>NC_140993.1:173488268-173987208 GCF_052327205.1 Somniosus microcephalus | reverse complement strand
CCACCCTCTCTCTCTCTCCCCCCACCCTCTCTCTCTCTCCCCCCACCCTCTCTCTCTCTCTCCCCCCACCCTCTCTCTCTCTCTCCCCCCCAACCCTCTCTCTCTCTCTCTCCCCCCCACCCTCTCTCTCTCTCTCCCCCCACCCCTCTCTCCCCCCTCCCCCCACCTTCTCTCTCCCCCCTCCCCCACCCCTCTCTCTCCCCCCTCCCCCCACCCTCTCTCTCCCCCTCCCCCACCCTCTCTCTCCCCCCTCCCCCACCCTCTCTCTCCCCCCTCCCCCCACCCTCTCTCTCCCCCCTCCCCCCACCCTCTCTCTCTCCCCCCTCCCCCCACCCTCTCTCTCTCCCCTCCCCCCACCCTCTCTCTCTCCCCTCCCCCACCCTCTCTCTCTTCCCCCACCCTCTCTCTCTTCCCTCTCCCTCCTTGCCCCTCCCCCTCCTTGCCCCTCTCCCTCTCCTCCCTCCCTATTTCTCTGTCTCTCTGACGTCTGTTCCCCTCTGTCGCTCTCAGTTTTTCTTCTGCCATGGTGCCCGATTTGACACTCCAGGCCCCGCCGTCCGCCCGCTCTCCAGGGCAAGGTAAGAGCCGGGCTCCAGCCCCACACCGCCAGGGATCAGCACCCGAGGAACCCGCCCGCCGCCCAACGTGAACAAAGACCCTCCTCACCTGTCACGGAGTTGAAGTCTCCGAAAGCGGCCACGGTGCGTCGGGCCTCTTCCCCCGCGCATTCAGGAGGCGCGGGGAAGAGAGAGAGAGAGACAGACTGGGGGGGGGGCGCGAGTTAGACGCCGCCACGCATCTGCTCCGCGGAGCTCCATGCCGCCACCGCCGCACCAGCCTTTACTAAGATAGCGGCGGTAGCGGCGCTCGGCTGAGGCCCGCCCCTCCAGCCTTCACAAAGATGGCGGCGATCGGGGGCCGCTTGTTGACTGGGGCCGGGAGGTGCCTAGCTCGGGCGTGGGTGCAGAGGAGAGGCTGAGGCTTTGAGGCCTACCTGGAAAAACGGGGAAAGGTAGGAAAATTAATGAGATTAGATAAAAGATTTAGAAAGTAATTAACTTTTTTAAAAACAATATGTGTTTTAAAAGCAACGTTTTTTTTAAAGACGCAGAAAGCGGGAAAAAGAAAGGAAAAGTTTGGAATCAAGGTGGCTGCGACTCACCTCGGTTCAGAACGATAAGGCCCGCACACACATCCACCGATTGGTCGACCGTCAGGTCACCGAAGCGTAGGATTGGTCAATCGTCCTGTCACTCAACCGTAGGAGGGCCCGGCCGCACGCGCCAGGAACCCGCCGTACGATTGGTCGACCTCAACGTCACTCGATGCTAATGAGCGGATAATGAGCGGAATGTTGAACGTTTTTTGGATACCGCGGGCGCAATTTTTGTCCGGCCGAAACATAAATACGCTTAGGACGGTTCTGGAATCGTCAGCTTTCTTTCGACGTAACGCACGTGTAGGTACGCTCTATAACTTTCGAGTTAATTCAAGACGGACAGACAGACAGAAAGACAGACGGAATGACAGACAGAAGTATCTTTTTAGATATATATAGATTGTTTTATTTAGGTGGGCCACGGGTGCTGGGGCATCTGTGTGTCCAATTCTGCAATGTTTTCTCCTGACAAGCCAGATTCTGCACCAGGAGTGGAATCTCACAATTTCAGGCTTATATGTAACAAAACAGACCCTTTCCAAATGAACATTTATTGTCATTCATTTATAACAGGCACTAAACACCTCTTCCTGGATCATCCTATATGCGAACATACAAAATTGACTGTCAGGAGAAGACCAGCTGGTCCATCAAGCCTACCCCACACCATGATGGTCAGAGCATCATGACTAAACGCTTCCATCCCCACCCAAACCCCTACCCCCGCCCACCCCCACCGTAGCCATGCACTCTCCCTGGGAGAGGCAAAAAAGCAGAGAAAATACCCAGGGCCAAAAAAGGAAAAAAGTACTCTGCAATATTCCTCTCCCACCTCCTCAGGTGATGGAAACCGGTCCAGGAGATCACATGGACCGAGCGCTATCTGGAAAGACACTTACCTTCTATATGCTGCGATCACTGCCCCAGTCAAGAATCAGTCCAGCTCCCTCTTGAAGACATGCAGAGAATGAGCACCCACCTCACCAGACGGCAATGTATTCCAGAGACTCTCTGGGAAAAGAACCATTGCCTAAGATCCAGTATGTATTGTCCCAGTTAATTTACTGAAGATTGCAATACATGATCACTAATGATGATTCAGAATTAATGTTATTTACTGCAGTTCCATATCATCCATGCAATATTAAGTACAGCTTCAGTAGAATAAGTGAACTTGACTAGCTCATCAATTAAGATGATTAATAAACCAGACTGGTTTTCTAAATATTAAAAATATGATACCTAAGTCAAATTGAAAGTAGTATTGGATACCTTTATGGTCATACACTGATACATGGAGCTCACTTATTTTATAAAATATATTTACTTTAGAAAAAATATTAAAGGCTTTCCATAACAAACAATGGCCTAGAAATTCAGTTGCGTGCGCCAGCCGTTAGCGCCTTAGGAGGAGTAGATCTCGAGCGCTAGGCGCTTAGCGCCCGGGCGCAGCGCGATCTGCGCCTCGCCCCAACTTCAGTAGACATTTAGCGCCGGTGGCGCGCGCAGATTATGATGTCATTTCCTCGTGCAACGTCCTTTGTGCGCCCCAAACCGGAACTTCAGTCGCGCCGGCCCATTGTGCGCCGGGCGGCCCTAATGACTGTGGAGTGGAACGGTGCACAGCCGAAGCGGGCCGCGGGGAGCGCAAATTAAAGGGCACTTACCCTGCACTATAAAGGGCAGGCATTTTGCAGCAATCACTCTTGTGCAACGGATTTTTTGAAAAAAACCAAGGAAGGGAGCTTACTGCTTTGGGCCAACACTAGGACAGGTATTTTTGGCTTCAGGCCAGAGCTTTGCAATTCGCCTTCACTGATATCTCATTGTTTGCCAGCATATTATGGGGGCTGCATGGGGTGCCAATGCTGAGTTTCAGGATTATGTCGGAAGGGCTCGCAGACGCTGCGTTAGAGGGGCAGCCCTGGCTAGACGCAGAGGGGGCAACAGGCGTCGGCAACGTGGGCCTTACCCACTCAGGCAATACCGCCAGCAGGTCTCGTATCTCAACATGACTGGCGCGCAATGTGTTAGGAGGCTGCGATTCAGAAGGGAGGTGGTTGCAGAGATCTGCCATCTGCTTCACAGAGATCTGCGTCCACAGCTGAGATGCAGGACGTCTCTGTCGGTGGAAGTGAAGGTGACGGTGGCTCTGAACTTCTATGCCACCGGCTCCTTCCAATCAGCTGCTGGGGACATTGCTAACATATCCCAGTTCGCTATGCATTGCTGCATCCACCAGGTCACCAATGCCCTTTTCAGAAGGAGACGCTAATTCATCTCCTTCCCCATGACCCTGGAGAGGCAGCAGCAGCGTGCAGTGGGATTTGCAAGAATCGCGGACTTCCCCATGGTGCAGGGCGTCATTGACTGCACGCATGTGGCTTTGCGGGCACCTTTGAACCATCCCGAGGATTACCGCAACCGGAAGGGCTACCATTCCCTCAACGTACAGCTGGTGTGTGACCACAGGCAGCGCATCCTAGCTGTCAATGCCCGCTTTCCAGGCAGCAGCCACGATGCCTTTATCCTGCGACAGACTACTGTGGCTGACATGTTCCAGGCACAGCCTCACCCAAGAGGATGGCTTATCGGGGACAAAGGCTATCCTTTGTGTACCTGGCTCATGACCCCGCTCCGCACGCCCAGGACCCCTGCTGAAGAGGCATACAACGAGAGCCATCAAGCGACTAGGAACATCATAGAACAAACAATTGGCGTCCTCAAGCAACGGTTCCGCTGCCTGGATCGTTCCGGTGGATCTCTGCAGTATTCGCCGGAGCGAGTCTCCCAGTTCGTGGTCGTTTGCTGCATGCTGCACAACCTGGCTATCCGCAGGACTCAGGCACTGCCACCTCACGCTGGAGCACCACCTCAGGAGGAGGAGCAGGAGGAGCATGAGGAGGAGGAGGAGGAGGAGGAGGAGTACCAGGCCAGGAGGGAGGCACAAGGTCCAAGGGCCGCCCGTCGGCGGCTTATTGAATGTCACTTCTAGGCCCCCTGTCAGGGAATGGCTTGTGCCAATGAAAGAACATGAATGCAGCCGCTCCGCAAGCCCTCAGCCGCTTAAGGCAACAAACACTTCAAAGATCAAACATGGACAATATGAATAAATAAAATGCTTTATTGAACAAACTCAGGGCCCTTCCCACATGAAACCCAAAAACAGACAACACCCCCCAAAAAACAGTCACACACATGGCTCACTCCCACAACCTGGGGAGGAATAACAAAACATTTAAACAAAAATGGCCTTCATCCTCGGCCTTAACAAAACAACCATCCCCAGAAACAAAACAACCATCCCCAGAAACAAAACAACCATCCCAATATAAACAAACATTTGTCCACACCCTCTACTTTGTGGCCTGCGAGGGCGATTCCTTGTCCAGCCTTTAGCGGCCCCTGGCCGCCCTGCTGCTCCTCCTCAAACCGTGCCCAGTGGCTGCTGCAAGGCTGGGGGAAGGCTCCTGAGGGGCACATGTCGTCATGGCAGATGCCCTTGGGGGTCGGCCTAGACGAGGTCTGGGCCTCGAGGGGCCGGCTGGTGAATGCTGCAGCTGTGGCTGGCCAGCATCAGTCGGACCAGCATCTCGTGGCAGCTCCACTGGGGGAGTGACAGTGGCGGCTGGAGGAATGGGGGCAAGCTGGCGTATGGCAGGCGGCCGCTGGTCAAGTGACACACTGGCACTCGCCCGGGCCCGCACTGCAGCATGCTCTGCAATGTGCCGAACGACAGACCGCTGTGCTGCTACAGCGCGGCGGGTGTCCTGGCGATGCCTGGCTGACGCAGCGAGTGTGGCAGCAGTGAGTGCCCGTGCTGCCCTGGTCTGTGACCGCATCAGACCAGCCAGTGACTGCACGGCACCACTGATCACCTGCCCACTTGCTGCGTGAGCTGCCCCGAATTCCACCCAACTCGCTGCCTGTGCTGCCACGAATTCGGCACGACTCGCGTCCTGTGCTGCCCCGAATAGCTCCAAACTCCTGGCCTGTGAGGCCCCGAACTCGGCCACACTATGAGCCAGGGACTCGATGGCCTCAGGCATCCGTGCCACAACCCCCATGAGCTCGGTGTGCCAGCGCTCCGAGTCCACGGACATTTGATCGAGGAGGCGCAGCTCCTCGGAGTTGACCGTCGCCGGACTGGAGGCCGGACTCTCCCTCTGGGGAGAAGGCCGCCGAGCTGGCCGACCCTTCCCGCGTTGCTGGATGCCACTGGGCCCAGCAACTACACCCCTCTGGGAAGAAGGCCGCTGAGCAACCGCACACCCCCTGCGTTGCTGCACGCCACTGGTCCCAGGAGCGACACTCCCCTCCGACACTTCCCCCAGGCTCTCCTCCAGGGAAGACGTGTCCCCTACATTGGCATCCCCTGGCGCGGGTGAGGGTTCCCCTGATGGGCCGCCTTCCTCTTCCTCTTCCTCCTCCTCCTCCTCCACCTCTTCCGAGGGGCTGTCACTGGCAGCTTCAGGGACCTCCTCCTCACCATCTGAAAGCAGGAAGGGACAAGAGTAGCTTTAGATTGAGGAGAGGGCGTCAGCGAGGGAGGCATGAGTGGTGGCATTCAGCGCATTGGTCGGACAGTGGCAAAGGATGTAGATCTGATGCGCAAGTGGGACGAGAGAGGTCCAAAAGGTGATGTCCTTACCATTGGTGCCCAGAACAGGGTCGGCATCTCCACTGGCAACGGGCCCAATCACCCGGGCTCCCATGAGGTGACCCATGCGCTCTTCCAGGTCAGTGAGCTGCTGGATCTGGGGACCGCCTCCCCCGGTCTCAGTCCGGCTCTTCTGATTGTGGGCCAGCTTGGCCTGCAAGAGAAAGGACGGCCTCTAAGTACAGTGTGTAGCCCTGATCTGGTGTGCACTGCCTCCCTTGGGCGAATAGCTTGGCCAGTGTGGAGCCCTGATCTGGTGTGCACTGCCTCCCATGGTCGAATAGCTTGGCCAGTGTGGAAAGTGCAGAATGTGCAATTGATGTTCATGCCAGTCCCATAGCTGCTGGATGAGGGCTGGCCATTAGGGCTTTCAGGTCCCTTTGCCCATAATGTGAGGTGCACATGCAAGGATGAGGAGGACACTGGAAAGGGTACTCACCCTGACAATCCTGGTGAGGTCATTGAACTTTTTTCTGCATTGGACAGAGTTCCTGGGGACCTCGCTGTTGGCTGTCACCCTGATGGCGACCTCCCTCCAGGCTTTCCTGTAGACGCTGGTCGCAGGCTTCTTCCCACTGTCCGGGAACAGGACTTTGCGTCTCCTCTCCAAAGCCCCAACCAGCAGCTTCAAATCATGGCCAGAGAAGCGCTGCGCTCGTTCACGGGCCTTCTGCATCTTTCCCGGCGCTATTTCTGTTCAGCAGCAGTGTTTAGGCCTAGCTGGAGGGCTGCAGTGTCCAGGGCGTGGCAGCAGACGAACTCGACCCTTCCCCCTTTAAGAGCTGGCCGGCGCCAGGGTGTCTGCTGTCAATCAAGAAATGACCGCACCTGCGCTGCGCCCGGCCTCGGCGGTTTAGCTCAGCACCGCCGGCTTTGCGCCTAAAGATAGTTGTGTAATGCCAGTTTTAGCGCTTGAGCAAACTCTTAGGGCGAAGCTACTGAATATCGGCGAAGTGGCCTCGACTTTGTGCCGGGCGCAAACTTTAGCGGCCGCCCGACTTTTCCGCCCCAAAAGTGGCTATACTGAATTTCTAGGCCAATATATTTTTAACAATATTATTTGGCTCCACGAAAACCATTTTCTTCATTCACATCATAAAGAAAGAAAGACTTACATTTCTATAACACCTTTCATGACCATTGGGTGTCCCAAATCACTTTATAGGCAATGAAGTACTTTTCAAGTGGAGTCAGTGTTGTAATGTGGGAAACGTGGCAGCCAATTTGTGCACAACAGGCTCCCATATCCAGCAATGTGATAATGACCAGATAATCTGTTTTTAGTGATAACAACAGAAAATGTTGGAAGCACTCAGCAGGCCAGGCAGCATCTGTGGAGAGAGAAACAGAGTTAATGGGCTGGATTTTGCCATTGGGATCGGGCTGGGGCACGCCAGGTGGTTTTCGTGTCAGGACCCCGACTCCGATGTGAAGTGGGAAAAAAGTGCGATTTTCCCCTAATTGGGCACTTGATTTCCAGCATGTGGGAACCCCTGGCCCAATTAGTCTTTCCATCCTGAAAGTCACCTCTGATGATGTCATCAGTGCTGCTGGATTTAAGGCCTGCAAGCAGCCTTGCTTCTTCTGGAGACTGGAAACGCTTTGGACATTGTATGAAGGACTTCATTTACCGACCATGTCTACCAACAAGCAAAAGTGTGCACCTCGATTTGATGAGCTCTCCCTCCAAGCTCTGGTGCAGGGAGCAAGATCTAATAAGGAGGTGCTCTTCCCTTCCTCAGGGAGAAAAAAGCCACCACAACAGACTAAAGCTGTGTGGCTGCAAGTGGCCCAAGAGTTCAATGTCATCTCTATGTGCCGCAGAACCTGGCTGCAGTGCCTGATAATGATTCTGATGCTCAAACAGATTGACTTATGATCATCTGCACAATTCAATGTGCATGCAACCTTTACCTCACATCTCTAACTCTTTCCTTTACTCCCCCACAGGACCATCGAGAGCCCCCGTCCCCACTGTCCAGGAGGAAGAGCCTGAGCTTCCAGACTCCTCAGAGGAAGCTGCAACCTTTGAGGGCGCAGTGTCAGCAGAATTAAGCACATCTTGCACCAGCGCAGACACTCACACCTCGGTGGGACCTTCGGGACATAGAGTAGAGTTGTCACCTGGTGTATCACAGCTCACAAGTGAGCATCAGCAGATGGTGGAGACAGGGACAGCAATGGAGAGTCCTCGTCGCAGTGGAGAGGATGCTCCCAGCTCGGCTCCGCTGCATGTCGACCCTGTGCCTCCAGGTCCATCCAGAAGGAGAGCGGTGCTGGAACTCCAGGAACAGGTGCAGGAGTCTCTGGCAGGTTTTGTCTCCAGGGTCGCTGTGAGTGTAGAGCGAATGGAGGAGTCCATCGCTAACATGAACAGAGCCTTTGTGGAGGCATTGGCGCATGAACCCATCACCACAGAAAGTATGGCAACCTCCTTGGAAAGGATGGCTACCTCCATGGTAAGGCTGGCTACCGTAGAGGAGAGGCTGGCTACGGTAGAGGAGAGGATGGCTACGTGCATGGAGGAGCTTAGTCGCCAGGGTATGGAAAACATGGTAATTGTTCAGAATAGACTGACATCTCTTGAGGAGCGATAGTCAGCTATTGAGCAAACAAACCAGACCTTCATGCAAGTCCTCTGGAGTAGGACTTCCAGTGCAGAAACGGGTCCTCATGGCCCCCCTGCAGTGCAGCAAGGTGCTGTCCAACCACTTGCTAGCTCTGAAGTGGGGCTGACCCATGAGAGGGATGTTCGTGGCATACAAGAAGGAAGTGGGGGCTCCTCTCCAAGCACTCACACGACCATGCCACTGCAGAGTCTTCGGTCAGAGCCCCACCAGAGTCCCCACCCAACTGAGATCGGCGTCTCAACCCCTGCATAGCTGCAGGAGCAGTAGACTGTTGCCGAGCCCTCACAGGTTCGCAACCCCAGAGGGCGCCCGCTAAAGGTGTCGAGACAGGAGCAGCAACAAAGTGAGCAAGGGGCCTCCACATCTGCTGAAGCCACATAGGAAGCACCACGTAGGAGCACGCGTAAGAGGAAGATAATGCACAAGTAGTCACAAGGATAGTCACTTGGGTGTAATGTGTTTAATTTTGAAAAGCCATCAGTTGCTTATTGTCATAAAAAATTCTGATGGCAAACTGTTGCAGTTGTGGCGTGTGTCATTTCGCTAATGGGACTTCCATATTGAGGGCTTAGGGTGACTTGCAATTGTTAGTATGGTGGTCAGAGTGATAGGAATCCGCAGGTTCTTGGCCATTGTCGATGGTCTGATAAGAGGGTGCGAGGCAAAAGTGTTTGATTGTGCAGGCTAAGCAAATCTGGCCAAAATGAGTGCGTCCCTTGCATCCCGGGCAGCAATGTGGTCGCGCGCTGGTGCCTCCTGGCCTGTGCAGCTTCAGGTGGGTGAGCAGCAGCTTGGCGCTCCTGTTGTTGCTGCTGCTGTTGGTGGTGCTGTTGTTCATGGTTCTGCTGCTGCTGCGGCTGGTCTTCGTCCGAATCTGATGTCCAGGAGGAAAGGAAATAAATGGTTCCCATGCTTCTGGTATATGCCTCAGTTGAGGAAGCGCTCAGTCAAGGTGGTGAGAGGGGTTTCCCAGGAGGTCACACTGGAGATGGGAGTCAGGCTCCAAACTTCCACAAAGTTCCTGCTAAAAGTTCCCCCAGACCTGAGACACCAACGTTCTGCAAATGATAATTGATGAAAACTCCTTTTTAATGGTGGAGCTGCAGCTGTTAGTAAGCAGTCCACTTGTGAGGCCGCCAGGATTCACTGGCATGTTCCAGAGGAGACGTGCAGGATGTTGGAAAAGTGGTAAAATCAGAAAGGCCTCTCAAAATGGGATTATAGCGGCAATTAAATGGTTGTTAAGGGCCTTAAGGGCCTATCTTGGAGGCGGGATGGAAACGGGGTCAGAAAACACACATTTGGGAAAATTGCTTGGAGGCAGGATGGAGGTGGGATCGGGCCTGCCCGCCATTTTTTGTGATATTACCACCAAACACGCCTCCAATCACGCCTCCTCGGGCCTGGCAAAATCGAGCCCAAAGTTTCAGGTCTGTGACCCTTCATATTGCTATTCACAATATATATCAATGATCTAGACGAGGGAACTAGATGTAATATCTTCGAGTTTGCAGACGACACAAAGCTGGGTGGGCGTGTGTGCTGTGAGGAGGATGCCGAGAAACTCCAGTATGATTTGGACAGGTTGGGTGATTGGGCAGATGCATGGCAAATGCAGTATAATGTGCATAAATGCGAGGTTATTCACTTCGGTGGCAAAAACAGGAAGACAGATTATTATCTGAACGGCAATAGATTGGGAACAGGGGAAGTGCAACGAGACCTGGGTGTCCTTGTGCACCAGTCGCTGAAGATAAGCATGCAGGTGCAGCAGGTGGTTAAGAAGGCAAATGGTATGTTGGCCTTCATAGCGAGAGGAGCAAGGATGTTTTGCTGCAGTTGTACAGGGCCTTGGTGAGACCACACCTTGAGTATTGTGTGCAGTTTTGGTCGCTTTATCTGAGGAAGGATGTTCTTACCATGGAGAGAGTGCAGCGAAGATTCACCAGACTGATACCTGGGATGGCAGGAATGACGTATGAGGAGAGATAGGCTTATATTCACTAGAGTTTAGAAGAATGAGAGGGGATCTCATTGAAACATATAAAATTCTAATAGGACTAGACAGACTAGATGCAGGAAGGATGTTCCCGATGGCGGTGGAGTCAAGAACCAGGGGTCACAGTCTAAGGATAAGGGTAAGCCATTTAAAATAGAGATGAGAAGGAATTTCTTCACCCAGAGAGTGGTGAACCTGTGGAATTCTCTACCACAGAAGGCAGTTGAGGCCAATTCATTAAATATATTCAAGAAGGAGTTGGATATATTTCTTGAGGCTAAAGGGATCAAGGGATATGGGGAGAAAGCAGGGACAGGGTACTGAATTTGGATGATCAGTGTTGCGTCCATGTGTAATAAGACACAGACTGCGGAGAACGGTACAACAGGTGTTTACTCAATGTGGCTCACACTGCAACTGATCTGTACAGATTACTACTCAGGGCTATCTACAGGTGTGGTCACTGCCGGTACTGCAGTATACATGAGCTGTAAAAGATAGTTCCCCACTTAAAGGTATATACATTACAATTCCTCCCCTTTTAGATTAACAGTACCATAACACTCATTTAACAATTAAATATCAAACTAATTACAATTAACACTTTTAACATGCAACATTAGCTGAAAATAGTCTATTTATATATTCAGTCTTTGGGGAGGCTTCCTGATCCTTTCTGGATAGCGCCTTTCCCGAGTGTCTTGCTCTTGGTGCGGAGGCGATTCTGGCCCCCTGTCGTCGGTTGGTTCATCAGCTTCCGATGCTACTGTTTCTGGGGTAGATGCGACCTGTACGTCGGTTTCATCACCAGGTACGTATGGGCAAGGCATGGGGTTGACTTGTTCCTGTGACTCTAGGATCTGGTCAGCATGGCGTCTCATGATGCTCTCCCCAACGTCCACTGTGTACATTAGTGGGCCCTGCCGTGTGCATATCGTTCCTGGCTGCCATTTTTCTGTTCGGTAGTCGCGGGCCAAGACTGGTTGCCCTACATTGAAGCTCCTTGTTGGCTTCTCATGGATGTGCTGGAATTGCTTACTCTCAACATCTCTTCGTACGTTTGGTCTGAGCAAATCCAGGCAAGATCTTAACCTTCAGTTAAAGAACATCATGGCTGGGGCCTGGTTGGTGACTGCATGTGTCGCATTCCGGTAGGCAAACAGGAAATTGTCCACCTTGTGCTGCAGCGGAATGTTGTCATTGTACATAGCCTTTATTGCCTTCTTAAAGGTTTGTACGAACCTCTCAGCCAATCCATTTGTGGCTGGATGATACGGGGCGGATGTGTAATGCCTTACCCCATTCTTTTTCAAGAACCTCCGGAACTCTTCGGACACAAACTGTGGTCTGTTGTCGGAGCAAATCTGTTCTGGCAAGCCATTCCTGGCAAAAATGGTCCGTAGGACTGCAATAGTTTTCTCCGTGGTGGTGGAGGACATTTTGATGACCTCAGGCCATTTCGAGTGCGCATCCACGGCTATTAAAAACATTGAGTCCATGAATGGACCAGCAAAATCAATATGCACACGTTGCCATGGAGATGAGGGCCACTCCCATGGGTGTAGAGGGGCCTGTGGTGGTGCATTTTGGACTTTCTGGCATCCTGAGCAGTTCTTGGTCAGGTCCTCGATTTGTTTATCGATTCCCGGCCACCACACATAAGCCCTGGCTAGGCTTTTCATTTTTACCCCTCCCAGATGACCCTCATGAAGCTCATTGAGCACTCTATCCCTTAACTTGGGTGGAATTACCACTCGGGATCCACACATCAAGGTCCCCCGGCACACTGACAGCTGTTCTCTCCTTGTCGAGAATGCTGGCAACAGTGAGTCGCCATGTGCTGGCCATCCCTTCACTGTCAAATCATATACCCGAGACAGTGTCGGGTCATTTCGGGTTTCCTTTTCGATACAAGCGTTAGTTACCGGTAGGTATTCAACTATAGTCGAATGGAATATTTTGACAGGATCCACTGCTGGTGCTTCCTCCGCAGTAGGCAGTGGCAGGCGTGATAGCCCATCAGCATTTCCATGCTGTTTTGTGCCCTTATATTCAATCTCATAGTGGTGTGCCCCTAGAAAAAGTGACCATCTTTGTAGTCGTTGCGCAGTCATCACCGGAACGCCCTTCTTCGGATTAAAAATGGAGACAAGAGGCTGGTGATCAGTCAGCAAGGTGAATTTCTGCCCGTGCCGATAATGATTGAACTTTTTCACTCCCCACACTAGGCTGAGGGCCTCCCTGTCAATCTGGGCGTAGTTACGCTCGGCTGAGGTTAGTGATCGTGACGCGAAGGCTATTGGCTTCTCTGAGCCGTCCGAGAATTTGTGCGACAGCACCGCTCCAATGCCGTAGGGTGACGCATCACATGCCAACTGAATTGGTAATGCTGGGTTGTAATGGGCCAATACCTCTTTCGATGTGATTAGTATTTTGCTCTTCTGGAAAGCTCGTCTACATTCGTCACTCCACTTCCATGGCACCCCAGTTTGCAGTAGGGTGTTCAGTGGGTGTAGTATTGTAGACAAATTTGGCAAGAACTTATGGTAGTAGTTTACCAGCCCGAGGAACGACCTCAGTAGTGACACATTTTCCGGTGCTGGAGCCTTGACTACTGCCTCAATCTTCTCTGGGGACTTATGTAACCCCTCTTTATTGATAACGTGGCCACAATACGAGATTTGTTTTCTAAAAAACTCGCATTTGGGGCGGTTAGCTCGGAACCCATATTCCTGCAATCTAGTGAGCACCTGCTCCAGGTTGGCAAGGTGATCACTGTCATTTTCGCCCATGACCAGGATGTCGTCCAAATAACACTGGGTCCCTGGGATCCCTTGCAGGACTTGTTCCATTGCCCCCTGCCAAATAGCCGGAGCTGATGCTACCCCGAATACCAGCCGGTTGTATTGGTAGAGACCTTTATGGGTGTTGATTGTGAGGTATTTTTTTGATGCTTCTTCTACCTCCATTTGCAGATATGCCTGGGCCAGATCAATCTTAGTGAAGCGTTTCCCTCCAGATAGCAAGGTGAAAATATCTTCAATCCGCGGAAGTGGATATTGTACGGTGTGAAGGACCGGGTTCACTGTTACCTTAAAGTCCCCACAGATGCGAACCTTCCTTGGTTCCCCAGGCGTGCTGCTCAACGACTTTTTCATCACAGGGACGATGGGTGTAGCCCACTCGCTCCAGTCTACCTTGGACAATACACCTGAACGTTCCAGACTCTCCAGTTCTGCTTCGACGGCTGGGCGGATCGCATAAGGTACCGGTCTGGCCTTAAAAAATTTTGGGCTTGCGTTTTCTTCAATTTTAATCGTCGCTGTCATGCCTTTTAGTGTTCTGAGTCCTTGCTGGGACACTTCTTTCGCGTCAGTTCGGATCTTTGACAGTCGCCCAGGTGTGACATCGTCATCCTTTTTGTCAGCCACAGTCAGTGCCTGTATGGAATGCCAATCCAGTTGTATTTTCCGGATCCATTCACGTCCCAGTAATGGTAGTCCTCCATCTTGCAATACATACAGGTCTAGTTTTGGTGTTTCCTTACCGTTGTATATAACGGTCACCCTTATTTTTCCTTTGGGGTAGACTTTTTGCCCCGTGTACGTCTTCAAAATAATTTTTGTGTCTCTCAAGGGTATGTGTGAGAATAGCCGCTCGTAGTCCCGTCAGTTTATGACTGCTAGGGCTGATCCTGTGTCCAATTCCATCTTTACCTGGACTCCTGCTATCTTGAGAGTGACCCAAATGGTTCGGTGACCCTCCGTTGTGATCACATTATGCAGTTTCAGACAACTCAGTTCCCTGCTTTCGGAGTCGTTATCACTCTTTTGTTCATCTGAACTATTCTCCGTCATCTTATGTACCTTCTGGTACTTTCCTTTGGTAGGTTTCTTATTGCTGGTTTTCTTTCCCGACCTGCAGACTTGTGCTATGTGTGCTACTTTTCCACACTGTCTGCACACTTTGTCTTTGAACCAGCAATCATTCTGGTCGTGTGTTGTTCTGCCGCAGCGATAGCACTTCTCTGTTCCATATGACATTTTGTTTGTGCCATACTCTTGCGGTCTCTGTTGTATCTCTGCAGCGCCCCGTGCTGCTGCTTCATATAATACCGCAATGCTGAAAGCCTTTTCTAGCGTAAGGTCCTTTTCAGATAAAAGCCGTTTCTGGGTTCCTTCACTTTGAAGCCCACACACAAACTTGTCCCTTAAGGCATCTGTCAGTCCCGCTCCAAACTGGCAGTGTTTCGATAGTTTGCGCAGTTCTGTTAAATAATCAGCATTGCTTTCATCCTTATGCTGGTTCCGTTTGTGAAACTTGAATCTTTCTGCTATCAGCAGTGGTGTGGGGTTTAAATGTTCCTTTAGTATCGTTACTATGTCTTCAAAACTCTTTTCCATTGGCTTCGTTGGGGTTACTAGATTTCGTAATAAACCATACGTCTTTGCACCTATTAAATTTAACAATACCGACGCTTTCTTGTCATCTGACACCCCATTTGCCTTGCAGTACACCTCTATTCGTTCGACATATGTAGTCCAATCTTCGACTTCATTGTCAAATGCGGTGATACTGCCACTCTTCGGCATTTTGGGTTCTGTTTAAAATGGCGTCTCCCAATGGCTTAAAATGGCGTCTCCCGCGCTTTCCTTCCTCCCCCGCTGCTGCCGACGCCACTCCCGGTGGTTCTCGTGGCAATGGCGGCGCCCTGTAGGTTTGGCGCGCTTCTCCTGCGCTGCTGCCAACGCCGCTCTCGGCGGTCCTTGTGGCAATGGCGGCGCCTCGCGGGTTTCTGCGTGTCTCTCTCTCCCTCTCTCCGACGCTGCTCGGCCACTGAACACCGGCTGCGCCCTGTGCACTCTGCCCTCTCTCTCTCTCCCCCGTCGATGCTGCTCGGCCCTTTGCTGTGCCGCTCGGTCGGGCTCTAGCCCGCCGCTGTCCGGGAAGGGTCTGCGCACTACCCGTTGCCAGCCCGTTTCGCTGGACCACCTCGACTGGAAAGCCAAGCCTGGCTCTCGACAGCCTCCCCCGCAACTCTCGAGTCTCTGCTGGATGACTGGGCAGTTGCCCGTGGTTGATGCCCGAGTCTCTGGCCTTGACCTCCAATCCACTGATCTCCAGGAACGAATCCCCGGGAGGTGATGCAGAGTTGCAGGTAGGTTCGAACCTGCCTCATCACCAATGTTGCGTCCGTGTATAATAAGACACAGACTGCGGAGAACGGTACAACAGGTGTTTACTCAACGTGGCTCACACTGCAACTGATCTGTACAGATTACTACTCAGGGCTATATACAGGTGTGGTCACTGCCGGTACTGCTGTATACATGAGCTGTAAAAGATAGTTCCCCACTTAAAGGTATATACATTACAATCAGCCATGATCTCATTAAATCGCGGAACAGGCTCGAGGGGCCGAATGGCCTACTCCTGCTCCTATCTTCTATGTTTCTATGTTTCTATGTTTCAAGGTTAGAGATGTAACAGGTTTTAAGCAGGTGCAGAGGCTGGGAAAGGGGGAGGGGAGGGGAGATGCTGCCTGGCCTGCTGATTATTTCCAGCATTTTCTGTTGTTATTTCAGATTTCCAGCAGCTGCAGTATTTTGCTCTTGTTTTTAGTGATGTTGATTGAGGGATAAATATTGGCCAGGAAATCAAAACCCAGAGGAGAAAAGAACGTAGCCTAGATATTCTTTCTGTTTACTGGCCGTCTTGTGGCAAGGTGAATAGTCAAAGAAAATGAGGCATGGAGACCTAGGGCCGTTTCCCCAGCAGTAAAAAACCTTGTTTTGGATTTTCCTCCCCTCAGATTGTGGGAATCCCACCTGCTGCCTGCAAATCAGATTCGAATGAGGTACTGACATCCAGCATTGGAGTTTCGTTCCCGATCACCTGTGGCCCATTCACTTCATAAAATCAATGCCTGTAGAAAAGGGATACTGCTGATTTCCTGTTAGACAGGTGGAAGTGCTATTAAAGGCCATCGTATTAGGATAGATTAAATGCTCAAACTTTGCTACTGAACATTTTGTTGTTGCTTTTTGAGGTCGTTTTTAATCTGGAACTTACGAATAGCTTTAGCATTCCTGCTGGTACTGAGCAGATTATTTCATTTATAGAACACAGAACTCAGTGATGTTTCCATTAGGCTCTCTCCTGTACTTGTATCTTGAGAAGCAAGAATTGCAGAATGAGGAGGAACAACTAAACAGGACAAATATCCTCTGAGTCTCCATCCAAGAACCTCTTCTGTATCTTCCATTCCCACCTCCTCCTAGCCACTTGTGCTCTGTATATCATCCTGTGTGCTTCTCCTCTGACTCACTCACTAATTCTCCTTGGATGCATGTCTCTGGGCTGGTACTTGGCAAGCGAAAGGGTAAATGATGGCGTGGGTGTTGCTGATAGAAGGGCGTGGCAGATCTTGTTCTTCCTGCATGTTTGAGGAGGGGAAACCCGGAAATGTCGGGAACGCAGAAATCCTGCCGAATATAATGGCAGAACCTCATTATCAATTTTTGCTCCATTTCCCGCCTGGCAGCCGACCAGAGTGACAGCCTGCCCATCTGCTGGGTAGGAAAACCAGCGGTAGGAGGACACAGCCGGAGACCATTGGGTACGGTCCCCAGCAACCGGGAAACATTGTGGGTTGTTGGAAGGGGGGGTGGTGGTTTCGGTCTGGCAATCATGAGAGAGGAGGAAACATTACAGCTTTGGAGAGGGGGTTGTCCGATCGCTGGAGAAGATTTGTTTGAGGGCCTGGAGGAAGCACTCCTGCTCCTCGTGGTTCACAAGCAGTGCTGTAAAAAGCACTTACCTGCTGTCTCTGAACTCGGAGATACCCGTCTGGCCAGTTTTAAATTTAAATCGCTGCCAAAATACCAGGAACGGAGCCTTATTAACATGTTATAATCATGGACCCGCCTCTCCAGAGTGGGTTACTTTAATCAGGGGAGGAGGCCTGCAACGACGCGGGCTAACTTTTTCTGGGAGCTAAAATTAGCGCCGGCGACATTAGCGGGGCGCCACCCAATTTTCCCCCCCAGGTGTTTTACTGTCCTAGCAAGTTGTCCCCAGAATGGCCTGAAGTTTTCTAGGGTGCATGTGTGGAGTTTCACACATGTGGGAAATTCAGGTGATAGTTAAATTTGTGCCTGTGTGCAGAGGTTGTGGGCATACATGGTTCCCACATTAGCTTAAGAGGCTGGTAATGGTTTAACATTCTTTCAGTAGACTGGTCATATTACACGTGTACAGTTGCTTACTGTACATTTTAAAAAGCTTGTATGGCTCATGTAGAATATTCTGAAGTTGAACTCGATGGAATTTTTATAGAAGAGTCAGTGATGGATATATTGGCTAGATTTTCAGTTGCTTGCGCCAGCAGTTAGCGCCTTAAGAGATGTGATTTTCGGGCGCTATGCGTATAGCGCCTGGGCGCAGCGCAGTTTGCGCCCCGCCCCAAATTAAGTTGCCCGTTAGCGCCGGCGCAAAGTTTAGCAGCCGCCCGGATGCGCGCGCAGAAAATGACGTCACATCCTCGTGCAACGCCCTTTGGCCGCCCCGAATCCAAACTTCAGTCGGACCGCCCCATTGTGCGGCTGGCGTCCAGAGCGTTTGTAAAATGGAACGCTACACACCCTGGGGAGCGCAAATTAAAGGGCACCCCTCCTGCACTATAAACGGCAGTCTGCATGTGTTGTGTGGAAGGATCCAGTGTGTTGTTGTGAACGGTGTATTTATGTTTCCGGCCACCACCACCACCACCACCACCACCACCTCCTCCTCCTCCTCCTCCTCCTCCTCCTCCTCCTCCTGTTTCCCCCCCCAGACTCTGCCTTTGAGAATAACACCCTTCCCCTTTAAGAGCTCACTGGCACCAGAGTGTCTGCCGTGCGCTGCGCCCGAGCTCGGGTGTTGCGCTCTGCACCGCCGGCTTAGCGCCTAAAGATAGTAGTGGAACACCTCTTTTAGCGCTCCACCAACCTCTTAGGGCGAAGCCACTGAATTTCCGGCAACGGGGCGCTACTTTGGGGCGGGCGCTAACTTCGGGCGGGCGCTAAGTTTAGCGCCCCAAAACTGTCTATACTGAAAATCTAGCCCATTGTGTATACCTGCAGCTTAAGTTACAACGCGCTCATCTTCCACTTCATTCTTAGTGTAATCACGTGTTTTCAAGTCCTAGGCAAGATTTTTAGATTAAAAAAATAAATCTGAAAACACAGATGGTCCAGAATTCCGTTTACCATAAAACGATGGCCCACATCAGAGGCTTATATCCGGGGCTCTTTTTGAGTTGTCAGTTATTATTGAGTCAGCAATGACTTTGGGTGTGGAGGGGGGGGTGGGGGTGTTGGTGGGGGGCGCGTCAGGTTTTGCAGCTGTTCGTTAGTTTTTGCGAAGTTTAGGTTGGCCTGTATGATTGGGATGAACAAAAATGCGTGATTCTATAGGAATGTAGCAGACTTTTACTCGAGTTAACTGTGGTTGCAGGATAAGGTATGCGGGGATTATCGTGGAAGGTTCAGTTGCATTCATTTGGATGTGAAAGCTATTACACGTGCACAATGGCTGAGTTCTTTATGATGTCTCCCCTGTGGCGGGAAGTGCTACTGCTGCGAGAAATCTACCTTCATGTGGGGCTAAGGAGCAGCTGAAGCCTTGAGGGTTATGTGTGGGGCAACGGTGAGGATAAAGAATGGGAGTTTGTCGTACTGGCATATGTGTTAAGGCTATCTGTCTCGCTGAGACAGGTCTTCATGAATAAATAGCATCCCTGTCGATCAGTTACAAAAACTGCCTGGCTCACCTCCCTCACAGTTTTTTGTGCTGCTAGGTGGGACTATTGGAGGAGGACCATGTCTACAATGACTATTTAATGGTAATATATCAATGAATCAGCCTCAAAGCTGCATTCAAATGCAAGGAATGCTGAAGTCAGTCCCAAATATGTTTAATAACAACAGAAACTGCTGGAAACACTCAGCAGGTCAGGCAGCATCGAGGAGAGAGAAACAGAGTTAACGTTTCGGGTCGAGGACCTATGTTTGTTCAGGTTTCACTTTACAAAGAAGATTAAAAAGTGGAATTTTAGTAAAACATGAGGACCAAAGTCAGTTCTATAGAATTGTTACTTAGTGCACAGTAATTGAAGATAATGAAGGAAAGATAAGAAGTAACTAGGCAGAGGAAAAGCTGTGATTGCACCAGCAGACAGAAAGCGAGGCTGATAGCTAATTAGAACGCTCGAATGACATGAATAGGTGCTGTGACATCACTTGCTGCGACTGTGCTAGGCATCAGACACTTTCTAACCCTTCAGTCTTTTCTGACAAGATAATTCTGGTAATAAGGAATGAATCAAGCTGACGGGGAATAACATTAAGATAGAAAGTGTGAAACAGGCAACTCATTTGCTTCAGAAAGTCTCCGGGGAATGTGGAAAATCTTAACCTGGAAATCTTTGCTGACTTTTCAGTTTCATCTGCCAATACGATTTTTCGAGCATACATTTCCAGATAATGATGGTGGTATTTGCTATAATAAAACCACATGAGACTGGATTTTAATTCCCGGGTGGGAACATTGCAAAATGAGCTGTGTGTCTGTCCAGGAGCGGTAACAGGTAGGCCCGACCTCATTAATATACCGCTTGCCGACTGCCCAAACAAAAGGGCCAGAAAGTCAGCAGGAAGCGGTTGTTCGGTCATTAAAATCAGGTGGCAGAACCCATGGGAACGTTCCCTGGTATATGGTAAATGTTCCAGGAAGGGAATCCTGTTTGGGGGAATGGGGGGTAGTCAGGGGTGGACCAAGGCTCCCCTGGCCCCACGAGGAAATTAAATAAAACTTTAGCAACCTGCTTTGCTGGGCCTCTTCTAACTCTGGCCCCTGTTTTCGGCTTTAAAATCTGTTCCATTTCCTGCTTTTTTTCCAGTTCTGATGAAAGGTCTTCGACCTGAAACATTAACTCTGTTTCTCTCTCCACGGATGCTGCCTGACCTGCTGAGTTTTTCCAGCGTTTTCTGTTGTTATTTCTGTTTTCAGCAGGTTTGGATGGCAAGGATGCCATCAGTGATATCCCCCACCCCTCAGGCCTCAGGTTAAAATAGACATCATCGGCGCCTGACCTGCATATTTAAAGAGCAGGTGTCCTTGTCATCTGCAATTTAAAATTGAAGTCATGACCATCGGTGCCGGAAAGGAGTAAGTCCCCCACCCCTTTTTAACTGCCCTCTCCGCTTTGTCTTCCGCCAGGTGGGGGTTGGTGTACAAGAGTAAGGAAGTCTTGCAACAATTGTAGAGGGCTTTGGGGAGACCACACCTGGAGTACTGTGCACAGTTTTGGTCTCCTTATCTAATTAAGGATATACTTGCCTTAGAGGGAGTGCAACAAAGATTCACTAGATTGAATCCTGGGATGAGAGGGTTATCCTATGAGGAGAGATTGAGTAGATTGGGCCTATACTCTCTGGATTCTGAGGGGGATTGACAGGGTAGATGCTGAGAGGTTGTTTCCCCTGGCTGGAGAGTCTAGAACTAGGGGGCATAGTCTCAGGATAAGGGGTCGGTCATTTAAGACTGAGATGAGGAGGGATTTCTTCACTCAGAGGGCTGTGAATCTTTGGAATTTTCTACCCCAAAGGGCTGTGGATGCTGAATCATTAAGTATATTCAAGGCTGAGATAGGTAGATTTTTGGACTCATGGGGAATCAAGGGCTTTGGGGATCGGGTGGGAAAGTGGAGTTGAGGTCGATGATCAGCCATGATCTTATTGAATGGCGGAGCAGGCTCGAGGGGCCGTAAGGCCTACGCCTGCTCCTAATTCTTAAGTTCTTATGCTCCTTCTTATGCTCCTTGGATTTATTTTCCCTTCATTTTTGCTTGTCACTTCTTGGTCCCTTCTCTTTTCAGTCTTGTGCAATGGGTTGAAATGCCTTCTGAGCCTTACGTATGGAAGAACTTTTGTCCTGCTTTCTGATATTTCCCATTAATTGTCTGCATCCCTTTAAATTTCACCTACACTTCTTTGTGCTCTAGTGCTAGGGGTTGATTTTAATTTGCCGAAAACAATGTTAATGGGGCGGTAATGGCCTCAAAGTGGAGTCGGTAGACTTACTGCCCCATTAACGCCCGATGCCACTTTCAGAAGGACCTATGGGCGGCCGAAGTGCCTGCCTATTTCAGACAGTTGGCCCCTTTTAATATGCAAATCAAGGCCCTATGATGTAAATAGGACCCCAATTGCAATTTCAGGATAGAACTGGTCAAAAAGTGTGTTGTGCATTCTCTGACCAGTTTCACTGGTGACTGAGCCTAAGAGGCCCTGGAGAGTTACATTTTAAATTATTTTTGGAACGTCCAGGTGGATCAAAACAATCTGGGCTGCTTCAACCCCAGGCTGTCTTCCCCCTCACCGCGCTTACCTTGCTGCTGGGCCAGCTGATCTTTGGGCAGCCTGAATCTGGCCAGCTGTATTGGGACACCCAGAATGGGCGGCTGTCATGCGCTCTGCTGGTCGGTCGCCCAATAGTTATAACCGACTCCCTGGTTTGCTTCCTACACCCGTCTAAATCTGCACCTAAAGCTATGCAAATGAGCAATCTCGTAAATTTGAATGTAAACAGCTCATTTCCATTTGAGGCTGACGAATGCTGTGTCCACATTGGAATGTTTAGAGGAAACTGTAACACCAGGAAAAATGGAACTCATTATCAGTCACCTTAGTCAGTCAGGTCATTGAGTGACTCCCTTTTCTCCAATGAGACAGATGGGTCACTCCACTCAGTTACAAGTACTCAGTTTACTCCACCAGGCCAAATACAGCAAGTGGAGCAGTTTAGATGGAATAGCAAATCACAGCACTTGACCTCCAACGCACTTTATTAAATATTATGTGGTCCGAAATTCCAAGGTCCCGCTCCACCAGCAGAAGTGTGGTGGATCAGGGCTCCTGTCTGCCTACAGGTAGAAGTATGGCCCCCATCCGAAATTGCAAGGGTGGGGTTATTTCCAGAGTAAGGCCAGGCAGCAGCGAAACAGAGGTGCCAACCTCAGCTGCCTACTGGGAAGGCGGAGAGGCCCCTGTCCATTCTAATGTCAGATTTGAGACTGGAGAGAAAGTCACAAATATTTCTGAGGTTCTCTGAGTGGAAATGTGGCCGTTAATTTAATGGTGATTGATTCCCTGTAGGATTGCGCCAGGGAACCTTTTGCCTTTGGAAGGCCCTTGCAGAAGACATGTCAACTCTCATCTGGTGTGGCTTCCTTTGGGTCTATGGAGGGCATGCTGGCCGGAATTTCTGGGATAGCCTCGGAAAACCTCCCTCCAGACATGCTGCCAAACCTGTCTTTTGACTGATAGTGGGTGGAAGATTTGCCTACAGAGCTCCGCCAGAATGGAATTTGAGCCATTTATTACATGGGGTGGAAATCTGGTAGGTCTGAGTTCCCCTTATATAGTTCACCCCCCCCACAATGGACAGCAGTAGCCTGAAGCTGGACCATCTGAGGTCCATTCAACCCGAGTTGCAGAGCAACCTGATTCTCAAGTGCCTCTCAGTGACAATTAGCTGACAATCGCCTCTCAGGCTCCTCCATGGGTATTTTACATCAGATTAAGCAGCAGAGCACAACATGCATCAACTAACAGGAAGGGAATGCTTCACTGGGAGCAGACACTAAGCTCAGGAACACTTCTGCAGCATTGAGTACAACGCATGCAGTATTGGAAGCCATGTTCACCTGGTCATGTGTTGTGAGTGTTATGATGGGCAGAGCAATTCTGTTGCAGGAACCAAAGTCCTTTATTCTGGGTGCTATGGTGGCAGATGTTTCACATAATGGGTTGTAGAAAATGATGGGAGGAATTTGGTGGTGGAGCTACTGAGCAAAGTTAATTCAGGAGAAGCTTTATTGATTAATAACGGCTGAATTAAGAGACAGTTGGTTTCTGTGACAGACAGGCTAAGTTTTTCTTGATGGGTAAATTAAGATGGACTGACTTGCCTTCCTAATCTGTATTTATCTTGCGAGGTTGCGACTTGCTTGTTGACAAGAATGCTATGGACATACAGAGGCAATCATGTTTTAACTGAATGAGGATGGACAATGACAGAAAAGAACAACGTTTAACAGGAGCTTCCTGATCTGATTTAGAGGATACGTCTATCATCTTTATTTTGATCTGTCATCTTGCCATATGATTTCTGAGTGCTGCTGTGTTGGCAGGAGTTTACAGGAATTAGGTGAGGACACACCACTGAGCTTGCTGTTAGCTGTAGAATCATACCAACTGTGAAAATGTGGCTTCACGATTGGACAGATGCTATTACTGCTGTTACGCCTGGGTAGGGTGTATGCATGTTGATTTGGCAAAGCTGAGTGTTCTTGCTTCAAGTCGTCATGAATTAAAAATAAAGAAAGGAGATTAAACCTGTTTAATCTCCTTTCACCATTGGAAATACTTTTAAGAAAAAAATGTTTATGAAGAATTATGTTCAACTTTAATGTTATTTTTTTAATCTACTTTAGTAAATTTTACAAATATCTTGATGCCAGGAAGCAGAGATGCACAGTTGGATGTTAACACAATAGTGATTAACAGGGAAATAGGTGAATTTTCAGATGAGACAGACACGATTGAGAGTCAAATTAACAGTTTCTTTTGTAATTTCAAAACCATTCAAATGGTTGATTGCGGTGAGAGACTGGAGAAGCTGGGATTGTTCATCTTAGAGCAGAGAAGGTGAAGAGGGGATTTGATTGAGGTGTTCAAAATCATGAAAGGTTTTGATAGAGTAAATAAGAGAAACTGTTTCCAGTGACAGAAGATTTGGTAACCAGAGGACACAGATTTAAGGTGATTGGCAAAAGAACCAGAGGCGACAAGAGAAAAAAAATTACTCAGCGAGGTGTTGTGATTTGGAATGCACTATGTGAAAGTGTAGTGGAAGCAGATTCAATAGTAACTTTTAAAAGGGAATTGCATAAATACTTGAAGGGAAAACATTTGCAGGGCTATAGGGAAAGAGCAGGTGAGTGGGACTAATTGGATAGCTCTACCAAAGAGCCAGCACAGGCACGATGGGCCGAATGGATTCTATGATACTATTATTCTAAAAGAAAAGAACATATGCTAAAGCTTTTTGTTTCTTAGAGAAAATGATATTGTGCTTATTTTTTAACTTTTTGGAGAACCAACATACCTGGTGACAAGTTGGCTGGTCCGTGAAGTTATATGAAACATTTATGCTGTTGTGAGTGTGCTTGGCATATACTTACTGATGTATACCAGTGATTTTATATCAATTGCAAATTAAAACAGAAAATGGTGGAAATGCTCAGCATGCCAAGCAGCACCTCAATCACAATGATATCAATCACTGTTGATTGGATCATGATTAATCTGTGTACTGTAGTAATATTAAGTGATAAATGTAGGAATCTGAGAATCAATATTTATCAATATGCAAGAGGTGGATTTTTGTTGTGCACTTGTTTTTTTCAGGTTTCTTCCCACTCGTTTGTGTATTGTCCCAACACTTTCTATGGAGGACAGCTGGAGATTTTATTCCTTCATCAATATCACTTGATAACCTGTTGCTAGGAGATGTAGAAAAGTGGGCCAAGGCGGATAGTCATAGGGCCAGATATTCGGCTCCGTAACGCCTGATTTTTTGGCGCTTTGAGATGAAAATGGCATCCACACTGGACACACTTCTGGTGCATGCTGATTCGGATGCCATATTGGTGAAGGCGGGCGCTAGGAGTGTGCCTCGGAAGTATGTTGAGTAGGCAGATCGTGACGTCAATCAGCGTGCAATGCTGATTTGATGCCAGCACTGCCATTTTCACCCTCAACAGTGGAGCTAATGCCCTGTCTTAACATTGCACAGCTGAACATCATTCAGCAGCAGCACGGGCCCCTCACCAGTGATATTTAAAGGGATCAGCAACCACTCTAAGGTCAGTTGCTGATTAATTTCTATTGGCTTTATGTAAGTTTGTGGAAGTGTTTGGAGCTTTCTAGAGTTATTTAAAGTTGGTGGGGTGACAGGGAGTGGTGCTGCAAGTGGAGAAGGCCTTGGTTCTGACTTCAAGGATTCTGGTCTGACCACTTGCTCCCAGTCATGGGTTGTCATCCCCCTTGGCCTGCAGCATAACAGGGAGATGGAACAGGAGAAAAGGACAAGCTGCTCGCAGAGGGAGGAGGAGGAGGGGGAGAAGGAATCTAAGCAGAAGGCCTTAACCCCTAGGGTCTTCCGAGAGCAATTCCCTTACCTCAACCTGAGCCAGGAGCAGCGTGTGAGGCGTCTGAGCTTTACGAAGGAGTTGCTCACAGAACTCTGCCACCTCTTACAATCAGACCTGCAGCCTCACACCAAGGCAAGGACAACGCTGCCAGTGTCTGTGAAGGTGACTGTGGCCCTGAATTTCCTCATGTCGGGATCTTTTCAGGCTGAAGCAGGCGACATCTGTAACATCTCCCAGTTTGCCATCCACTGCTGCATAAGAGAGGCGACAGACTCTCTTTATGTCAGGAGAGGGGAGTTCATTGTCTTCTCGCTGAGCAGAGAGAAGTGGGTGGAGCGTGCACATGGCTTTGCCAGGATAATGGGCTTCCCCATGGTGCAGGGCGCCATCGACTGCATGCACATGGCTTTGCGGGCGCCGCATCTAAATGCTGAGATGTAACGCAACCGCAAAGGTTACCACTTGCTGAATGTGCAGTTGGTGTGCGACCATGCTCAGCACATCACGATGGTGAATACCTGGTGTCCTTGCAACAGTCATGATGCTTTTATTCTGTGCCTGTCCGCTGTTCCCTCAGTCTTTGAGCCACCAAGATAAACCAGAAGGTGGCTACTGGGCGACAAGGGCTATCCACTAACCACCTGGCTCATGACTCCGCTCCGCAACCCAACCACACGTGGGCAGTATGCGTACAATGAGACCATGCTGCCACATGGAATCTGATAGAGCAGACCATTGGCGTCCTTAATCAATGCTTCCACTGCCTGGACTGCTCTGGAGGAGTCCTGCAGTAGTCACCAGAACAGGTCTCAAGATTCATCATGGTCTGCTGCATGCTCCACAATTGAGCCATCATGAGGGCACAGTCCTTGCCACCAGACATATGGCAACCAGCTGAGGAGGAGGAAGAGGATGAGGAGGAGGAAGTGGAATCAGAGGAAGAGGAAACAGAAGGGAAGAGGCAACCCAGACAGCCCTTTTCTGTCTGGACTGTCCATGATCAACTCATCCAACTGCGGTACCAGTAAACGCAACCCCAATTCCCCAATCAACAATAATCCCACACCTTACCTGCCCCCTGTTACTGACCATCACAGCGTCCTCTTGGCCACAGTGTTGAAATAAAAGCCACCAAAAAATAAACATTCTGTTGTGTATGTACCTTTAAGAGAAGAACTGATTCTGTACTGCAGTACCGGCAGTGACCACCCCTGTATATAAAGCCATAGCAGGCTTCTGTATTTCAGTCTTGAGTTCCCCTCTGTTCAGTAAATACCTGTTTTATTGTTCTCCTGCAGTCCGAGTATTATTGATCCCCGGACACTACACTGGCGACGGGCAGGTTTGAACTCACCTGCAGTACTGCATCACCTCACGGGGATCTTTTCCCTGAAGAGAAGCTTCTTGGAGGTCGAAGTCAGAACGGCGGGCGTTGACCGCGGGCAACCGCCCAGGGATCCATCGGAGAGTTGCAGGGGAGGCTGTGGAGAGCTGGGCCTGGCTCCCCAGTCGAGGTGTTCCAGCAAGTCGTGCTGGTAGCAGGTAGTGCGCTGACCCTTCCGGACTGCGGCGGGCTCGGGCTCGATCGAGCGGCTCTGCAAAGGGGCCGTGCAGCGTCATCGGGAGGAAGAGAGAGAGAGAGGGTGGAGCGCACAGGGCGCGGTCGGTGGTCAAGAACCGGGCAGCATGGAGAGGATAGAACGAGGGGAAGGAAAAGTGATACGCGCCGAAGCCGCGGGTCGCCGCCATTACCCTGTAGAACGCGAGGAGCAGCGTGGCAGCAAGGGGAAGAAGGAAAAGCGCGGGAGGCGCCATTTTATTCCATTGGGGAAGAAGGAAAAGTGCGGGAGGCGCCATTTTATTCCATTGGGGAAGAAGAAAAAGTGCGGGAGGCGCCATTTTAAATCACTCAAGCTGCCGAAGAGTGGCAGTATCACTGCTTTCGACAACGAGGTAGAAGGCTGGACCACATATGTGGAAAGAATTGAAGTGTACTGCGAGGCAAATGAGGTGGCCGATGGAAAGAAGGCGTCGGTATTATTAAATTTGATGGGCGCGAGAACGTACGGCCTATTGCGGAATTTAATTACCCCAGCTAAACCAATGGAGAAAAGTTTTGAAGAGATTGTTAATACCTTACAGGAACACCTAAACCCTACACCGTTGCTGATAGCAGAAAGATTCAAGTTCCATAAAAGAAACCAGCACAAAGATGAGAGCAATGCTGACTATCTTACGGAACTACGCAAGTTATCGAAGCACTGCCAGTTCGGAGCAGGACTGGCAGACACCTTATGGGATAAGTTTGTCTGTGGGCTCCAGAGTGAAGGAACCCAGAAACGACTACATTCGGAAAAGGACCTGACGCTAGAACAGGCTTTCAGCGTGGCAGTATCCTACGAAGCAGCAGCACGGGGAGCTGCGGAAATACAACAGAAACCACAAGAATACAACGCTAACGAAATGGCGTATGGAGCAGAAAAGTGCTATCGCTGCGGCAGAACAACCCATGATCAGAAGGACTGCTGGTTTAAGAACAAAGTATGCAGGCAATGTGGGAAAATGGGACACATAGCAAGAGTCTGCAGGTCGGGAAAGAAAACCAACACTACAAGAACTACTAAGGAAAAGTACAAGAAAGTAAAGAAATTGACAGACAGTAGTTCGGAAGATCAGGAGAGTGATAAGGATTCTGGGAGCAGGAGACTAAGTTGTCTAAAGTTACACAACGTGATTGCAAAGGAGGATCACCGAACCATTTGGGTCACCCTCATGATAGCAGGGTCCACAGTAAAGATGGAATTGGACACAGGATCAGCCCTAACTGTCATGAATTGACGAGACTATGAGCGGCTATTCCCACACATACCCTTGAAGGACACGTCCATTGTATTGAAGACATACATGGGGCAAAAATCTACCCCAGAGGAAAAATAAGGGTGCCAGTTGAATACAACGGCAAGGAAACACAGAAACTGTATCTATATATACTACCAGATGGAGGACCACCATTATTGGGATGTGAATGGATCCGAAAAATACAAATGGTTTGGCATTCCATTCAGGCGTTAACTGTGACTGATAAAAAGGATGATGACGTCACACCTGGACGACTGCCAAAAATTCTAACTGACGTGAAAGAGGTGTTCCAACAAGGACTTGGGACTCTAAAAGGAGTAACGGCAACGATAAAAATCGAAGATAACGCAAACCCAAAATTTTTTAAGGCGATCCGCCCAGCCGTTGAAGCAGAGCTGGAGAGTCTGGAGCATTCGGGTGTGCTGTGCAAAGTGGACTGGAGCGAGTGGGCGACACCCATCGTTCCTGTAATGAAGAAATCATTGAGCAGCATGCCTGGGGAACCGAAGAAGATTCGCATCTGTGGGGACTTCAAGGTAACTGTGAACCCAATCCTGCACACAGTACAATATCCACTTCCACGGATAGAAGATATTTTCGCCTCACTATCTGGAGGGAAACGCTTTACAAAGATTGATCTGGCCCAAGCGTATCTACAAATGGAGGTGGAAGAAGCATCTAGGAAATACCTCACGAGAAACACTCACAAAGGCCTTTACCAGTACAATCGACTGGTATTCGGGGTAGCATCAACCCCGGCTATTTGGCAGAGGGCGATGGAACAAGTCCTGCAAGGGATCCCGGGGACCCAGTGTTATTTGGACGACATCCTGGTTACGGGCGAAAATGACAGTGAACACCTTGCCAACCTGGAGCAGGTGCTCACGAGATTACAGGAATATGGGCTACGAGCCAACCGCCCTAAATGCGAGTTCTTCAGGAGACAAATCTCGTATTGTGGCCACATGATTGATGAGGAAGGGTTGCATAAGTCGCCAGACAAGATTGAGGCTGTAGTCAAGGCTCCAGCACCGGAAAATGTGTCGCAACTGAGGTCGTTCCTCGGGTTGGTGAACTACTACCATAAGTTCTTGCCGAATTTATCTACAATTCTGCACCCACTGAACGCCCTGCTGCAAACTGGAGTAACATGGAAATGGAGTGATGAGTGTAAGCGTGCCTTTCAGAAATGTAAATGCCTAATCACTTCAAAAGAAGTATTGGCCCTCTACAATCCAATGCTACCGATTCGGTTAGCATGTGATGCGTCTCCCTATGGCATCGGAGCGGTGCTGTCACACAAATTCCTTGACGGTTCAGAGAGGCCAATAGCCTTTGCGTCGCGCTCGTTAACCTCAGCCGAGCGTAACTACGCCCAGATTGACAGGGAGGCCCTCAGCCTGGTGTGGGGTGTGAAGAAGTTCAATCACTATCTGCACGGGCAGAAATTTACCCTACTGACTGATCATCAGCCCCTGGTCTCCATTTTTAACCCAAAGAAGGGCGTTCCGGTGATGACGGCGCAACGGCTGCAAAAATGGTCACTTTTTCTAGGGGCACATCAGTACGACATAGAGTACAAGGGTACGAAACAGCATGGAAATGCCGATGGGCTGTCGCGCCTATCGTTGCCTACGGTAGAGGAAGCACCTGCAGTGGACCCTGTTGAGATATTCCATGCGACCATAGTCGAATGTCTACCTGTTACAAACTCAAGTATAGAGAAGGAAACCCGAAATGACCCGACACTCTCTCGGGTCTATGATTTGACGGTGAAGCGATGGCCAGCACATGGCGACTCACTGTTGCCAGCATTCTCGCCAAGGAGAGAACAGCTGTCAGTGTGCCGGGGGACCTTGATGTGTGGATCCCGAGTGGTAATTCCACCCAAGTTGAGAGATAGAGTGCTCAATGAGCTTCATGAGGGTCATCTGGGAGGGGTAAAAATGAAGAGCCTAGCCAGGGCGTTTGTGTGGTGGCTGGGAATCGATAAAGAAATCGAGGATATGACCAAGAGATGCACAGGATGCCAGAAGGTCCAAAACGCTCCACCACAGGCCCCGCTACATCCATGGGAGTGGCCCTCATCTCCATGGCAACGGGTACACATTGATTTTGCTGGTCCATTTATGGACACAATGTTCCTAATCGCCGTGGACGCCCATTTGAAATGGCCAGAGGTCATCAAAATGTCCTCCACCACCACGGAGAAAACTATTGCAGTCCTACGGACCATCTTCGCCAGGAATGGCTTGCCAGAACAGATTTGCTCCGGCAATGGGCCACAGTTTGTGTCAGAGGATTTCCGGAGGTTTCTGAGGAATAATGGGTTGAAGCATTACACATCTGCCCCATATCATCCAGCCACAAATGGATTGGCTGAGAGGTTTGTTCAGACCTTTAAAAAGGCAAGAAAGGCAATGCATAATGACGACATACCACGACAACACAAGGTGGATAATTTCTTGTTTGCTTACCCGAATGCGACACATGCAGTCACCAACCAAGCTCCAGCCATAATGTTCTTCAACCGAAGGCTAAGATGTCGCCTGGATTTGCTCAAACCAAACATAAGACGAGATGTTGAGGATAAGCAATTCCAGCACATAAATGAGAAGCCAACCAGGAGCTTCAAGATAGGGCAACCAGTCTTGGCCCGCGACTACCGAACAGAAAAATGGCAGCCAGGAACGATATGCACACAGCAGGGACCACTAATGTACACAGTGGACGTTGGAGAGAGCATCGTGAGACGCCATGCTGACCAGATTCTAGAGTCACAGGAACAAGCCAAACCCATACCACGAGCAGGTGCATCTGGTAATCAACCCGAAGTACAGATTGCGTCTACCTTAGAAGCAGTGGTATTAGAAGCTGACGAACCAACCAATGACAATGAGCCAGAATCAACTCCGCCGCAAGAACAGGATACTCGAGAAAGGCGCTATCCAGTCAGGATCAGGAAGCCTCCTCAAAGACTGAACTTAGAAATGATTATTTCAGTTGATGTATATAGTACAGGTAGACTACCCTTTATCCGGACTTCCGAAAACCGAAACCCTCTAAAAACCGAAGGTTTTTTCATTCAGCGTAAGTCGTGCGTACGACTTACGGTGAACGAAAAAACCTTCGGTTTTTAGAGGGTTCTGGTTGCGGAAGTTCGGATAAAGGGTAAGTCGTGCGCACGACCCCCCGCCGACCCCGACAACCGCCGACCCCGCCAGCCACGACAACCGCCGACCCCCCCGCGGACCCCGCCGGCCCCGACAACCGCCGACCCCGCCAGCCCCGACAACCGCCGACCCCCCCGCGGACCCCGCCAGCCCCGACAACCGCCGACCCGCGTACCCCGCCGGCCCCGACCCCTGCCGACCCCGACTGACTTACACTGAGCGTCAGCGTAAGTCGTGCGCACGACCCCCTGCCGACCCCCCCGCGGACCCCCGCCGACCCACCTTCCAAAATCCGAAATTTTCCTTTATCCGAAACTCGGCTGGTCCCGAGGTTTTCGGATAAAAGATAGTCTACCTGTACAGAGAAAATTGTAATTGTAATTAGTTATTATTTAGTTGTTAAATGAATGTTATGTACTGTTTATCTAAAAGGGGAGGAATTGTTGTGTATGTACCTTTAAGAGAAGAACTGATTCTATACTGCAGTACCGGCAGTGACCACCCCTGTATATAAAGCCGTAGCAGGCTTCTGTATTTCAGTCTTGAGTTCCCCTCTGTTCAGTAAATACCTGTTTTATTGTTCTCCTGCAATCCGAGTATTATTGATACCCAGACACTACACATTCCAATCCAACTTTATACATCAATCTATCCAATATTACATAACAAAGTCAAATAATTACCTTTGTGTATTCCCATAGTGCCTGTTTTCAGTGTACCTTTACCTGTCCTAGTGCCCCCATGATGTGCTACCTCGTGGCTGCAGCATGGCTGGTGGAAGGCGGCAGAATTTCCATGAGGGAGAGTTCAGATGGCCTTGCAGAACGATCCTGAGCCGCTCTGGGCCAAGAAGGCTTGGCTGTGGACTGCACCACCTCAGCATGGGTGGCAACAGTCTGGATCCCCCGACTATCATCGGACCCCCTGATCATTATCGGACCCCTCGACCATCATCGGACACCCCGACCATCATCGGACTCCCCGACCATCATCGGACCCCCCGACCATCATCGGACCCCCGCCAATCATCATCGGACTCCCCGACCATCATCGGACTCCCCGACCATCATCGGAACCCCGCCAATCATCATCGGACTCCCCGATCATCATCGGACTCCCCGACCATCATCGGACTCCCCGATCATCATCGGACTCCCCGATGAACATCGGACTCCCCGATCATCATCGGACTCCCCGATGAACATCGGAGTCCCCGACCATCATCGGATCCCCTGACCATCATCGGACTCCCCGATCATCATCGGACACCCCGACCATCATCGGACTCCCCTGACCATCATCGGACACCCCGACCATCATCGGACTCCCCGATCATCATCGGGCTCCCCGATGAACATCGGACTCCCCGACCATCATCGGACACCCCGACCATCATCGGATCCCCTGATCATCATCGGACTCCCCGACCATCATCGGATCCCCCGACGATCATCGGACTCCCCGACCATCATCGGATCCCCCCGACCATCATCGGACCCCTCGACCATCATCGGACTCCCCGACCATCATCGGATCCCCCGACCATCATCGGACTCCCCGACCATCATCGGACTCCCGCCAATCATCATCGGACTCCCCGACCATCATCGGACCCCCGCCAATCATCATCGGACTCCCCGATCATCATCGGACTCCCCAACCATCATCGGATCCCCCGACCATCATCGGACTCCCCGACCATCATCAGACCCCCGCCAATCATCATCGGACTCCCCGACCATCATCGGACTCCCCGACCATCATCGGACTCCCCGACCATCATCGGACTCCCCGACCATCATCGGACCCCCGATCATCATCGGATCCCCCGACCATCATCGGATTCCCCGACCATCATCGGACCCCCCGACCATCATCGGAACCCCCCGATCATCATCGGACCCCCCCGATCATCATCGGACCCGCCCGATCATCATCGGACCCCCCGACCATCATCGGAACCCCCCGATCATCATCGGGCTCCCCGATCATCATCGGACCCCTCGACCACCATCGGATCCCCCGATCATCATCGGACTCCCCGACCATCAGCGGATCCCCTGATCATCATCGGGCTCCCCGATCATCATCGGACCCCCCGACCATCATCGGATCCGCCCGATCATCATTGGACTCCCCGACCATCATCGGATCCCCCGACCATCATCGGACCCCTCGACCATCATCGGACCCCCCGACCATCATCGGACCCCCCCGATCATCATCGGACTCCCCGATCATCTTCGGACCCCCCGACCATCATCGGACCCCCCGACCATCATGGGATCCCCCGACCATCATCGGACCCCCCGACCATCATCGGACCACCCCGGCCCTCATCGGACTCCCCGATGATCATCGGACACCCGCGACCATCATCGGACCCCCCGACCATCATCGGACCCCCCGATCATCATCGGACTCCCAGATCATCATCGGACCCCCCGACCATCATCGGACTCCCCGATCATCATCAGACCCCCCCGATCATCATCGGACCCCCCCGACCATCATCGGACTCCCCGAACATCATCGGACTCCCTGATCATCATCAGACACCCCCGACCTTCATTGGACTCCCCCCGACCATCATCGGACTCCCCGATCATCATCGGACCCCTCGACCATCATCGGACTCCCCAACCATCATCGGACTCCCCGACCATCATCGGACTCCCCGATCATCATCGGACTCCCCGACCATCATCGGACACCCCCGACCATCATCGGACCCCCCCCAACCATCATCGGACCCCCCGACCATCATCGGACCCCCCGACCATCATCGGACTCCCCGACCATCATCGGACCTCCCCGACCATCATCGGACCCCCCCGACCATCATCGGAACCCCCGATCATCATCGGACCCCTTGACCATCATCGGACTCCCCAACCATCATCGGACTCCCCGACCATCATCGGACTCCCCGATCATCATCGGATTCCCCGACCATCATCGGACACCCCCGACCATCATTGGACACCCCCGAACATCATCGGACCCCCCGACCATCATCGGACGCCCCCGACCATCATCGGACCCCCCGACCATCATCGGACGCCCCGATCATCATCGGACCCCCCGACCATCATCGGATCCCCCGACCATCATCGAACTCCCCGACCATAATGGGATCCCCCGACCATCATCACATCCCCCGACCATAATCGGACCCCCCCGACCCTCATCGGACTCCCCGATGATCATCGGACCCCCCGACCCTCATCGGATCCCCCGACCATCATCGGACTCCCCGACCATCATGGGATCCCCTGACCATCATCAGACCCCCTGACCATCATCGGACGCCCCCGACACTCATCGGACTCCCCGACAATCATCGGACTCCCCGACCACCATCGGAAACCCTCGATCATCATCGAACCCCCCCGACCATCATTGGACCCCCGACCATCATCGGACCCCCCGATCATTATCGGACTCCCCGATCATCATCGGACTTCCCGATCATTATCGGACTCCCCGATCATCATCGGACCCCCCGACCATCATCGGACCCCCCCCGACCACCATCGGACCCCCCGACCATCATCGGACCCACCCGACCATCATCGGACCCCCCGACCATCATCGGACCCCCTGACCATCATCGGACGCCCCCGACACTCATCGGACTCCCCGACGATCATCGGACTCCCCGACCATCATCGGAAACCCCCGATCATCATCGAACCCCCCGACCATCATTGGACCCCCCGACCATCATCGGAAACCCCCGATCATCATCGAACCCCCCCGACCATCATTGGACCCCCCCGACCATCATTGGACCCCCCGACCATCATCGGACCCCCCGATCATCATCGGACACCCCCGACCATCATCGGACACCCCAACCATCATCGGACTCCCCGACCATCATCGGACTCCTCGATCATTATCGGACTCCCCGATCATCATCGGACTCCCCGACAATCATCGGACACCCCGACCATCATCGGACCCCCCCCGACCACCATCGGACCCCCCGACCATCATCGGACCCCCCCGACCATCATCGGACCCCCCGACCATCATCGGACCCCCCGACCATCATCGCATCCCCCGACCATCATCGGACCCCCCGAACATCATGGGATCCCCGACCATCATCGGACCCCCCGACCATCATCGGATCCCCCCGACCCTCATCGGACTCCCCGATGATCATCGGACTCCCCGACCATCATCGGACCTCCCCGACCATCATCGGACCCCCCCGACCATCATCGGACCCCCCGATCATCATCGGACACCCCCGATCATCATCGGACTCCCCGACCATCATCGGATCCCCCGACCATCATCGGACTCCCCGACCATCATGGGATCCCCCGACCATCATCGGACCCCCCGACCATCATCGGACCCCCCCGACCCTCATCGGACTCCCCGACGATCATCGGACTCCCCGACCATCATCAGACCCCCCCGATCATCATTGGACCCCCCCGATCATCATCGGACCCCCCCGACCATCATTGGACCCCTCGACCATCATCGGACCCCCCCGACCATCATCGGACTCCCCGATCATCATCAGACCCCCCCGATCATCATCGGACACCCCCGACCATCATCGGACCCCCCGACCATCATCGGACCCCCCGATCATTATCGGACTCCCCAATCATCATCGGACCCCACCGACCATCATCGGACCCCTCGACCATCATCGGACCCCCCCGACCATCATCGGACTCCCCGATCATCATCAGACCCCCCCGATCATCATCGGACACCCCCGATCATCATCGGACTCCCCAAACATCATCGGACTCCCTGATCATCATCGGCACCCCCGACCATCATCGGACCCACCCCGACCATCATCGGACCCCCCGATCATCATCGGACCCCTCGACCATCATTGGACTCCCCAACCATCATCGGACTCCCCGAACATCATCGGACTCCCCGATCATCATCGGACCCCCTGATCATCATCGGACCCCCTGATCATCATCGGACCCCCCGATCATCATCGGACCCCCCCCGACCATCATCGGACCCCCCGACCATCATCGGACCCCCCCGACCATCATCGGACCCCCCGACCATCATCGGACCCCCCGATCATCATCAGTCTCCCCGATCATCATCGGACCCCCCCGACCATCATCAGACCCCTCGACCATCATCGGACCCCCCCGACCATCATCGGACCCGCCCCGACCATCATCGGACGCCCCGATCATCATCAGACCCCCCCGACCATCATCGGACCCCCCCGACCATTATCGGACTCCCCGATCATCATCGGATCCCCCGACCATCATCGGACTGCCCGACCATTATCGGACTCCCCGATCATCATCGGAGTCCCCGACCATCATCGGAGTCCCCGACCAGCATCGGACACCCCCGACCATCATCGGACCCCCCGACCATCATTGGACTCCCCGATCATCATCGGACCCCCCGACCATCATCAGAACCCCCGACCATCATCGGACGCCCCCGACACTCATCGGACTCCCCGATCATCATCAGTCTCCCCGATCATCATCGGACCCCCCGACCATCATGGGATCCCCCGACCATCATCAGACCCCCCGACCCTCATCGGACGCCCCCGACACTCATCGGACTCCCCGATGATCATCGGACTCCCCGACCATCATCGGAACCCCCCGACCATCATGGGATCCCCCGACCATCATTAGACCCCCCGACCATCATCGGACCCCCCTGACCCTCATCGGACTCCCTGACCATCATCGGAACCCCCCCGATCATCATCGGACCCCCCCGACCATCATCGGACCCCCCGACCATCATCGGACCCCCCGATCATCATCAGTCTCCCCGATCATCATCGGACCCCCCCGACCATCATCAGACCCCTCGACCATCATCGGACCCCCCCGACCATCATCGGACTCCCCGATCATCATCAGACCCCCCCGACCATCATCGGACCCCCCTGATCATCATCGGACCCCCCCGATCATCATCAGACCCCCCCCGATCATCATTGGACCTCCTGACCATCATCGGACCCCCCGGCCATTATCGGACTCCCCAATCATCATCGGACCCCCCGACCATCATCGGATCCCCCGACCATCATCGGACTCCCCGACCATCATGGGATCCCCCGACCATTATCGGACCCCCCGGCCCTCATCGGACTCCCCGATGATCATCGGACACCCTGACCATCATCGGACCCCCCCGATCATCATCGGACACCCGCGACCATCATCGGACCCCCCGACCATCATCGGACCCCCCGATCATCATCGGACTCCCAGATCATCATCGGACCCCCCCGACCATCATCGGACCCCTCGACCATCATCGGACCCCCCGACCATCATCGGACTCCCCGATCATCATCAGACCCCCCCGATCATCATCGGACCCCCCCGACCATCATCGGACTCCCCGAACATCATCGGACTCCCTGATCATCATCGGACACCCCCGACCTTCATTGGACCCCCCCCGACCATCATCGGACCCCCCGATCATCATCGGACCCCTCAACCATCATCGGACTCCCCAACCATCATCGGACTCCCCGACCATCATCGGACTCCCCGATCATCATCGGACTCCCCGACCATCATCGGACACCCCCGACCATCATCGGACCCCCCCCAACCATCATCGGACCCCCCGACCATCATCGGACCCCCCGACCATCATCGGACTCCCCGACCATCATCGGACCTCCCCGACCATCATCGGACCCCCCGACCATCATCGGACCCCCCCGACCATCATCGGACCCCCGACCATCATCGGACCCCCCCCAACCATCATCGGACCCCCCGACCATCATCGGACCCCCCGACCATCATCGGACTCCCCGACCATCATCGGACCCCCCCGACCATCATCGGAACCCCCGATCATCATCGGACCCCTTGACCATCATCGGACTCCCCGACCATCATCGGAACCCCCGAACATCATCGGACCCCCCGACCATCATCGGACTCCCCGATCATCATCGGACCCCCCGACCATCATCGGATCCCCCGACCATCATCAGATCCCTCGACCATAATCGGACCCCCCCGACCCTCATCGGACTCCCCGATGATCATCGGACCCCCCGACCCTCATCGGATCCCCCGACCATCATGGGATCCCCTGACCATCATCAGACCCCCTGACCATCATCGGACGCCCCCGACCATCATCGGGCCCCCCGACAATCATCGGACTCCCCGACCATCATCGAACCCCCCGACCATCATCGGGCCCCCCGACCATCATCGGACTCCCCGACCATCATTGGACCCCCCGACCATCATCGGACCCCCCGAACATCATCGGACCCCCCCCGACCATCATCGGACTCCCCAACCATCATCGGACTCCCCAACCATCATCGGACTCCCCGACCATCATCGGACTCCCCGATCATTATCGGACTCCCCGATCATCGTCGGACTCCCCGACAATCATCGGACACCCCGACCATCATCGGACCCCCCCCGACCACCATCGAACCCCCCCGACCACCATCGGACCCCCCGACCATCATCGGACCCCCCCGACCATCATCGGACCCCCCGACCATCATCGGACCCCCCGACCATCATCGGACCCCCCGACCATCATCGCATCCCCCGACCATCATCGGACCCCCCGAACATCATGGGATCCCCGACCATCATCGGACCCCCCGACCATCATCGGATCCCCCCGACCCTCATCGGACTCCCCGATGATCATCGGACTCCCCGACCATCATCGGACCTCCCCGACCATCATCGGACCCCCCCGACCATCATCGGACCCCCCGATCATCATCGGACACCCCCGATCATCATCGGACTCCCCGACCATCATGGGATCCCCCGACCATCATCGGACCCCCCGACCATCATCGGACCCCCCCGACCCTCATCGGACTCCCCGACGATCATCGGACTCCCCGACCATCATCAGACCCCCCCGATCATCATCGGAAACCCCCGATCATCATCGGACCCCCCCGACCATCATTGGACCCCTCGACCATCATCGGACCCCCCCCGACCATCATCGGACCCCCCGATCATCATCGGACCCCTCGACCACCATCGGACTCCCCAACCATCATCGGACTCCCCGACCATCATCGGACTCCCCGATCATTATCGGACTCCCCGATCATCATCGGACTCCCCGACCATCATCGGACACCCCCGACCATCATCGGACCCCCCCCGACCATCATCGGACCCCCCGACCACCATCGGACCCCCCCGACCATCATCGGACCCCCGACCATCATCGGACACCCCGACCATCATCGGACTCCCCGACCATCATCGGACTCCCCAATCACCATCGGACCCCCCGACCATCATCGGATCCCCCGACCATCATCGGACCCCCCGAACATCATGGGATCTCCCGACCATCATCGGACCCCCCCAACCATCATCGGACCCCCCCGACCCTCATCGGACCCCCCCCGACCCTCATCGGACTCGCCGATGATCATCGGACTCCCCGACCATCATCGGACCTCCCCGACCATCATCGGACTCCCCGACCATCATCGGACTCCCCGATCATCATCGGATTCCCCGACCATCATCGGACCCCCCGATCATCATCAGACCCCCCGACCATCATCGGACCCCCCCGACCATCATCGGACCCCCCCGACCATCATCAGACCCGTCGACCATCATTGGACCCCCCCGACCCTCATCGGAATCCCCGACAATCATCGGACATCCCGACCATCATCGGACCCCCCCGATCATCATCGGACACCCCCGACCATCATCGGACCCCCCGACCATCATCGAACCCCCCGACCATCATCGGGCCCCCCGACCATCATCGGACTCCCCGACCATCATTGGACCCCCCGACCATCATCGGACCCCCCGATCATCATCGGACCCCCCCCGACCATCATCGGACTCCCCAACCATCATCGGACTCCCCAACCATCATCGGACTCCCCGACCATCATCGGACTCCCCGATCATTATCGGACTCCCCGATCATCATCGGACTCCCCGACAATCATCGGACACCCCGACCATCATCGGACCCCCCCCGACCACCATCGAACCCCCCCGACCACCATCGGACCCCCCGACCATCATCGGACCCCCCCGACCATCATCGGACCCCCCGACCATCATCGGACCCCCCGACCATCATCGCATCCCCCGACCATCATCGGACCCCCCGAACATCATGGGATCCCCGACCATCATCGGACCCCCCGACCATCATCGGATCCCCCCGACCCTCATCGGACTCCCCGATGATCATCGGACTCCCCGACCATCATCGGACCTCCCCGACCATCATCGGACCCCCCCGACCATCATCGGACCCCCCGATCATCATCGGACACCCCCGATCATCATCGGACTCCCCGACCATCATGGGATCCCCCGACCATCATCGGACCCCCCCGACCATCATCGGACCCCCCCGACCCTCATCGGACTCCCCGACGATCATCGGACTCCCCGACCATCATCAGACCCCCCCGATCATCATCGGAAACCCCCGATCATCATCGGACCCCCCCGACCATCATTGGACCCCTCGACCATCATCGGACCCCCCCGGCCATCATCGGACTCCCCGATCATCATCAGACCCCCCCGATCATCATCGGACCCCCCCGATCATCATCGGGCTCCCCAAACATCATCGGACTCCCTGATCATCATCGGACACCCCCGACCATCATCGGACCCCCCCCCCGACCATCATCGGACCCCCCGATCATCATCGGACCCCTCGACCACCATCGGACTCCCCAACCATCATCGGACTCCCCGACCATCATCGGACTCCCCGATCATTATCGGACTCCCCGATCATCATCGGACTCCCCGACCATCATCGGACACCCCCGACCATCATCGGACCCCCCGACCATCATCGGATCCCCCCGACCATCATCGGACCCCCGACCATCATCGGACACCCCGACCATCATCGGACTCCCCGACCATCATCGGACTCCCCAATCACCATCGGACCCCCCGACCATCATCGGATCCCCCGACCATCATCGGACCCCCCGAACATCATGGGATCTCCCGACCATCATCGGACCCCCCCAACCATCATCGGACCCCCCCGACCCTCATCGGACCCCCCCCGACCCTCATCGGACTCGCCGATGATCATCGGACTCCCCGACCATCATCGGACATCCCCGACAATCATCGGACATCCCGACCATCATCGGACCCCCCCGATCATCATCGGACACCCCCGACCATCATCGGACCCCCCGACCATCATCGGACCCCCGATCATTATCGGACTCCCCAATCATCATCGGACCCCACCGACCATCATCGGACCCCTCGACCATCATCGGACCCCCCCGACCATCATCGGACTCCCCGATCATCATCAGACCCCCCCGATCATCATCGGACCCCCCCGATCATCATCGGACTCCCCGAACATCATCGGACTCCCTGATCATCATCGGCACCCCCGACCATCATCGGACCCACCCCGACCATCATCGGACCCCCCGATCATCATCGGACCCCTCGACCATCATTGGACTCCCCAACCATCATCGGACTCCCCGAACATCATCGGACTCCCCGATCATCATCGGACCCCCTGATCATCATCGGACCCCCCGATCATCATCGGACCCCCCCCGACCATCATCGGACCCCCCGACCATCATCGGACCCCCCCGACCATCATCGGACCACCCGACCATCATCGGACCCCCCGACCATCATCGGACCCCCCGATCATCATCAGTCTCCCCGATCATCATCAGACCCCTCGACCATCATCGGACCCCCCCGACCATCATCGGACCCCCCCGACCATCATCGGACTCCCCGATCATCATCGGATCCCCCGACCATCATCGGACCCCCCGACCATCATCGGACTCCCCGATCATCATCGGACACCCGCGACCATCATCGGACCCCCCGACCATCATCGGACCCCCCGATCATCATCGGACTCCCAGATCATCATCGGACCCCCCCGACCATCATCGGACTCCCCGATCATCATCGGACCCCCCGACCATCATCAGTCTCCCCGATCATCATCAGACCCCTCGACCATCATCGGACCCCCCCGACCATCATCGGACCCCCCCGACCATCATCGGACTCCCCGATCATCATCGGATCCCCCGACCATCATCGGACCCCCCGACCATCATCGGACTCCCCGATCATCATCGGACACCCGCGACCATCATCGGACCCCCCGACCATCATCGGACCCCCCGATCATCATCGGACTCCCAGATCATCATCGGACCCCCCCGACCATCATCGGACCCCCCGACCATCATCGGACCCCCCGACCATCATCGGACTCCCAGATCATCATCGGACCCCCCCGACCATCATCGGACCCCTCGACCATCATCGGACCCCCCGACCATCATCGGACTCCCCGATCATCATCAGACCCCCCCCGATCATCATCGGACCCCCCCGACCATCATCGGACTCCCCGAACATCATCGGACTCCCAGATCATCATCGGACCCCCCCGACCATCATCGGACCCCTCGACCATCATCGGACCCCCCGACCATCATCGGACTCCCCGATCATCATCAGACCCCCCCGATCATCATCGGACCCCCCCGACCATCATCGGACTCCCCGATCATCATCGGACCCCTCGACCATCATCGGACTCCCCGATCATCATCGGACTCCCCGACCATCATCGGACACCCCCGACCATCATCGGACCCCCCCCAACCATCATCGGACCCCCCGACCATCATCGGACAACCCGACCATCATCGGACCCCCCGACCATCATCGGACCCCCCCGACCATCATCGGACCCCCCGACCATCATCGGACCCCCCGACCATCATCGGACTCCCCGATCATCATCGGACCCCCCGACCATCATGGGATCCCCCGACCATCATCAGACCCCCCGACCATCATCGGACGCCCCCGACACTCATCGGACTCACCGACCATCATCGGAACCCCCCGACCATCATGGGATCCCCCGACCATCATCGGATCCCCCGACCATCATTAGACCCCCCGACCATCATCGGACCCCCCCGACCCTCATCGGACTCCCTGACCATCATCGGAACCCCCCGATCATCATCGGACCCCCCCGACCATCATCGGACCCCCCGACCATCATCGGACCCCCCGATCATCATCAGTCTCCCCGATCATCATCGGACCCCCCCGACCATCATCAGACCCCTCGACCATCATCGGACCCCCCCGACCATCATCGGACTCCCCGATCATCATCAGACTCCCCCGACCATCATCGGACCCCCCGACCATTATCGGACTCCCCAATCATCATCGGACCCCCCGACCATCATCGGATCCCCCGACCATCATCGGACTCCCCGACCATCATGGGATCCCCCGACCATCATCGGACCCCCCGACCATCATCGGACCCCCCCGGCCCTCATCGGACTCCCCGATGATCATCGGACACCCTGACCATCATCGGACCCCCCCGATCATCATCGGACACCCGCGACCATCATCGGACCCCCCGACCATCATCGGACCCCCCGATCATCATCGGACTCCCAGATCATCATCGGACCCCCCCGACCATCATCGGACCCCTCGACCATCATCGGACCCCCCGACCATCATCGGACTCCCCGATCATCATCAGACCCCCCTCGATCATCATCGGACCCCCCCGACCATCATCGGACTCCCCGAACATCATCGGACTCCCTGATCATCATCGGACACCCCCGACCTTCATTGGATCCCCCCCGACCATCATCGGACCCCCCGATCATCATCGGACCCCTCGACCATCATCGGATTCCCCAACCATCATCGGACTCCCCGACCATCATCGGACTCCCCGATCATCATCGGACTCCCCGACCATCATCGGACACCCCCGACCATCATCGGACCCCCCCCAACCATCATCGGACCCCCCGACCATCATCGGACAACCCGACCATCATCGGACTCCCCGACCATCATCGGACCTCCCCGACCATCATCGGACCCCCCCGACCATCATCGGAACCCCCGATCATCATCGGACCCCTTGACCATCATCGGACTCCCCGACCATCATCGGATTCCCCGACCATCATCGGACACCCCCGACCATCATTGGACACCCCCGAACATCATCGGACCCCCCGACCATCATCGGACCCCCCGAGCATCATCGGACCCCCCGACCATCATCGGACTCCCCGATCATCATCGGACCCCCCGACCATCATCGGATCCCCCGACCATCATCGGACTCCCCGACCATCATGGGATCCCCCGACCATCATCAGATCCCCCGACCATAATCGGACCCCCCCGACCCTCATCGGACTCCCCGATGATCATCGGATCCCCCGACCCTCATCGGATCCCCCGACCATCATCGGACTCCCCGACCATCATGGGATCCCCTGACCATCATCAGACCCCCTGACCATCATCGGACGCCCCCGACCCTCATCGGACTCCCCGACGATCATCGGACTCCCCGACCATCATCGGAAACCCCCGATCATCATCGAACCCCCCCGACCATCATTGGACCCCCCGACCATCATCGGACCCCCCGATCATCATCGGACTCCCCAACCATCATCGGACTCCCCGACCATCATCGGACTCCCCGATCATTATCGGACTCCCCGATCATCATCGGACTCCCCGACAATCATCGGACACCCCGACCATCATCGGACCCCCCCCGACCACCATCGGACCCCCCGACCATCATCGGACCCCCCCGACCATCATCGGACCCCCCGACCATCATCGGACCCCCCCCAACCACCATCGGACCCCCCGACCATCATCGGACCCCCCCGAACATCATCGGACCCCCCGACCATCATCGGACCCCCCGACCATCATCGGACCCCCCGACCATCATCGGACCCCCCGAACATCATGGGATCCCCGACCATCATCGGACCTCCCAACCATCATCGGACCCCCCCGACCCTCATCGGACTCCCCGATGATCATCGGACTCCCCGACCATCATCGGACCTCCCCGACCATCATCGGACCCCCCCGACCATCATCAGACCCCCCCGATCATCATCGGACACCCCCGATCATCATCGGACTCCCCGACCATCATCGGACCCCCCCAATCATCATCGGACACCCCCGATCATCATCGGACACCCCCGACCATCATCGGACCCCCCCGATCATCATCGGACACCCCCGATCATCATCGGACACCCCCGACCATCATCGGACCTCCCCGACCATCATCGGACCCCCCCGACCATCATCGGACCCCCCCGATCATCATCGGACACCCCCGATCATCATCGGACACCCCCGACCATCATCGGATTCCCCGACCATCATCGGACTCCCCCGACCATCATCGGACCCCCCCGACCATCATCGGACCCCCCGACCATCATCGGACACCCCCGACCATCATCGGACCCCCCGACCATCATCGGACCCCCCGACCATCATCGGACTCCCCGATCATCATCGGACCCCCCGACCATCATCGGATCCCCCGACCAGCATCAGACTCCCGACCATCATGGGATCCCCCGACCATCATCAGACCCCCCGACCATCATTGGACCCCCCCGATCATCATCGGACACCCCCGACCATCATCGGACCCCCCGACCATCATCGGACCCCCCGATCATCATCGGACTCCCAGATCATCATCGGACCCCCCCCGACCATCATCGGACCCCTCGACCATCATCCGACCCCCCGACCATCATCGGACTCCCCGATCATCATCAGACCCCCCCGATCATCATCGGACCCCCCCGATCATCATCGGCCTCCCCGAACATCATCGGACTCCCTGATCATCATCGGACACCCCCGACCATCATTGGACCCCCCCCCGACCATCATCGGACCCCCCGATCATCATCGGACCCCTCGACCATCATGGGATCCCCCGACCATCATCAGACCCCCCGACCATCATCGGACCCCCCGACCCTCATCGGACTCCCCGATGATCATCGGACTCCCCGACCATCATGGGAACCCCCCGATCATCATCAGACCCCCCCGATCATCATCGGACCCCCCCGACCATCATCAGACCCCTCGACCATCATCGGACCCCCCCGACCATCATCGGACTCCCCGATCATCATCAGACCACCCCGACCATCATCGGACCCCCCCGATCATCATCGGACCCCCCCGATCATCATCAGACCCCCCCGATCATCGTCGGACCTCCTGACCATCATCGGACCCCCCGACCATCATCGGACTCCCCAATCATCATCGGACCCCCCGACCATCATCGGATCCCCCGACCATCATTGGACTCCCCGACCATCATGGGATCCCCCGACCATCATCGGACCCCCCGACCATCATTGGAGCCCCCCGGCCCTCATCGGACTCCCCGACGATCATCGGACACCCCGACCATCATCGGACCCCCCCCGACCATCATCGGACCCCCCGACCATCATCGGACCCCCCGATCATCATCGGACCCCCCCGACCATCATCGGACTCCCCGATCATCATCGGACCCCCCCGACCATCATCGGGCCCCCCCGACCATCATCGCACCCCGATCATCATCGGACTCCCCGATCATCATCGGACCCCCCCGACCATCATCGGACACCCCGATCATCATCGGACTCCCCGATCATCATCGGACCCCCCCGACCATCATCGGACTCCCCGATCATCATCAGACCCCCCCGACCATCATCGGACCCCCCCGATCATCATCGGACCCCCCCGATCATCATCAGACCCCCCCCCGACCATCATCGGACCCCCCGACCATCATCGGACACCCCAACCATCATCGGACCCCCCGACCATCATCGGACACCCCCGACCATCATTGGACCCCCCCCCGACCATCATCGGACCCCCCGATCATCACCGGACACCCCCGACCATCATTGGACCCCCCCCGACCATCATCGGACCCCCCGACCATCATCGGACACCCCCGACCATCATTGGACCCCCCCCGACCATCATCGGACTCCCCGACCATCATCGGACCCCCCGATCATCATCGGACCCCTCGAACATCATGGGATCCCCCGACCATCATCAGACCCCCCGACCATCATCGGACCCCCCCGACCCTCATCGGACTCCCCGATGATCATCGGACTCCCCGACCATCATCGGAACCCCCCGATCATCATCGGACCCCCCCGACCATCATCGGACCCCCCGACCATCATCGGACCCCCCGATCATCATCAGTCTCCCCGATCATCATCGGACCCCCCCGACCATCATCAGACCCCTCGACCATCATCGGACCCCCCCGACCATCATCGGAGCCGCCCGATCATCATCGGACCCCGCCGATCATCATCAGACCCCCCCCGATCATCATCGGACCTCCTGACCATCATCGGACCCCACGACCATCATCGGACTCCCCAATCATCATCGGACCCCCCGACCATCATCGGATCCCCCGACCATCATCGGACTCCCCGACCATCATGGGATCCCCCGACCATCATCGGACCCCCCGACCATCATCGGAGCCCCCCGGCCCTCATCGGACTCCCCGACGATCATCGGACACCCCGACCATCATCGGACCCCCCCGACCATCATCGGACCCCCCGACCATCATCGGACCCCCCGATCATCATCGGACCCCCCGAACATCATGGGATCTCCCGACCATCATCGGACCCCCCCAACCATCATCGGACCCCCCCGACCCTCATCGGACCCCCCCCGACCCTCATCGGACTCGCCGATGATCATCGGACTCCCCGACCATCATCGGACATCCCCGACAATCATCGGACATCCCGACCATCATCGGACCCCCCCGATCATCATCGGACACCCCCGACCATCATCGGACCCCCCGACCATCATCGGACCCCCCGATCATTATCGGACTCCCCAATCATCATCGGACCCCACCGACCATCATCGGACCCCTCGACCATCATCGGACCCCCCCGACCATCATCGGACTCCCCGATCATCATCAGACCCCCCCGATCATCATCGGACCCCCCCGATCATCATCGGACTCCCCGAACATCATCGGACTCCCTGATCATCATCGGCACCCCCGACCATCATCGGACCCACCCCGACCATCATCGGACCCCCCGATCATCATCGGACCCCTCGACCATCATTGGACTCCCCAACCATCATCGGACTCCCCGAACATCATCGGACTCCCCGATCATCATCGGACCCCCTGATCATCATCGGACCCCCCGATCATCATCGGACCCCCCCCGACCATCATCGGACCCCCCGACCATCATCGGACCCCCCCGACCATCATCGGACCACCCGACCATCATCGGACCCCCCGACCATCATCGGACCCCCCGATCATCATCAGTCTCCCCGATCATCATCAGACCCCTCGACCATCATCGGACCCCCCCGACCATCATCGGACCCCCCCGACCATCATCGGACTCCCCGATCATCATCGGATCCCCCGACCATCATCGGACCCCCCGACCATCATCGGACTCCCCGATCATCATCGGACACCCGCGACCATCATCGGACCCCCCGACCATCATCGGACCCCCCGATCATCATCGGACTCCCAGATCATCATCGGACCCCCCCGACCATCATCGGACTCCCCGATCATCATCGGACCCCCCGACCATCATCAGTCTCCCCGATCATCATCAGACCCCTCGACCATCATCGGACCCCCCCGACCATCATCGGACCCCCCCGACCATCATCGGACTCCCCGATCATCATCGGATCCCCCGACCATCATCGGACCCCCCGACCATCATCGGACTCCCCGATCATCATCGGACACCCGCGACCATCATCGGACCCCCCGACCATCATCGGACCCCCCGATCATCATCGGACTCCCAGATCATCATCGGACCCCCCCGACCATCATCGGACCCCCCGACCATCATCGGACCCCCCGACCATCATCGGACTCCCAGATCATCATCGGACCCCCCCGACCATCATCGGACCCCTCGACCATCATCGGACCCCCCGACCATCATCGGACTCCCCGATCATCATCAGACCCCCCCCGATCATCATCGGACCCCCCCGACCATCATCGGACTCCCCGAACATCATCGGACTCCCAGATCATCATCGGACCCCCCCGACCATCATCGGACCCCTCGACCATCATCGGACCCCCCGACCATCATCGGACTCCCCGATCATCATCAGACCCCCCCGATCATCATCGGACCCCCCCGACCATCATCGGACTCCCCGATCATCATCGGACCCCTCGACCATCATCGGACTCCCCAACCATCATCGGACTCCCCGACCATCATCGGACTCCCCGATCATCATCGGACTCCCCGACCATCATCGGACACCCCCGACCATCATCGGACCCCCCCCAACCATCATCGGACCCCCCGACCATCATCGGACAACCCGACCATCATCGGACCCCCCGACCATCATCGGACCCCCCCGACCATCATCGGACCCCCCGACCATCATCGGACCCCCCGACCATCATCGGACTCCCCGATCATCATCGGACCCCCCGACCATCATGGGATCCCCCGACCATCATCAGACCCCCCGACCATCATCGGACGCCCCCGACACTCATCGGACTCACCGACCATCATCGGAACCCCCCGACCATCATGGGATCCCCCGACCATCATCGGATCCCCCGACCATCATTAGACCCCCCGACCATCATCGGACCCCCCCGACCCTCATCGGACTCCCTGACCATCATCGGAACCCCCCGATCATCATCGGACCCCCCCGACCATCATCGGACCCCCCGACCATCATCGGACCCCCCGATCATCATCAGTCTCCCCGATCATCATCGGACCCCCCCGACCATCATCAGACCCCTCGACCATCATCGGACCCCCCCGACCATCATCGGACTCCCCGATCATCATCAGACTCCCCCGACCATCATCGGACCCCCCGACCATTATCGGACTCCCCAATCATCATCGGACCCCCCGACCATCATCGGATCCCCCGACCATCATCGGACTCCCCGACCATCATGGGATCCCCCGACCATCATCGGACCCCCCGACCATCATCGGACCCCCCCGGCCCTCATCGGACTCCCCGATGATCATCGGACACCCTGACCATCATCGGACCCCCCCGATCATCATCGGACACCCGCGACCATCATCGGACCCCCCGACCATCATCGGACCCCCCGATCATCATCGGACTCCCAGATCATCATCGGACCCCCCCGACCATCATCGGACCCCTCGACCATCATCGGACCCCCCGACCATCATCGGACTCCCCGATCATCATCAGACCCCCCTCGATCATCATCGGACCCCCCCGACCATCATCGGACTCCCCGAACATCATCGGACTCCCTGATCATCATCGGACACCCCCGACCTTCATTGGATCCCCCCCGACCATCATCGGACCCCCCGATCATCATCGGACCCCTCGACCATCATCGGATTCCCCAACCATCATCGGACTCCCCGACCATCATCGGACTCCCCGATCATCATCGGACTCCCCGACCATCATCGGACACCCCCGACCATCATCGGACCCCCCCCAACCATCATCGGACCCCCCGACCATCATCGGACAACCCGACCATCATCGGACTCCCCGACCATCATCGGACCTCCCCGACCATCATCGGACCCCCCCGACCATCATCGGAACCCCCGATCATCATCGGACCCCTTGACCATCATCGGACTCCCCGACCATCATCGGATTCCCCGACCATCATCGGACACCCCCGACCATCATTGGACACCCCCGAACATCATCGGACCCCCCGACCATCATCGGACCCCCCGAGCATCATCGGACCCCCCGACCATCATCGGACTCCCCGATCATCATCGGACCCCCCGACCATCATCGGATCCCCCGACCATCATCGGACTCCCCGACCATCATGGGATCCCCCGACCATCATCAGATCCCCCGACCATAATCGGACCCCCCCGACCCTCATCGGACTCCCCGATGATCATCGGATCCCCCGACCCTCATCGGATCCCCCGACCATCATCGGACTCCCCGACCATCATGGGATCCCCTGACCATCATCAGACCCCCTGACCATCATCGGACGCCCCCGACCCTCATCGGACTCCCCGACGATCATCGGACTCCCCGACCATCATCGGAAACCCCCGATCATCATCGAACCCCCCCGACCATCATTGGACCCCCCGACCATCATCGGACCCCCCGATCATCATCGGACTCCCCAACCATCATCGGACTCCCCGACCATCATCGGACTCCCCGATCATTATCGGACTCCCCGATCATCATCGGACTCCCCGACAATCATCGGACACCCCGACCATCATCGGACCCCCCCCGACCACCATCGGACCCCCCGACCATCATCGGACCCCCCCGACCATCATCGGACCCCCCGACCATCATCGGACCCCCCCCAACCACCATCGGACCCCCCGACCATCATCGGACCCCCCCGAACATCATCGGACCCCCCGACCATCATCGGACCCCCCGACCATCATCGGACCCCCCGACCATCATCGGACCCCCCGAACATCATGGGATCCCCGACCATCATCGGACCTCCCAACCATCATCGGACCCCCCCGACCCTCATCGGACTCCCCGATGATCATCGGACTCCCCGACCATCATCGGACCTCCCCGACCATCATCGGACCCCCCCGACCATCATCAGACCCCCCCGATCATCATCGGACACCCCCGATCATCATCGGACTCCCCGACCATCATCGGACCCCCCCAATCATCATCGGACACCCCCGATCATCATCGGACACCCCCGACCATCATCGGACCCCCCCGATCATCATCGGACACCCCCGATCATCATCGGACACCCCCGACCATCATCGGACCTCCCCGACCATCATCGGACCCCCCCGACCATCATCGGACCCCCCCGATCATCATCGGACACCCCCGATCATCATCGGACACCCCCGACCATCATCGGATTCCCCGACCATCATCGGACTCCCCCGACCATCATCGGACCCCCCCGACCATCATCGGACCCCCCGACCATCATCGGACACCCCCGACCATCATCGGACCCCCCGACCATCATCGGACCCCCCGACCATCATCGGACTCCCCGATCATCATCGGACCCCCCGACCATCATCGGATCCCCCGACCAGCATCAGACTCCCGACCATCATGGGATCCCCCGACCATCAGCAGACCCCCCGACCATCATTGGACCCCCCCGATCATCATCGGACACCCCCGACCATCATCGGACCCCCCGACCATCATCGGACCCCCCGATCATCATCGGACTCCCAGATCATCATCGGACCCCCCCCGACCATCATCGGACCCCTCGACCATCATCCGACCCCCCGACCATCATCGGACTCCCCGATCATCATCAGACCCCCCCGATCATCATCGGACCCCCCCGATCATCATCGGCCTCCCCGAACATCATCGGACTCCCTGATCATCATCGGACACCCCCGACCATCATTGGACCCCCCCCCGACCATCATCGGACCCCCCGATCATCATCGGACCCCTCGACCATCATGGGATCCCCCGACCATCATCAGACCCCCCGACCATCATCGGACCCCCCGACCCTCATCGGACTCCCCGATGATCATCGGACTCCCCGACCATCATGGGAACCCCCCGATCATCATCAGACCCCCCCGATCATCATCGGACCCCCCCGACCATCATCAGACCCCTCGACCATCATCGGACTCCCCCGACCATCATCGGACTCCCCGATCATCATCAGACCACCCCGACCATCATCGGACCCCCCCGATCATCATCGGACCCCCCCGATCATCATCAGACCCCCCCGATCATCGTCGGACCTCCTGACCATCATCGGACCCCCCGACCATCATCGGACTCCCCAATCATCATCGGACCCCCCGACCATCATCGGATCCCCCGACCATCATTGGACTCCCCGACCATCATGGGATCCCCCGACCATCATCGGACCCCCCGACCATCATTGGAGCCCCCCGGCCCTCATCGGACTCCCCGACGATCATCGGACACCCCGACCATCATCGGACCCCCCCGACCATCATCGGACCCCCCGACCATCATCGGACCCCCCGATCATCATCGGACCCCCCCGACCATCATCGGACTCCCCGATCATCATCGGACCCCCCCGACCATCATCGGGCCCCCCCGACCATCATCGCACCCCGATCATCATCGGACTCCCCGATCATCATCGGACCCCCCCGACCATCATCGGACACCCCGATCATCATCGGACTCCCCGATCATCATCGGACCCCCCCGACCATCATCGGACTCCCCGATCATCATCAGACCCCCCCGACCATCATCGGACCCCCCCGATCATCATCGGACCCCCCCGATCATCATCAGACCCCCCCCCGACCATCATCGGACCCCCCGACCATCATCGGACACCCCAACCATCATCGGACCCCCCGACCATCATCGGACACCCCCGACCATCATTGGACCCCCCCCCGACCATCATCGGACCCCCCGATCATCACCGGACACCCCCGACCATCATTGGACCCCCCCCGACCATCATCGGACCCCCCGACCATCATCGGACACCCCCGACCATCATTGGACCCCCCCCGACCATCATCGGACTCCCCGACCATCATCGGACCCCCCGATCATCATCGGACCCCTCGAACATCATGGGATCCCCCGACCATCATCAGACCCCCCGACCATCATCGGACCCCCCCGACCCTCATCGGACTCCCCGATGATCATCGGACTCCCCGACCATCATCGGACCCCCCCCAACCACCATCGGACCCCCCGACCATCATCGGACCCCCCCGAACATCATCGGACCCCCCGACCATCATCGGACCCCCCGATCATCATCAGTCTCCCCGATCATCATCGGACCCCCCCGACCATCATCAGACCCCTCGACCATCATCGGACCCCCCCGACCATCATCGGAGCCGCCCGATCATCATCGGACCCCGCCGATCATCATCAGACCCCCCCCGATCATCATCGGACCTCCTGACCATCATCGGACCCCACGACCATCATCGGACTCCCCAATCATCATCGGACCCCCCGACCATCATCGGATCCCCCGACCATCATCGGACTCCCCGACCATCATGGGATCCCCCGACCATCATCGGACCCCCCGACCATCATCGGAGCCCCCCGGCCCTCATCGGACTCCCCGACGATCATCGGACACCCCGACCATCATCGGACCCCCCCGACCATCATCGGACCCCCCGACCATCATCGGACCCCCCGATCATCATCGGACCCCCCCGACCATCATCGGACTCCCCGATCATCATCGGACCCCCCCGACCATCATCGGACCCCCCCGACCATCATCGGACCCCCCCGACCATCATCGGACACCCCGATCATCATCGGACTCCCCGACCATCATCGGACCCCCCCGACCATCATCGGACCCCTCGACCATCATCGGACCCCCTCGACCATCATCGGACTCCCCGATCATCATCGGACCCCCCCCGACCATCATCGGACTCCCCGATCATCATCAGACCCCCCGACCATCATCGGACCCCCCCGATCATCATCGGACCCCCCCGATCATCATCGGACCCCCCCCGATCATCATCGGACCTCCTGACCATCATCGGACCCCCCGACCATCATCGGACACCCCAACCATCATCGGACCCCCCGACCATCATCGGGTCCCCCGACCATCATCGGACTCCCCGATCATCATCGGACCCCCCCGACCATCATTGGACCCCCCGACCATCATCGGACTCCCCGATCATCATCGGACCCCCCGACCATCATTGGACCCCTCGACCATCATCGGACCCCCCCGATCATCATCAGACCCCCCCCGATCATCATCGGACTCCCCGATCATCATCGGACACCCCCGACCATCATCGGACCCCCCCGACCATCATCGGACCCCCCGACCTTCATCGGACTCCCCGACCATCATCGGACTCCCTGATCATCATCGGACCCCCCCCGAACATCATTGGACCCCCCCCGATCATCATCAGACTCCCCGATCATCATCGGACTCCCCGACCATCATCGGACCCCCCCGACCATCATCGGACCCCTCGACCTTCATCGGACCCCCTCGACCATCATCGGACTCCCCGACCATCATCGGACTCCCCGACCATCATCGGACCCCCCGACCATCATCGGACTCCCCGACCATCATCGGACTCCCTGATCATCATCGGATCCCCCGATCATCATCGGACCCCCCGATCATCATCGGACTCCCCGATCATCATCGGATCCCCCGACCATCATCAGACTCTCCGATCATCATCGGACTCCCGGATCATCATCGGATCCCCCGATCATCATCGGACCCCCTGACCATCATCGGATCCCCGGTCATCATCGGACCCCCCGATCATCATCGGACTCCCCGATCATCATCGGACCCCCCGATCATCATCGGACCCCTCGACCATCATCGGACCCCTCGACCATCATCGGACTCCCCGACCATCATCGGACCCCCCGATCATCATTGGACCCCTCGTCCATCATCGGACTCCCCGATCATCATCGGACTCCCCGATCATCATCGGACCCCCTGATCATCATCGGACTCCCCGACCATCATCGGACCCCTCGACCATCATCGGACTCCCCGATCATCTTCGGACCCCCTGATCATCATCGGACTCCCCGACCATCATCGGACTCCCCGACCATCATCGGACTCCCCGATCATCATTGGACCCCCCCCGATCATCATCAGACCCCCCCCCAATCATCATCGGACCTCCTGACCATCATCGGACTCCCCGACCATCATCGGCCTCCCCGACCATCATCGGACTCCCCGACCATCATCGGACCCCCCCCGATCATCATCAGACCCCCCCCGATCATTATCGGACCCCCTGACCATCATTGGGCCCCTCGACCATCATCGGACCCCCTGATCATCATCAGACCCCCCCGATCATCATCGGACCCCCCCGATCATCATCAGACCCCCCCCGATCATCATCGGACCCCCTGATCATCATCAGACCCCCCCCGATCATCATCGGACCCCCTGACCATCATTGGACCCCTCGACCATCATCGGACCCTCTAATCATCATCGGACTCCCCGACCATCATCGGACTCCCCGATCATCATCGGACCCCCCCCGATCATCATCAGCCCCCCCCCGATCATCATCGGACCTCCTGACCATCATCGGACTCCCCGACCATCATCGGCCTCCCCGACCATCATCGGACCCCCCCGATCATTATCAGACCCCCTGACCATCATTGGACCCCTTGACCATCATCGGACCCTCTGATCATCATCGGACTCCCTGACCATCATCGGAACCCCCCGATCATCATCAGACACCCCCCGATCATCATCGGACCTCTCGACCACTATCGGATCCCTCTGACCTGCATCAGACCACCCCCCACCATCGATTCCCACCCGACTACCATCAGACCACCCCCCACCCTCAAACCCCCCGACCACCACCGGACCCACCCAACCCTCGAACCCCACAACCACCATCTGCTCCCCCGATCACCATCAGACCCCCCCGACCATCTGATCCACCCCCCGACCAACATAGGACCCCCGACCACCATAGGATACCCCAACCACCACCTGCTCCCCCCGACCACCATTGGACAAGCCCCCTGCAATTGGAACCATCCCCCATGGTTGGAACCTCCCCCCGCACGCAATTGGGAACCTCCGCGATTGGGATCAGGATCGCCCCTCCTGCAATCAGGACCCTCCCCCCATGATTAGGAGCCATCCCCTGCGACCACCATCGGAACCCCCGACCACCATCGAACCCACCTGACCACCATCGGACCCCCCGACCACCATCGGAACCCCCCACAAATCAGTTGTTGTAGATGTTAGATGTTAATTTTTTTCCCTGATTAAATATTCTTATGAGTTTTAATGAATTTATGACTCAGTAAATTTCAAACTATGTGGCAATGTAGCTTTAAAATGTTTATTTAATATCGTCAAAACATTACCACAGGAGATCTTTGCTCAGTTTTCAAGAATAATATTTACATAGGATTACATAGGATATACGGCACAGAAACAGGCCATTCAGCCCAACAATCCATGCCGGCGTTTATGCTCCACTCAAGCCTCCTCCCATCTTTCCTCATCTAAATCTATCAGCATATCTATTCCCTTCTCCCTCATATGCTTGTCTAGCCTCCCCTTAAATGCATCTATACTATTCGCTTCAACCACTCCCTGTGGTTGCGAGTTCCACATTCTTCTGAATTCCCTATTGGATTTCTTGGTGATTATCTTATATTGATGGCCTCTAGTTATGCTCTTCCCCACAAGTGGAAACATTCTCTCTGTATCCACTCTATCAAAATCTTTCATAATTTTATAGACCTCTATTAGGTCACCCTTCAGCCTTCTTTTTGCAAGAGAAAAGAGACCCAGCCTGTTCATCCTTTCCTGATATGTATAGCCTCGCATTTCTGGTATCATCCTTATAAATCTTCTCTGCACCCTCTCCAGTGCCTCTATATCCTTTTTATATTCTCCCTACCAAAATGTAATACCTCACTTTTATCTGTGTTGAACTTCATTTGCCAATTATATGCCCATTCTGCAAGTTTATTAATGTCCTCCTGTAATTTGTCGCAGTCCTCCTCAGTATTGACTATCCCCCCCAATTTGGTGTCATCTGCAAATTTAGAAATTGTGTTTTTGATTCCAAAGTCTAAATTGTTAATATAAATTGTGAACAATAGTGGTCCCAACACTGATCCTTGTGGAACACCACGACCCACCTTCTGCCACTGTGAATAGCTACCCTTTACTCCTACTCGCTGCTTTCTGTCTTGAAACCAGCCAGCAATCCATTCTGCTACTTGTCCCCTGACTCCTCATTCTCTGACCTTGTTCATCAGTCTATTATGGGGTACCTTATCGAAGGCCTTTTGAAAATCCAGATAAATTACATCTACTACATTACCACTGTCTATTACCTCTTCAAAAAATTCAATTAGTTTGGTCAAGCAGGACTTTCCCTTTTGGAATCCATGCTGACTATTCATTATTATATTTTTGGTTTCTAGATGTTCTTCTATTTTCTCCTTTAGTAGGGATTCCATTATTTTTCCTACCACCGATGTTAAGCTGACTGGTCTATAATTCCCTGGACATGTTCTATCCCCCTTAAATATAGGTATTATGTTAGCTATCTGCCAGTCCTCTGGCACTACACCTTTATCTAACAAATTATTAAATAAGTGTAATAATGCTTCTGCTATCTCTTCCCTAGATTCTTTTAAAATGCGTGGATGCAATCCATCCGGACCAGGGGTTTTATCCTCCTTGAGTTTGATTAGTTTATTTAATATATCCCCTCTTTTTATTTTAAATGCACTTATCTCATTACTAATCTCATCATCCAATGTCATGTCCACCTGTTCTATCTCCCTGGTAAATACGGAAGCAAAATAATTATTTAATATTTCTGCCATCTCTCTATCGTTACCTGTGGCATTATCCTGTCTATCCCTTAATGGCCCTATTCCCATCCCAACCTTCCTTTTTTTTATTGATGTACCTGTAAAATATTTTACTATTTTGTTTTATGTTCCTTGATAATTTAATTTCATAGTTCCTCTTTGCCTTCCTAATTGTTTTTTTGACTTCTCTCCTAATCTCTTCCTATTCTCCCTTATCATGCACTCCCCTTCTGTCTATGTATGTAATGTATGCCTCTTTCCTTACCCTCAATTGTTCCCTTATGGCTTTATTCATCCATGGAGTCTCATTAGTGTTTAGTTTGTTCTTTCCTTTTAGTGGAATATGATGGGCCGGATTTTCCGACCGCCACGGGTGCATACGAGGTGTGTACGCATCTATAGGGGCCTCGTAAGTGCCGGTTTCAGGCATGCAAAGTGCATACGCTAAAACCCGGCACTTGCGATCTGTCAAGAATCCTCTTGATAGATCATCCGCCTGCCCGGGAGAAGGGCCTCCGCGGCTGGAGAGTTCTGCTTTCTGCACAACTTCTGCCCACTGAAAACCTTTAAAAATCTTACTCCTGGTAAAAGCAGGTTCAAGGCCTACTTTTACCAGCATAAGAGTTTTAAAAAAAAATTTAAAATAATTTTTTACACTCATTTATAATATAAAAATACTTTAAAAAAAGGTAAGTTTATTTTTAGCCCCGTAAAAAACTTTAATAATTTTTTCAAAAAATTAAATTTTTGTTTAAAATGTTTAATTTAATGTAATTTTAACTAATTTTACATACGTGATGTCTTTATAAAAATGTATTTAATGTTTAACTCTGTTTTTAAATGTGATCCCCATTCAGACTTTTGACAGTTCTGTGCGTAGAGACCTGTCAAAAGTGTGAAGGGGGATTCCCTTCTTTGATTGGTTCCCCATGGCCCACGTGATCCCAGGGGCACTTGCGAACCGCACACACCCCTGGGATACCTGGGCCTCTGCACATTTCATAGTGGAGAGGCCCAGGATCGCAAGTCGTGGGACCTACGGAGCCAACAGGTAACTGCGTAGATTTTTTCCGATCGGAGGCATCCGCACGAAAGAAGCCTCTGATCGGAAATTCAGGGTTATTGTTCCTGCACTCTGTTAAACACCATTTAAAATGTTTCCCATTGCTGTTCTACATCATTGTTTGCCAATACTGTTGCCCATTTTATTTTCCGAAGTTCTATTCTCAGCCCCTCAAAATCAGCTTTTCTCCAATCTATTACCCTGGTTTTCGTCATACTTATGTCCTTCTCAATTATCATCTTAAAGTATATTATATTATGGTCACTATTGCCTAGATGTTCCCCTACTTTTACTTCTCTTTTCCGCTCTGATTCATTCCCCATTACTGGATCGAATAGCGAATCCTCCCTTGTTGGGCTTTTTACATGTTGGGTTAGAAAGGAGTCCTGTACACATTGTAGGAACTCCATTCCCTTATCCCCTTTACCTACCTCTTCTGTCCAATTAATATTGGGGTAGTTGAAATCCCCCATGATTATTATTCTATGTTTTTTACTCATTTCCCTAATTTGTCTGCATATTTTGTCCTCTACCTCCCTTCCATTATTAGGTGGTCTAAAGACTACGGCCTAGAAATTGGGTTGTGGGCTCGCCAGGGCTGTAGCGCCAGAAATTTTGCGCCAGCGTTAATGCGGCAGCGCCCGACAAAAATTCGGTTGCGCCGGCCCCAGACGGCGGCGGGCGCTAAAGAAGGGTTTTAGCGCCTGAAAACGGGCGTTGAATTGGGTTTCCCGGCGCTAATCCCCCGCTGCGGCACCCGATGCGGTGCGGCAGGCTGGGGAACTGCAGGCCTCCTCCTTCTGTTAAGGAGGAGCTGCCTGCAGCCGACAACTGTCCGGCGGATTCCCCCGACATCTGAGCCCGGCACCTCGGGGAAGTGCCGGGCTCGCATCACACACTCATCAGGGCCGCGGGGGGGGGTGATGCAGGAGTCCGGGAAGGGAGGTGCGGGCAGGCGGCCGCCGGGAACGCGGCCGGCCGCCGCTCCACCTTTATGCGCCGGCGCAAAGGCGTGTAAGAACACTTTTCACATTCGTTAGTTGCGCCTGCCACGGGCGAAGCGGGCGCAACTGAATTTGGGCTTGGGGCCGGGTTACCACGGCAACCGGGACGCTGCGCACACCGATGACGTCATCGGTGCCGGCGCAGCGCTACCGGCTAACGCCGATGGTAAGGCCCGAGTCAATTTGCAAAACGGCTATAAGTCCGGCGCAAGGCCCTCTAGCGCCACTAATTGGGCGCTAAGCCCACTCAATTTCTAGGCCTACATCTATTAGTGTGATTGATCCTTTATTATCTTTTATCTCTATCCATATGGATTCTATTTTTGTCTTGCTGATAGCTGCGTCACGTTTTTCTACTGCCATTATGTTATCCCTAATAAGTACAGCAACTCCACCTCCCCTTTTTCCCTCTCTATCTTTTCTCAATATGTTATACCCTGCAATGTTCAATTCCCAGTCCTGATTTTTCTGTAGCCATGTCTCAGTAATCCCTACTATGTCTGGTTCCTTGCAATGCATGATTGCCTCCAGCTCCCCTGTTTTATTACGGACACTGTGCGCATTGCTGTACAGACAGTTTAACTCATTTTTAATAGGATTTCCTCTCACTTTACATTAACCATCTTTTTAGACTCATGTTCGATAACTCTATTTATTCCTTTGCCATCAATGTCCTCCCTTAGTTTATTCTTTCCTATGCTCTCTTTTCCTTTTGTTTATAATTAGGCTGGTTACATTTCTTGTAGATCTCTCCCCCCCATCTTACTAGTTTAAAGCCTTTGCCACTTCCCTATTTACCCTTTCCACTAGGACACGGGTGCCATCCCGGTTCAGGTGGAGCCCGTCCCATCGGTACAGCTCCTTCCTGTCCCAGAACTGGTGCCAGTGTCCCATGAAAAGGAACCCCTTTCCCACACCAGCCCTTTAGCCACATGTTAATTCCCCTGATCTGTCTGCTTCTATGACAATTTGCACGTGGTTTGGGCAATAATCCTCGAGGTCCTGCTTTTTAATTTAGAGCCTAACTCCTGATACTCTTTCAGCAGGACCTCCTCCCTGTTCCTACCTAAGTTGTTTTTTCCAACATGGACCACAACAACTGGATTTATCCCCTCCCTTTCCAAGTTCCTCTCCAGTCGTCGTGAGATATCCCTTACCCTGGCACCAGGTAAGCAACACACCCTTTGGGATTCTCATTCTTGGCTGCAGAGGACAATATCGATCCCCCTAATTATAGAATCACTACCACATTTCTATTCTGCTCTACTCCCCCTTGGACAGCCTTCTGAGCCACAGTGCCTTGGTCTGCATTGTGGCTGTTCTCCCTGCAGTCCTTCTCCTTGTCCTCACATTGTACCTGTTGGACAGGACCAGTGTCTGCGGGACCTCCTTTGCAACCTCTCCTAAATCCCCGCTACCCATCTCCCTAACAGTCACACCCTCCCATTCCTGAAACTGTGCTTTCCTCTGGGGTGTGACTGCATTCTGGATAAAACTGTCCAGAAATTCCTCCCCCTCGCTTATGTGTCGGAGTGTCTCCAACTCTCACTCCAGCTCAATGACACTGAGCCGGAGAGATTCGAGATGGAGACATCTCCTGCAGGCGTGTTTGCTCGGTACAGTCTCTCCATTCACAAACTGCAGTCCAGACACACAACCTGCCCTGCCAAATCCCAGACTAGCCTTATTTTATTTATTTAATTAGTTAAAGTCTTTATTCAATGATTATTTATAGTTATATTAAATAGTTTAACTAGTTAAGCTATAAATTTAATACAGTACTTTATAGTTTCCTGCACCTAGTTTAAACCACTGTCCTAGGTTAGAGAGAAAAAAAACCTTTTGCCACAAAAGTTATTTTCTTGATTAAATCAATAAATTAATCTATTTAAATATATGAATTATTTCATTACTAAAACTGTACAGCTATCTCACATTATTGTGCACAAATGTATTTTTGACTTTTCGCTGCATAGGATATTAGGACTAAGGGGGAGAAATTCATTATAGCCCCGTTTGGGGCGTTAAAACTTCGGAAGCGGAAAAATTATCGCCAGGCGCTAATGATGAGAGGCTCCCATGTAATTCAGTTGTCGTGCTCCAAGAGGGAAGTGGAGCACTAAATCAAGCACTACCACTCCCCTTAGAGTACTAAAGGGAGTGAGAGGGGCGGTATCGGCAGAGCGCTGATCAATGTTCCGTGCAGCGCTGCCGGAATCGCAGACTCCTTCCCTCCCTTAAAGGAAAGGGCCAATACTCACAGCAGTTAAAGGTAAGGTTGAGGATGGGTCGGTGATGGCACCCGCGATCCGCGAGGAGCAGCCCCAAGCACGCTAAGAGAGTGCAAGGCTGATCAAACACGGCAATGAAATTTTTTTTAAAAAGCACAAAGGGGTGAAAACATTTTATTGGCCACCTGACCACCAATCCCTTTAATTACCGCTCCCCAAGTGGCCGGCCGAAGTCACAATGCCTCCTGTAGCTGCCGTTGCTACTGCCCGGCGAAGCTGCAGGGGGCGGAAGTGTATTTAGGATCTGGGGCGTCACGATCAGGAGATTGAGGCGATAAGTTTTACTGCTGGCGCTACCCCCCCCCCCCATTATATTCACGGGAGCCGTTTCTTTTGGCACGCCCGGTCGGTAAGTCGTTAGCGCCCCATTATCACCCCCGGAGGTGATAATGGGAGGCACAAAGGAGGCCAATTTCAAGCCCAAAGTGTTTTAATTATCTAGCTTGTATCTGGATAATTAAATATCTTGAAGGACATCAAATAAAGCATTGCAGAACTAACTCCCACACTGTGTAAAAACAATACCAGTTATAGTACACTTTTAGATTATGGTCACCATTTATTTTAATTGTTTCCACCATCAAAGTTGAAGAAATTCAATTAATGTTACCAATAAAAGTTTTCGTACATATTCCAATAATTTGGGAGCTATCTTGCAAGCTAAAATGGGGGGCAATTTTGTTTAAATGAAGCTGACATCTGTCATGCAATGAAATGTCCTGGGTTAAATGCAGTTTCAATATTTAATAGTCCACAGTTTAAGATAGCAAAGGGTAATTAAATGTCAAGGTGTGTAACAAGATGTTTAACAGCAAGGCTACCAAAGCTAATGTAGCGCCTGGAAATTAATCCACGGGTGTGATATTTAATCGGCTAATAGATCTGCCAATAAAAGGTTGATAATATAATAGCAGATGACTGGTCTTTTGGTTCTTTTATCTTGTTTAATCTTTGGTATGGATTCTAGCCTAACTGGTGAGGTTTCTTCTGTATAGATAACAACTATGATCACTTAAATCTAAATTCGGAACAGTTCTAATCATCTGCTGAAATCTGCGAAAACTATCCTAATAACCTCAAATAGCTTTAGTACTACAAACATTGTACATTAATTAGTTTGAATGCAACATCCGTTTGTCCAAGTTAGCCCTCAGCATGTAGACTCTGATTTTTTCATTATTCCTGCTATGTTTGTATTTTGGCTTGGCTTCGGAAGAGAATCCTCCAGAAAGGATGTTACTATTCAGAAATGTTGCCAACATCTTTATTATGTTCACAGCTGGACTACAGTTTCATAATCAGGTTGAATCTCTTATGAAGTGAAAGCTTCCTCTTTATTCTATGAAGCATAATGTTAATCTAAATCAAACAATGAATCCTAAAATGCATTAAATTGTTCACTAGAGAATATCATATATAGATCAGCCATGATCTCATTGAAAGGCGGAAAAGGCTCGAGGGGCTGAATGGCCTCCTCCCGTTCCTAGCTTCCTATATTCCTATCCTCCTGTCATCTCAAAAGGTAGAAAAATGACACTGAGCCAAAGAGAAGATATCAGGAACAAAACCAGAAAATGCAGCAGGTCAGAGAGCATCTGTGGAGAGACAAACAGCGTTAACATTTCAGGTCGATTATCTTTCATCACAACCTGAAATGTTAACTGTTTCTCTCTCCACAGATGTTGCCTGACCTGCTGAGTGTTTCCAGCATTTTCTGTTTTTGTTTCAGATTTCCAGCATCCGCAGTTTTGCTTTTGTTTCAGGAGCTAATAGGAGCCTTGGCCAAAAGCTTGGGTTTTAAGGAGGAGAGGGAGGTGGAGAGGCAGCGGGATTTTGTGAAATAATTCCAGAGTATGAGGTCAAGGTGGCTCAATTCATGCCTGACTTGTGGCTGTATCATTCATTCATCTTGTTAGGGCCATTTGAGCCCCAATTTTAACCAAACCCATCTGGCTTTGAGTGGTCCGTCCGTTTTATACCCCACCCGATTTTATCTTCTATTGAAGACAATGGAACGTAAAATCAGATGGGGCGTAAAATGAGCACACGACCTGACCCCACCCTGTTTCTGGGCAGGCTATGGTAACATCGGGGCTTTCGTTTTAAATGTAAGCAATTGAAACTTGCAATTCAATCAGCTAAATTTGTCTCTCTTCTCAACATTTTGCAATGGCTGTCTGACTGGAGGGACTGTCTGTCTACAGCTGATGTTGGGTTAATGATAATGACTGACAGGGCAGCATTGTCATTGGCTGACAGTGGGTTATTGTCAGTGGTGACATCCCCCATCCTCTGCAATCAGCCACCACTGAGAATTTTGCTCAGCCACCCCCCTGCCCACAAGGCTAAACTGATTTTTTAAAATAATGGGGTCCCTCTGGTCATCTAACTGCTGATACATTAATTTTATGTTTATTTTGGCCAGCCATAGTACTAACCTTTTTCTTGCACTCTGCAACTGGCCTGATAGACTTTAGTGTTACTGTATCAAATTAAGTGGCTGTTAAGCAATATGAGAAAAGTGAAATTGAGTAATTACAGACCAGTTGGGATTGGCCAACCCTCCAGCAGGAACTTTTCCTCCAAAAGGGGAACTATTTTTCCTCATGGAAAACACTCGAAAATATTTCACTGATAATTTCCCCAAACAGTAGGGTTACTAGGTCTTACAAAACCAATAACAGAAAATTTACTCAACAGTATATGGTAGTCACTGTAACTGTTAACATATTACTTATTTCCTTTTGTCATATGGATCACAAAATGGGGAACATTTCCAATATTTCTTCTGTTTATTTGAGTTATATCCACTGTGATACAAAAAACAATGGGAATGTTTTCTTCTGGCTGCTATGTGTAAACATTAAGGGAAGATATACACTGATCACTCATTCTAACAAAATCGTAAATGTGAGGAATAGTAAACATAGGAAATCTTCCCACTACATTGATGATATTGCTAACATATAGTGACCATAAGGTATCTTCTCTCAATGTTCAATGAAAGGTTCTGTAAGTGGATGCGTGCTGTGTAAAACTCTACATTACTGCAGGTCATTTCCTACATTACAACAGTGACTACACTCATTGGCTGCAAAGCGCTTTGGGACATCCGGTGGTCATGAAAGGCACTATATAAACACAAGTCTTTCTTTCCTTTTAGGTAAGTTGTTGAGAGTCCGAGTATGAGGTGAGTTTTTCTGCCCTCAGGGACACAGTATTTTGCTTTTGTAATATGTTAATTTTAAATGGATTCAATAGTTGTTGTGAAAGACTCTGAGTAAATCGTTGTCTTCAGCTTGTGCCCAGTTTCCCAAGAGGGTAATTTTCTGATCCACAGAGGAAGCCTGCTCCAAGAGTGTTAATGATGAAAATTTACACGGTTGTCTCACTCACCACAGGACATTTTGCACAGGCGCTTCGTGTATTTTAGTGCAGTAGATGGAAGGTCTTCCTAAGTGTAAGAAAGTCCAGGGTGAAGGGAGATTAGAGAAGTATGCAGACTGCATATATAGAAATTCATAGAAGTTAAAACATAGAAACAGGCCATTCAACCCAACCAGTGTGTATCGGCAAATAGTCCTAATTACACTTACCTGTCCTATTCCATAATCGCTTCATTTCTTTTCCGTAATCCATTTAATCTGATCTAATCTTGAAAATTGACTTAGTTTCTGCCTCAACCAGTAACCCAGAAAATGAATTCCACAGCCTCACAACTCTGCGTAAAGCAGTTTCTCTTGTTTTCTATTCTAAAGTGTCAGCGTGGCTCAGTGGGTAGCACACTCACCTCTGAGTTAGAAGGTTGTGGATTCAAGTCTCACTCCAGCGTCTTGAGCACATAAATCTAGGCTGACACTCCACCACAATGCTGAGGGAGTGCTGCACTGTTGGAGGTGCCGTCTTTCGGATGTAATGTTAATCCGAGACCCCGTCTGCTCTCTCAGGTGGACGTAAAAATCCCATGGCACTATTTTGAAGAAGAGCGGGGGAGTTATCCCCGGTGTCCTGGCCAATATTTATCCCTCAACCAACATAACAATCACAGATTATCTGGTCATTATCACATTGCTGTTTGTGGGTACTTGCTGTGTGCAAATTGGCTGCTGCGTTTCCCACATTACAACAGTGACTCCACTTCAAAAAAGTACTTCATTGGCTGTAAAGCACTTTGAGACGTCCGGTGGTCGTGAAAGGTGCTATATATATGCAAGTCTTTCTTTCTTTCTAAATCTCTTAAATTTAATCTTGTATCTATGACCTCTCGTTCTAAACCCCTCAACTACTGAAAGCAGTCTGCTTCTAACTACCCTGACTCATTCTTTCTTCATTTTAAACACTTCTATCATATTGTTCCATAATTTGCATTGTTTTAATGACAAAAGCTCCAAATTTTCAAATCTTTCTCCATTTTTATATTTCCTCATACCAGCCAACATCTGAATTTGTGTTGTACCCTCGAGTGCCGCAGCAGCCCGCAGGTAAATGATCAGGGGCCGAGGGTGGGATCAAGGGCTTGGGGCTGGGATCATTGGCCTCCGGTGGCCAGGAACTTGGAGGTCGGAGATCGGTGTTTCAGGGCCTGGGGGTATGCTTACTGCCAGCATAAATGGACGATACGCTGTAGTGTCTGAGTATCAATAATACACGGACTGCAGGAGAACAATAATAACAGGTATTTACTGAACAGAGGGTACTCTTTTATTTGGACCCAAAAAAAACCCAATTCGACTGTAAATAAACAAAAGTTCAACTAAAGCTTAACAAATCAAATTAAAATTTGGTTTTCCGTGTTGATGATGCACTCCAGTCCCCGCGGCGCCCACCGGTCGCAGAAATACTCAAGCGCACCGGCGGACACCGCGTGCTCCATCTCCAGGGCCACCCGGGCGCGAACATGGCCGCGGAAGAGATGCAGGCAATCCGGCTGGACGACCCCCTCGACCGCCCGCTGCCGGGACCAATTGATGGCTCTTTTAGCCAGGCCCAGGAGCAGGCCCACAAGGAGGTCCTCCAACCTGTCCGCTCCCCTCCGCACCGGGTGACCGTAGATCAAGAGCGTGGGACTGAAGTGCAACCAAAAATCGAGGAGCAGCACCTTCAAGTAGTGAAAGAGGGGCTGCAACCTCTCACAATCCATATAAACATGAAACACGGACTCCTCCAGGCCGCAAAAAATGCAGGCGGCCTGGGAGTCCGTGAACCTACTTAAAACCTTATTGCACGGGACCGCTCCATGCAACACCCTCCAGGCCAAGTCCCCGATGGAACAAGGGAGGACTCCCGCATAGAGAGCCCTCCATTGGGGACCTCCGCTACCGCCGGTCAGCAAAACGCCACGCCAAGGCGTGTCCGGACGGTAGACGAAGATGGCAAAGTGGAGAGTGTGCAGGAGCAGCCCGTACAGGAAACCCCTCCACGCGGAATGAAAAGGCACGGAGGGTATTTCCTCGAGACGGCTCAAGTTGTGAGGCGCCGGTTCCCGAGGGGAGTTTCGGGGCCGGGCGCCGATGAGGAATTCCGTCCGAACGGGGGTAAGCTCGGACGGGATCGCCCCACGTGCTTGAGCCCCCTCGATACACCTAGTGGAGTCGGGGCCCAGTGCCGCTTTTACCGATTCGATGGTTTCGACCGCGAGCTGGACGTTGGCCCAGGACAGGCGCCGCGCCAGCTCCTCCGGCGCCATCCAGCCCGCTCCTCCGCCATCGAGCAGGTCCCCGACTCTGGTCACCTTGCCAGCCACAGCCCTACCCTCCGCCAGCCGCCCGAACCCGTGTTCGTGGAGGTGCGGATTCCTGAGCAGCGGCTCCCGAAGGAGAGCCGCCGCTCCTGACGGGGGAGAGCTCCGCCTGGAAGCGACGTAGTTCCAAACCCATAGTAGTTCCTGGTAGAAGACAGGCAGCTCCCGCAGGCCGGCACGCCTGCTGCCCACTTTCGCAAACAGGAGCTGCGTGTCGTAATTGAGGCCATGCAGCTGGCGGAAGAAAAACGTCGCCAGCGCACACCATCTCGGAGGATTCTCGACGTACAGGTATCTCTGCAGCGTCTGAAGACGGAAAGTCGCAGCCTGGGTGCGAAGGCACACCAGCGCCTGACCGCCCTCCCTAAGCGGGAGACACAGAACCGCGGCAGAGACCCAGTGCTTCCTTTTGTCCCAGAAGAAGTCGATGAGCTTCTTCTGAATCTTGGCGACAAACGCAGGGGGAGGGATCAAAGTGACCAACCGGTACCACAACATGGCGGCCACCAGCTGGTTTATGACCAGCGCTCGACCCCTGTAGGACAACACTCGGAGCAGTCCTGTCCAGCGTCCTAGGCGAGCGGTGACTTTGGCCTCCAGCTCTTGCCAGTTCGCCGGCCAAGCGTCCTCGGCAGGGCTAAGGTAGACTCCCAAATAGAGGAGGTGCGTGGTGCTCCAGGCGAAAGGCCTGAACTCCTCCGGCAGGGAGTCCACCCGCCACTGACCCACCAGGAGTCCGGAACATTTCTCCCAGTTGATCTTGGCGGAGGATGCGTCCGAGTAAATCTGCTGGCATTCCCGCATCCTCCGCAAGTCAGCGGGATCCGTGACCGTGAGGAGCACGTCATCGGCGTAAGCCGAGAGGACCACCTCCACGCCCGGCCCTTGCAGAGCCAGTCCCGTCAACCTCTTCCGCAAGAGGCGCAGGAAAGGCTCCACGCAAATGGCATATAACTGACCGGACATGGGGCATCCCTGACGCACCCCCCTCCCGAAGCGAAGGGGCACCGTCAAGGACCCGTTAACTTTAATCAGACACTCCGCGGCGGCGTACAGAAGTCGGATCCGGGCGACGAAATGCGTCCCGAACCCGAATGCGCGCAGAGTCCCGAAGAGATACTCGTGATCCACCCTGTCGAACGCCTTCTCCTGATCCAGGGAAAGGAAGGCGACCGACAGACCAGCCCTCTGGGAGTGGTGGACCAGGTCCCGGACCAGATGGATGTTATCGTGGATGGTCCGGCCCGGGACCGTGTAGGACTGGTCGGGGTGGATCATGTGGGCCAGCACGGTGCCAAGGCGAGCAGACATGGCCCTGGCAAAGATTTTATAGTCCGTGCTGAGGAGGGAGACCGGGCGCCAGTTCTTAAGGAGGCGGAGATCGCCCTTCTTAGGCAGCAGGACAATGACCGCCCTGCGCCAAGAGAGGGGCATCTCCCCGGTCGCCAAACTTTCCCCCAGGACCCGCGCGTAGTCGCCCCCCAAGACGTCCCAGAACGTCCTGTGGAACTCCACGGTCAGCCCGTCCAGCCCCGGGGACTTTCCCCTAGAGAGCTGGCGGAGGGCGCCGGTCAGCTCCGCCAGACTTAGCGGAGCGTCCAATTTTTCGGCGCCCTCCGGGCCAACCTTCGTCAGGTCCTCCCACAAAACTCTGCGCGCATCCTCGCTGGACGGATCCGGAGAGAACAGAGCCCCGTAATAGGCGCGGGTCTCCGCGCTGATTCCCTCCGGATCCGAGACCAGAGATCCGTCGTCGGCCAGCAGCCCCAACAGCTGCTTACGGACCCCCCGTCTTTTTTCCAGCGAGTAGAAGAAGGGGGAGCCGCGGTCCAGGTCCCGCAGGAGCTGGATCCGCGACCTCACGTACGCGCCTCGGGACCCGACGAGCTGCAGGTCCTTCAGCGCGCCCTTCTTCTCTTCGTACACCTTCCGCAGGGCCGGGTCCTCGACGACCTGACAGAGACGGGACTCCAGGTCGAGCACCTCCTTCTCCAACCGCCCGACCCGGGCCTCCCGCCTCTTGGTCGACCCCTTCGCGTACTCCTGACAGAAGAGACGGATGTGAGCCTTGCCCACATCCCACCATAGCCTCAAGGAGGGGAAGCCCCCCTGCTTCCTTCTCCAGTCGGCCCAGAATCGACGAAACGAATCCCGGAACCGTGCGTCCTCCAGCAGCAGGTTGTTAAAATGCCAGTACACGGACCCCCCCCGCACGCGCAGCGGCGCGAGCTCCGCCCACACCAGGTGGTGGTCCGTGCACGGCACCGGCCGCATGGAAGCTGCCGGAACGCAGGAGACGAACGCCCGGGAAATGTAGAGGCGGTCGATTCTGGACCTTCCTCCCCCAGACCTCACGCTAGTGAAGGCGCTGGAGTCGGGGTGGAGATTTCGCCAGACGTCCACCAAGTCGAAGGACCCAACCAGGTCCCTCAACTTCTCCATCGCCGCCGGGCTTCGCGGGGGACCCGAACGGTCCCTCGCCTCAAGCGGCCCGGCACGTGCTCCTTGACCCCCAAGATCTCCGGCTGAAAATGCGGGGCCAGCAAGATAGCCACCCCGCTGGAATTGTTGGAGAGGTGACTCATGCTGACCCCTCCTTGCCACTCCAGGAGCCACGTGGCTTCGTCTCCCGGAACGGTGTGGGTTTCTTGCAGGAAGCACACCGCATACTTCCCGTCCCGAAGGACCGAGAAGTTATTGAATCTGCGGCGCGCCTCCCTGCTGCCGTTGATGTTGAGGCTGGCTATGGTTATCTTCATGTCAGAAGCATAGTGCAACCTCTACCTACACCTAACGGGGCGAGGAAGCGCAGCCGCTGGTCCGCCGCCACTTCCTCAGCAGCCCAGTGAGAAACGTTGTGAGCCGACGCAGCTCGAGCGGGTTCACACCCTCGTCCGCGCCCAAGATCTTAACGGCGGCGCGGACGGAATCGATGAGCAGCGCCAGCTCCGACCACCTGTCGAGGGCCAGCCGGACCTTATTGCGCTGACCCAGGCACGTGGCCATAAAATCCCGGAGTTCCCTTACGGAAATGAGGGGAGACTCGGCAAGGGGCACGAGGTCATCCATCGCCACGTCGGCGCTGGAGTCCGAATCGTCCTCCGTGCCCATCACCGAGTCCCCATCCTCCTCCAGGGGGTCGTCACCAGCGGCCGACCCGTCCGCCGCGCAGTGCGAAGCAAACGACTCGGCCGCGCCAGCCAGCCCCGCCTCCGCCCGGATCCCACCCCCAGGATCGGCGGCAGAGGATTTCTCCCTGGGCTCCTCTAGGGGTGCCGGGCCAGAAGATGGCGGCGGTTCAGAGCTCCCCTCCGCCTCAGACGCCGGAACGACCGGAGAAACGAACAATTTCCAGCTCCTCCAGTACGTCCGGCACCAGAGACGCAGCCAGGGGGCCATCCTCCTCCCCGCCACCAACCTCCGACCCAGCGGACGGGGGGTTTTGAATTAAAAGCTCTACCAGGACGAGCATCCCCTGGGAGACGTCCGGGTCGCATTGCGCGAGCTCATTAACCTTGAGCTCACCCGACCCAGCCCCCAGGCTGCCCGACCCGGCGAGGGGTAACGACACCGATAAAAGGTCAACTTCAATTACTGCCGCGGGTTGTTCCGCAACCCCCCCCACGGGCAGGGTCTCATCCCCATCCCCGGGAGGCACGTGCTGGACAGACACATCTGCCTCAGCCTCCCGAGGGACAGGCGACCCCTGCCGATCGCTGGTGATGACGACAGCGCTGGGGGGGCGGGGGGGCGCAGTACCCGCGGCGGGCGACGACTCCCCCTGCTCGGAGGGACCTTCCTCCTCCCGGTCCTCCTCCTCATCCAGGGGGTCGCGCCTTCTTTTTAGCACGGAGGGAGCGAGGGAGACCTCCATGTCTGCAAAGGCCTCCTCCTCGACTCCCTCCGGCGGAGCAGGTTTGTCGGGTTCCTCGGGCCCGAGCCCGGCCGCATGTATTGGCATTACCGCTGCGGCGGTTGCGGCCACAGGCTCGGGCACGGGGCCCCTCCCGCTCACATCTGCCCTGATCAGCTCCGCGAGGAGCGCGGGTGTAAGGGGCTCAAGGGGCAAGGGCTCACCATCCACGGGGGGACCTGCCCTAAGGTGCTTCTTTTTTTCCTGCGCCTTCTTTCCGGCCGGACACGCTCCCTCCCCCCCCGCCGGAGGCCTTGGTGGCATCGGCCCCCGACGTCAACCGCGCATCAGACGTACTTGACGCGTGGGCAGATCCGGGGGGAAGGGCGGCGGCGGCGGCGCCAGCCTCGGCCGCACGAGATGATCCGGCGGCCTTGGAGGCAGGGCAGTTCCTCCTGATGTGCCCCACCTCCCTGCAGGCATGGCACCTCACACCGTCCGACGTCCAAAAGGCGCGGTAGGCGGTCCCCTCGTGGAGGACGACGAACGCCCCTTCAGTGTCCTCCTCCCGCGCCAGCTGGATAAACAGCTGGCGCCGGAAGGAGAAGACGTGGCGAAGGCTGGCCTCCCGGAAGCCGAGCGGGATGGGCGTGATCCCCGACCTCACCTCCCCAAGTTGTCGCAAATGGGGAAGGAGGAGCTCACCAGGAACATAGGGCGGGACGTTGGAAATAATGATCCTCTGCGCGGTGGCCTCGAGAGGATCCACCGGCAGGAAGGTCCCGCCCACGGTGAGCCCCTTGGCGACAGCCAGGGACACCGCCCGCTCCGACCCCAGGAAGAACACAGCCTTCCCATACATTTTCGAGGCCGCGACGATGGCTGAGGGGCCGACAACCCCAGCCATGGCCTTGACGCAGGCCTCGATGGTCATAGTGGGGTGAGTGTAGCTCTTCACCCCAAGCTTTTTTGTTATTAATCGAAAAGGTGACGGGGCAGCAGGAACAGCGGGAGCAGCTGTGGCTGTGGCTACCACTCTCGCATAGGTCCCGGCTGGCCCCACCACCGGCGAAGATGCAGTCGCCATTCTGGGGTGCTTTTTTTAAGGGCTACACTCACCCCAAGTCACAGGCCTGAAGGTGTTAATGGCCTCGGTGTATATATATATTTTTTTGTCCTCTATTGAGCAGAGGGAGCTGATTAAAATGAGGACACACCTCTCTCCTTATTGATTTAAATTGGGAGAGGAGCCCTCGCCCCTCTGCTCAATTGGCAATTAATAAAATAGATGAAACTAAGGTGCCTTAGAAAGACAGGCAGAGAGAGACAAAGAGAGAGAGAGAGGTGGGGGGGTGGGAAGGAGGGAGGCCGCAAAGGGCAGTGTTGCCACTCAGGATGGTGGGTGGGTGTAGGCAGGGTTGCACTCTCCGATGGAAAAAGTCTTTGGTGATGGTGGTCTTCTGGCAGGGGGAGAAGACGTCTTCACCTGGAAAAGCTGGAGAAGCCCAGGCTTAGTCCTGCAACAGGTCTTAACGATGTAATTAAATTAAATTAAGGACTTCACCTTGGGCAGCTCCAAGCTCTCCCAGGGCAGGCAATAGAAGGGATGCTAATTAGTGGTGTGTGTGGCCTAGCTTTTAACAAGAGCACACACACACACACACTACACCCCTTGATGATCCGGCCTTGCTTCTTCTTTTCTCCCCCCACCTAAAATACAAAGTCTTGGGAGAGTGCCCCAAATAACACCCACCTGTAGATGTTCCGGATGAAGTTTTCTTCCCTCCTTTCAAGCAGTTGGTTTCTCTCCCCTCTCTCCCTCTCCTGAAGTGGAGGCCAAATTGGGGAGGCAGTGATAGAAAGGCCTCTCCCCTGGTTGATGCTGATGTAGGCCTCCTTTCTCCTTCTCCTCCTGTCCTCTCTCTCCAGGCACCTCAGTTGATGTAATGATGGTGGAGTTGGTGGTGGTGGTCCAACGTTCTCCTCCTCTTCCTGGTCAGGGGACCACCACTTTAATCCACTCTCCAAAGTCTGGCTGCTCCCTCTGCTCGTGCTTGCAGCTGAACAGAGGGTACTCTTTTATTTGGACCCAAAAAAAACCCAATTCGACTGTAAATAAACAAAAGTTCAACTAAAGCTTAACAAATCAAATTAAAATTCGGTTTTCCGTGTTGATGATGCACTCCAGTCCCCGCGGCGCCCACCGGTCGCGGAAATACTCAAGCGCACCGGCGGACACCGCGTGCTCCATCTCCAGGGCCACCCGGGCGCGAACATGGCCGCGGAAGAGATGCAGGCAATCCGGCTGGACGACCCCCTCGACCGCCCGCTGCCTGGACCAATTGATGGCTCTTTTAGCCAGGCCCAGGAGCAGGCCCACAAGGAGGTCCTCCAACCTGTCCGCTCCCCTCCGCACCGGGTGACCGTAGATCAAGAGCGTGGGACTGAAGTGCAACCAAAAATCGAGGAGCAGCCCCTTCAAGTAGTGAAAGAGGGGCTGCAACCTCTCACAATCCATATAAACGTGAAACACGGACTCCTCCAGGCCGCAAAAAATGCAGGCGGCCTGGGAGTCCGTGAACCTACTTAAAACCTTATTGCACGGGACCGCTCCATGCAACACCCTCCAGGCCAAGTCCCCGATGGAACAAGGGAGGACTCCCGCATAGAGAGCCCTCCATTGGGGACCTCCGCTACCGCCGGTCGGCAAAACGCCACGCCAAGGCGTGTCCGGACGGTAGACGAAGATGGCAAAGTGGAGAGTGTGCAGGAGCAGCCCGTACAGGAAACCCCTCCGCGCGGAATGAAAAGGCACGGAGGGTATTTCCTCGAGACGGCTCAAGTTGTGAGGCGCCGGTTCCCGAGGGGAGTTTCGGGGCCGGGCGCCGATGAGGAATTCCGTCCGAACGGGGGTAAGCTCGGACGGGATCGCCCCACGTGCTTGAGCCGCCTCGATACACCTAGTGGAGTCGGGGCCCAGTGCCGCTTTTACCGATTCGATGGTTTCGACCGCGAGCTGGACGTTGGCCCAGGACAGGCGCCGCGCCAGCTCCTCCGGCGCCATCCAGCCCGCTCCTCCGCCATCGAGCAGGTCCCCGACTCTGGTCACCTTGCCAGCCACAGCCCTACCCTCCGCCAGCCGCCCGAACCCGTGTTCGTGGAGGTGCGGATTCCTGAGCAGCGGCTCCCGAAGGAGAGCCGCCGCTCCTGACGGGGGAGAGCTCCGCCTGGAAGCGACGTAGTTCCAAACCCATAGTAGTTCCTGGTAGAAGACAGGCAGCTCCCGCAGGCCGGCACGCCTGCTGCCCACTTTCGCAAACAGGAGCTGCGTGTCGTAATTGAGGCCATGCAGCTGGCGGAAGAAAAACGTCGCCAGCGCACACCATCTCGGAGGATTCTCGACGTACAGGTATCTCTGCAGCGTCTGAAGACGGAAAGTCGCAGCCTGGGTGCGAAGGCACACCAGCGCCTGACCGCCCTCCCTAAGCGGGAGACACAGAACCGCAGCAGAGACCCAGTGCTTCCTTTTGTCCCAGAAGAAGTCGATGAGCTTCTTCTGAATCTTGGCGACAAACGCAGGGGGAGGGATCAAAGTGACCAACCGGTACCACAACATGGCGGCCACCAGCTGGTTTATGACCAGCGCTCGACCCCTGTAGGACAACACTCGGAGCAGTCCTGTCCAGCGTCCTAGGCGAGCGGTGACTTTGGCCTCCAGCTCTTGCCAGTTCGCCGGCCAAGCGTCCTCGGCAGGGCTAAGGTAGACTCCCAAATAGAGGAGGTGCGTGGTGCTCCAGGCGAAAGGCCTGAACTCCTCCGGCAGGGAGTCCACCCGCCACTGACCCACCAGGAGTCCGGAACATTTCTCCCAGTTGATCTTGGCGGAGGATGCGTCCGAGTAAATCTGCTGGCATTCCCGCATCCTCCGCAAGTCAGCGGGATCCGTGACCGTGAGGAGCACGTCATCGGCGTAAGCCGAGAGGACCACCTCCACGCCCGGCCCTTGCAGAGCCAGTCCCGTCAACCTCTTCCGCAAGAGGCGCAGGAAAGGCTCCACGCAAATGGCATATAACTGACCGGACATGGGGCATCCCTGACGCACCCCCCTCCCGAAGCGAAGGGGCGCCGTCAAGGACCCGTTAACTTTAATCAGACACTCCGCGGCGGCGTACAGAAGCCGGATCCGGGCGACGAAATGCGTCCCGAACCCGAATGCGCGCAGAGTCCCGAAGAGATACTCGTGATCCACCCTGTCGAACGCCTTCTCCTGATCCAGGGAAAGGAAGGCGACCGACAGACCAGCCCTCTGGGAGTGGTGGACCAGGTCCCGGACCAGATGGATGTTATCGTGGATGGTCCGGCCCGGGACCGTGTAGGACTGGTCGGGGTGGATCATGTGGGCCAGCACGGTGCCAAGGCGAGCAGACATGGCCCTGGCAAAGATTTTATAGTCCGTGCTGAGGAGGGAGACCGGGCGCCAGTTCTTAAGGAGGCGGAGATCGCCCTTCTTAGGCAGCAGGACAATGACCGCCCTGCGCCAAGAGAGGGGCATCTCCCCGGTCGCCAAACTTTCCCCCAGGACCCGCGCGTAGTCGCCCCCCAAGACATCCCAGAACGCCCTGTGGAACTCCACGGTCAGCCCGTCCAGCCCCGGGGACTTTCCCCTAGAGAGCTGGCGGAGGGCGCCGGTCAGCTCCGCCAGACTTAGCGGAGCGTCCAATTTTTCGGCGCCCTCCGGGCCAACCTTCGTCAGGTCCTCCCACAAAACTCTGCGCGCATCCTCGCTGGACGGATCCGGAGAGAACAGAGCCCCGTAATAGGCGCGGGTCTCCGCGCTGATTCCCTCCGGATCCGAGACCAGAGATCCATCGTCGGCCAGCAGCCCCAAGAGCTGCTTACGGACCCCCCGTCTTTTTTCCAGCGAGTAGAAGAAGGGGGAGCCGCGGTCCAGGTCCCGCAGGAGCTGGATCCGCGACCTCACGTACGCGCCTCAGGACCCGACGAGCTGCAGGTCCTTCAGCGCGCCCTTCTTCTCTTCGTACACCTTCCGCAGGGCCGGGTCCTCGACGACCTGACCGAGACGGGACTCCAGGTCGAGCACCTCCTTCTCCAACCGCCCGACCCGGGCCTCCCGCCTCTTGGTCGACCCCTTCGCGTACTCCTGACAGAAGAGACGGATGTGAGCCTTGCCCACATCCCACCATAGCCTCAAGGAGGGGAAGCCCCCCTGCTTCCTTCTCCAGTCGGCCCAGAATCGACGAAACGAATCCCGGAACCGTGCGTCCTCCAGCAGCAGGTTGTTAAAATGCCAGTACACGGACCCCCCCCGCACGCGCAGCGGCGCGAGCTCCGCCCACACCAGGTGGTGGTCCGTGCACGGCACCGGCCGCATGGAAGCTGCCGGAACGCAGGAGACGAACGCCCGGGAAATGTAGAGGCGGTCGATTCTGGACCTTCCTCCCCCAGACCTCACGCTAGTGAAGGCGCTGGAGTCGGGGTGGAGATTTCGCCAGACGTCCACCAAGTCGAAGGACCCAACCAGGTCCCTCAACTTCTCCATCGCCGCCGGGCTTCGCGGGGGACCCGAACGGTCCCTCGCCTCGAGGGTGCAGTTAAAATCCCCCCCGAGGATGACGCACTCGCCCACGTCGATGGAGCCCAAGAGAGCGGACACTTCTTCGAAGAAGCGCACTTGCTGCGCACTTGTCTGAGGGGCGTACACGTTCACTAGATGGAGCGGCACGCCCCCCAGGCGAACAGTGACATGGAGCAAGCGGCCCGGCACGTGCTCCTTGACCCCCAAGATCTCCGGCTGAAAATGCGGGGCCAGCAAGATAGCCACCCCGCTGGAATTGTTGGAGAGGTGACTCATGCTGACCCCTCCTTGCCACTCCAGGAGCCACGTGGCTTCGTCTCCCGGAACAGTGTGGGTTTCTTGCAGGAAGCACACCGCATACTTCCCGTCCCGAAGGACCGAGAAGTTATTGAATCTGCGGCGCGCCTCCCTGCTGCCATTGATGTTGAGGCTGGCTATGGTTATCTTCATGTCAGAAGCATAGTGCAACCTCTACCTACACCTAACGGGGTGAGGAAGCGCAGCCGCTGGTCCGCCGCCACTTCCTCAGCAGCCCAGTGAGAAACGTTGTGAGCCGACGCAGCTCGAGCGGGTTCACACCCTCGTCCGCGCCCAAGATCTTAACGGCGGCGCGGACGGAATCGATGAGCAGCGCCAGCTCCGACCACCTTTCGAGGGCCAGCCGGACCTTATTGCGCTGACCCAGGCACGTGGCCATAAAATCCCGGAGTTCCCTTACGGAAATGAGGGGAGACTCGGCAAGGGGCACGAGGTCATCCATCGCCACGTCAGCGCTGGAGTCCGAATCGTCCTCCGTGCCCATCACCGAGTCCCCATCCTCCTCCAGGGGGTCGTCACCAGCGGCCGACCCGTCCGCCGCGCAGTGCGAAGCGAACGACTCGGCCGCGCCAGCCAGCCCCGCCTCCGCCCGGATCCCACCCCCAGGATCGGCGGCAGAGGATTTCTCCCTGGGCTCCTCTAGGGGTGCCGGGCCAGAAGGCGGCGGCGGTTCAGAGCTCCCCTCCGCCTCAGACGCCGGAACGACCGGAGAAACCGGGGAGAGAACAATTTCCAGCTCCTCCAGTACGTCCGGCACCAGAGACGCAGCCAGGGGGCCATCCTCCTCCCCGCCACCAACCTCCGACCCAGCGGACGGGGGGTTTTGAATTAAAAGCTCTACCAGGATGAGCATCCCCTGGGAGACGTCCGGGTCGCATTGGGCGAGCTCATTATCCTCGAGCTCGCCCGACCCAGCCCCCAGGCTGCCCGACCCGGCGAGGGGTAACGACACCGATAAAAGGTCAACTTCAATTACTGCCGCGGGTTGTTCCGCAACCCCCCCCACGGGCAGGGTCTCATCCCCATCCCCGGGAGGCACGTGCTGGACAGACACATCTGCCTCAGCCTCCCGAGGGACAGGCGACCCCTGCCGATCGCTGGTGATGACGACAGCGCTGGGGTGGCGGGGGGGCGCAGTACCCGCGGCGGGCGACGACTCCCCCTGCTCGGAGGGACCTTCCTCCTCCCGGTCCTCCTCCTCATCCAGGGGGTCGCACCTTCTTTTTAGCACGGAGGGAGCGAGGGAGACCTCCATGTCTGCAAAGGCCTCCTCCTCGACTCCCTCCGGCGGAGCAGGTTTGTCGGGTTCCTCGGGCCCGAGCCCGGCCGCAGGTATTGGCATTACCGCTGCGGCGGTTGCGGCCACAGGCTCGGGCACGGGGCCCCTCCCGCTCACATCTGCCCTGATCAACTCCGCGAGGAGCGCGGGTGTAAGGGGCTCAAGGGGCAAGGGCTCACCATCCACGGGGGGGCCTGCCCTAAGGTGCTTCTTTTTTCCCCGTGCCTTCTTTCCGGCCGGACACGCTCCCTCCCCCCCGCCGGAGGCCTTGGTGGCATCGGCCCCCGACGTCAACCGCGCATCAGACGTACTTGACGCGCGGGCAGATCCGGGGGGAAGGGCGGCGGCGGCGGCGCCAGCCTCGGCCGCACGAGATGATCCGGCGGCCTTGGAGGCAGGGCAGTTCCTCCTGATGTGCCCCACCTCCCTGCAGGCATGGCACCTCACACCGTCCGACGTCCAAAAGGCGCGGTAGGCGGTCCCCTCGTGGAGGACGACGAACGCCCCTTCAGTGTCCTCCTCCCGCGCCAGCTGGATAAACAGCTGGCGCCGGAAGGAGAAGACGTGGCGAAGGCTGGCCTCCCGGAAGCCGAGCGGGATGGGCGTGATCCCCGACCTCACCTCCCCAAGTTGTCGCAAATGGGGAAGGAGGAGCTCACCAGGAACATAGGGCGGGACGTTGGAAATAATGATCCTCTGCGCGGTGGCCTCGAGAGGATCCACCGGCAGGAAGGTCCCGCCCACGGTGAGCCCCTTGGCGACAGCCAGGGACACCGCCCGCTCCGACCCCAGGAAGAACACAGCCTTCCCATACATTTTCGAGGCCGCGACGATGGCTGAGGGGCCGACAACCCCAGCCATGGCCTTGACGCAGGCCTCGATGGTCATAGTGGGGTGAGTGTAGCTCTTCACCCCAAGCTTTTTTGTTATTAATCGAAAAGGTGACGGGGCAGCAGGAACAGCGGGAGCAGCTGTGGCTGTGGCTACCACTCTCGCATAGGTCCCGGCTGGCCCCGCCACCGGCGAAGATGCAGTCGCCATTCTGGGGTGCTTTTTTTAAGGGCTACACTCACCCCAAGTCACAGGCCTGAAGGTGTTAATGGCCTCGGTGTATATATATATTTTTTTGTCCTCTATTGAGCAGAGGGAGCTGATTAAAATGAGGACACACCTCTCTCCTTATTGATTTAAATTGGGAGAGGTGCCCTCGCCCTTCTGCTCAATTGGCAATTAATAAAATAGATGAAACTAAGGTGCCTTAGAAAGACAGGCAGAGAGAGACAAAGAGAGAGAGAGAGGTGGGGTGGTGGGAAGCCGCAAAGGGCAGTGTTGCCACTCAGGATGGTGGGTGGGTGTAGGCAGGGTTGCACTCTCCGATGGAAAAGTCTTTGGTGATGGTGGTCTTCTGGCAGGGGGAGAAGACGTCTTCACCTGGAAAAGCTGGAGAAGCCCAGGCTTAGTCCTGCAACAGGTCTTAACGATGTAATTAAATTAAATTAAGGACTTCACCTTGGGCAGCTCCAAGCTCTCCCAGGGCAGGCAATAGAAGGGATGCTAATTAGTGGTGTGTGTGGCCTTGCTTTTAACAAGAGCACACACACACACACACTACACCCCTTGATGATCCGGCCTTGCTTCTTCTTTTCTCCCCCCACCTAAAATACAAAGTCTTGGGAGAGTGCCCCAAATAACACCCACCTGTAGATGTTCCGGATGAAGTTTTCTTCCCTCCTTTCAAGCAGTTGGTTTCTCTCCCCTCTCTCCCTCTCCTGAAGTGGAGGCCAAATTGGGGAGGCAGTGATAGAAAGGCCTCTCCCCTGGTTGATGTTGATGTAGGCCTCCTTTCTCCTTCTCCTCCTCTGTCCTCTCTCTCCAGGCACCTCAGTTGATGTAATGTTGGTGGTGGTGGTCCAACGTTCTCCTCCTCTTCCTGGTCAGGGGACCACCACTTTAATCCACTCTCCAAAGTCTGGCTGCTCCCTCTGCTCGTGCTTGCAGCTGAACAGAGGGTAACTTAAGACTGAAGTACAGAAGCCTGCTATGGCTTTATATACAGGTGTGGTCACTGCCGGTACTGCAGTATAAAATCAGTTCTTCTCTTAAAGGTACATACACAACAATTCCTCCCCTTTTAGATAAACAGTACATAACATTCATTTAACAACTAAATAATAACTAATTACAATTACAATTTTCTCTGTACTATATACATCAACTGAAATAATCATTTCTAAGTTCAGTCTTTGAGGAGGCTTCCTGATCCTGACTGGATAGCGCCTTTCTCGAGTATCCTGTTCTTGTGGCGGAGTCGATTCTGGCTCATTGTCATTGGTTGGTTCGTCAGTTTCCAATACCACTGCTTCTGAGGTAGACGCAATCTGTACTTCGGGTTTATTACCAGGTGCACATGCTCGTGGTATGGTTTTGGCTTGCTCCTGTGACTCTAGAATCTGGTCAGCATGGCGTCTAACGATGCTCTCTCCAACGTCCACTGTGTACATTAGTGGTCCCTGCTGTGTGCATATCGTTCCTGGCTGCCATTTTTCTGTTCGGTAGTCGCGGGCCAAGACTGGTTGCCCTATCTTGAAGCTCCTGGTTGGCTTCTCATTGATGTGCTGGAATTGCTTATCCTCAACATCTCGTCTTATGTTTGGTTTGAGCAAATCCAGGTGACATCTTAGCCTTTGGTTGAAGAACATTATGGCTGGAGCTTGGTTGGTGACTGCATGTGTCGCATTCCGGTAAGCAAACAAGAAATTATCCACCTTGTGTTGTAGTGGTATGTCGTCGTTATACATCGCCTTTATTGCCTTTTTAAAGGTCTGAACAAACCTCTCAGCCAATCCATTTGTGGCTGGATGATATGGGGCAGATGTGTAATGTTTCACCCCATTATTCCTCAGAAACCTCCGGAAATCCTCGGACACAAACTGTGGCCCATTGTCGGAGCAAATCTGTTCTGGCAAGCCATTCCTGGTGAAGACGGTCCGTAGGACTGCAATCGTTTTCTCCGTGGTGGTGGAGGACATTTTGATGACCTCTGGCCATTTCGAATGGGCGTCCACGGCGATTAGAAACATTGAGTCCATCAATGGACCAGTAAAATCAATGTGTACCCGTTGCCATGGAGATGACGGCCACTCCCATGGATGTAGCTGGGCCTGTGGTGGAGCACTTTGGACCTTCTGGCATCCTATGCATCCCTTGGTCATACCCTCGATTTCTTTATCGATTCCCGGCCACCACACAAACGCCCTGGCTAGGCTCTTCATTTTTACCCCTCCCAGATGACCCTCATGAAGCTCATTGAGCACTCTATCTCTCAACTTGGGTGGAATTACCACTCGGGATCCACACATCAAGGTCCCCCGGCACACTGACAGCTGTTCTCTCCTTGGCGAGAATGCTGGCAACAGTGAGTCGCCATGTGCTGGCCATCCCTTCACCATCAAATCATAGACCCGAGAGAGTGTCGGGTCATTTCGGGTTTCCTTCTCTATACTTGAGTTTGTAACAGGTAGACATTCGACTATGGTCGCATGGAATATCTCAACAGGGTCCACTGCAGGTGCTTCCTCTACCGTAGGCAATGGTAGGTGCGACAGCCCATCAGCATTTCCATGCTGTTTCGTACCCTTGTACTCTATGTCGTACTGATGTGCCCCTAGAAAAAGTGACCATCTTTGCAGCCGTTGCGCCGTCATCACCGGAACGCCCTTCTTTGGGTTAAAAATGGAGACTAGGGGCTGATGATCAGTCAGTAGGGTGAATTTCTGCCCGTGCAGATAGAGATTGAACTTCTTCACCCCCCACACCAGGCTGAGGGCCTCCCTGTCAATCTGGGCGTAGTTACGCTCGGCTGAGGTTAACGAGCGCGATGCAAAGGCTATTGACCTCTCTGAACCGTCAAGGAATTTGTGTGACAGCACCGCTCCGATGCCATAGGGAGACGCATCACATGCCAACCGAATCGGTAGTGTTGGATTGTAGTGGGCCAATACTTCTTTTGAAGTGATTAGGCATTTACATTTCTGAAAGGCACGCTTACACTCATCACTCCATTTCCATGTTACTCCAGTTTGCAGCAGGGCGTTCAGTGGGTGCAGAATTGTAGATAAATTCGGCAAGAATTTATGGTAGTAGTTCACCAACCCGAGAAACGACCTCAGTTGCGACACATTTTCCGGTGCTAGAGCCTTGACGACAGCCTCAATCTTGTCTGGCGACTTATGCAACCCTTTCTCATCAATCATGTGGCCACAATACGAGATTTGTCTCCTGAAGAACTCGTATTTGGGGCGGTTGGCTCGTAGCCCTTATTCCTGTAATCTAGTGAGCACCTGCTCCAGGTTGGCAAGGTGTTCACTGTCATTTTTGCCCGTAACCAGGATGTCGTCCAAATAACACTGGGTCCCCGGGATCCCTTGCAGGACTTGTTCCATCGCCCTCTGCCAAATAGCCGAGGCTGATGCTACCCCGAATACCAGTCGATTGTACTGGTAAAGGCCTTTGTGAGTGTTTATCGTGAGGTATTTCCTAGATGCTTCTTCCACCTCCATTTGTAGATACGCTTGGGCCAGATCAGTCTTCGTAAAGCGTTTCCCTCCAGATAGTGAGGCGAAAATATCTTCTATCCGTGGAAGTGGATATTGTACTGTGTGCAGGACTAGGTTCACAGTTACCTTGAAGTCCCCACAGATGCGAACCTTCTTCGGCTCCCCAGGCGTGCTGCTCAATGATTTCTTCATTACAGGAACGATGGGTGTGACCCACTCGCTCCAGTCCACCTTGGACAGCACACCCGAATGCTCCAGACTCTCCAGCTCTGCTTCAACGGCTGGGCGGATCGCGTACGGTACCGGTCTGGCCTTAAAAAACTTTGTGTTTGCGTTATCTTCGATTTTTATCATTGCCGTTACTCCTTTTAGAGTCCCAAGTCCTTGTTGGAACACCTCTTTCGTGTCAGTTAGAATTCTTGACAGTCGTCCAGGTGTGACATCATCATCCTTTTTGTCAGTCACAGTTAGCGCCTGAATGGAATGCCAATCCAATTGTATTTTTCAGATCCATTCACGTCCCAATCATGGTGGTCCTCCATCTTGTAGTATATATAGATACAGTTTCTGTGTTTCCTTGCCGTTGTATTTAACTGGCACCCTTATTTTTCCTCTGTGGTAGACTTTTTGCCCCATGTATGTCTTCAATACAATGGACGTGTCCTTCAAGGGTATGTGTGAGAATAGCCGCTCATAGTCTCATCGATTCATGACAGTTAGGGCTGATCCTGTGTCCAATTCCATCTTTACTGGGGACTCTGCTATCAGGAGGGTGACCCAAATGGTTCGGTGATCCTCCTTTGCAATCACGTTGTGTAACTTTAGACAACTTAGTCTCCTGCTCCCGGAGTCATTATCACTCTCCTGATCTTCCGAACTACTGTCTGTCAATTTCTTTACTTTCTTGTACTTTTCCTTAGTAGTTCTTGTAGTGTTGGTTTTCTTTCCCGACCTGCAGACTCTTGCTGTGTGTCCCATTTTCGCACATTGCCTGCATACTTTGGCGCCTCCCGCGCTTTTTCTTCTTCCCCAATGGATTAAAACGGCGCCTCCCACGCTTTTCCTTCTTCCCCAATGGAATGAAATGGCGCCTCCCGCGCTTTTCCTTCTTCCCCTTGCTGCCACGCTGCTCCTAGCATTCTACAGGGTAATGGCGGCGACCCGCGGCTTCGGTGCGTCTCACTTTTCCTTCCCCTCATTTTATTTTCTCTACGCTGCCCGGTTCTTGAGCACCGACCGTGCCCTGTGCGCTCCACCCTCTCTCCCTCTCTTTCCTCCCGATGACGCTGCACGGCCCCTTTGCAGAGCTGCTCAATCGAGCTCGAGCCCACTGCAGTCCGGAAGGGTCAGCGCACTACTTGCTACCAGCACGATTTGCTGGAACACCTTGACTCGGGAGCGAAGCCCAGCTCTCCACAGCCTCCCCTGCAATTTTCCGAACTCCGATGGATCCTTTGGCGGTTGCCCGCGGTCGACGCCCGTTGCTCTGACTTCGACCTCCAAGAAGCTTCTTCTCAGGGAAAGATCCCCGTGAGGTGATGCAGTACTGCAGGTGAGTTTGAACCTGTTCGTCGCCAGTGTAGTGTCCGAGTATCAATAATACACGGACTGCAGGAGAACAATAATAACAGGTATTTACTGAACAGAGGGTAACTTAAGACTGAAGTACAGAAGCCTGCTATGGCTTTATATACAGGTGTGGTCACTGCCGGTACTGCAGTATAAAATCAGTTCTTCTCTTGAAGGTACATACACAACAATTGCGACCTGATTTCTAGTCCAATATGTCTCCAAAAACAAGGTTTAACAAATGAATCTAATAATTTATTCAAAAAAAGAAGAAGGTACAAAATTGACATAATGGGAGGTGGGAACTTAATCGCCCAATGCCTCAGCTCACTGGATACCTGGCAGCCATGTCTGCAGTAAGTGTCTGCGTCTCGAGGAACTTCAGCTCAGAGTTGAGCTGGAGTCCGAGGTGCAGACATTGTGGGGCATCAGGGAGGTGGAGAGTTATCTTGAAACTTTGATCCAGGAGGCAGTCACATCCCTTAGGTTAGGTAGTAGTACAGTTCTGGTTAGTGGTCAGGGACAGGATGGTGTGACTGCAACTCAGGCAGGTAAGGGGATCCCAGGTGCAGTGCTGGTGGAGCCTCGGCCTTTGCCCTTATCCAACAGGTACGAGGTTCTTGCTACCTATGTGGATGAGGGCAGAGTCTGCAGGGTGGATGAGCAAACTAACCACGGCACCGTGGTACAGGAGGCCATTCAAGTGGAGGGAGTGAAAAACAATGTTGCAGTGGTAGGGGACAGTATAGTCAGGGGGATAGATACCGTTCTCTGCAGCCGTGACCGGCAGTTCCGGAGGCTGTGTTGCCAGGGTTAAGGATGTCTTCTCGTGACTGGAGAAGAATTGGGAGTGGGAGGAGGAGGATCCAGTTGTCGTGTTCCACATAGGAACAAATGACATAGGTAGAACTTGGAATGAGGTTCTGCTGAGAGAGTTTGAGTAGTTAGGGTTCAAATTAAAAAGCAGAACCTCAAAGGTAATAATATCTGGGTTGTTACTTGAGCCATGCGCTAATTGGCATAGGGACAAACAGATCAGAGAGTTAAATGCGTGGCTCAAAGAGTGGTGTGGGAGGAAGGGGTTTCAATTGATGGGGCACTGGCACCAGTACTGGGGAAAGATTAGGGATGGGCAATAAATGCTGGCCTTGCCAGCAATGCTCACATCCCATAAAAACAAATTTAAAAAAGAGGGAGCTGTTCCATTGGAATGATCTCCAGATCTGCTGGGCACAGTGTCCTGGCGAATCGAGTAACTGGGGCTGTAGATAGGGCTTTAATCTAAAAAGTGGGGGCGAGGAGTCAGGTGAGGGGAAATTTAGAAATCTAAAGAGAAAAACTAAGGCAATGGAACAGTGTAGTGATTTGGGTAAAGATAAGCAGAGTGTGACAGGAAGGGACAGAGAGTTTAACGGTAATAATACATCAGCGAATAAGGTGAAAGTAGGGAATAATGGTAAAAAGTTAAAATTAAAGGCTCTTTATCTAAATGCACAATGCATTCTTAACAAGATAGATGAATTAGTGGCAAAAATAGAGATAAATGCGTTTGATCTAATAGCATTTACAGAGATGTGGTTGCAAGATGACCAAGGTTGGGAGCTAAATATTCCAGGGTACTTGATGTTTAGAAAAGACAGGCAGAATGGAAAAGGAGGGGTGGTGGTAGTCCTGATAATAAAGGATGACATAAGGACAGTAGTGAGAAAGGATCTTGGCTCAGAAGATCAGGAAGTAGAATCAGTATGAGTGGAGATAGAAATAAAAAGGGCAGAAACACTGATGGGAGTAGTTTATAGGCCCCCAAACAGTAGCTTACCGTTGGACAGAGTATTAATCAGCAAATAACAGGAGCTCATAATACAATAATCATGGGGGAGTATAATCTTTGTATAGACCTGGCAAACCAAATTGGCAAATGTAATCTGGAGGACGAGTTCATGGAATGCATTTGAGACAATTTCCTAGAACAATACGTCATGGAACCAACCAGGAAACAGGCTATTTTAGATCTTGTATTGTATAATGAAACAAGGATCATTAGTAATCTTATAATAAGGGATTCTCTGGGGAAGAGTGATCATAATATGATAACATTTTACGTTGAGTTTGAGAGTGAAATACTTCAGTTGGAAACGAGCATCTTAAACTTAAATAAAGCCAATTTCATAGGTATGAGGGGTGAATTAGCTAAGATTGATTGGGAAATTAGATTAAAAGATATGGCAGTAGATAAGCAGTGGCAAACACTTAAAGAAATATTCTAAAATTCTCAATGATATACATTCCATTGACAAATAAAAACGCCATGGGAAAAGTGATCTATCCATGGCAAACTAAAGAAGGTAAGGATAGTATTAGATTAAAAGAAGAGGATTATAATGTTGCAAAGAACAGTAGGATTGGGAGAACTTAAGAAACCAGCAAAGGATGACCAAAACATTTATTAAAAAGGAGAAAATAGAATATGAGAGTAAACTAGCAAGAAGTATAAAAGCAGATTGTAAGAGCTCCTACAAGTATGTAAAAAGGAAGAGAGTACCAAAAGTAAACGTTGGTCCCTTAGAGTCTGAGACAGGTGAAATTATAATGGGAAATAAGGAAATGGCAGAGACTTTAAACAAAAATGTTATATTTGTCTTCATAGTAACGTACCAAAAATAGTGGGGAACCAAGGGGCTAATAAGTATGAGGAACTTAAAGTAATTAATATCAGTAGAGAAAAAGTACTTGAGAAGCTAATGGGATTAAAAGCCGACAAATCCCTTGGACCTGATGGTCTACATCCTAGGGTTCTAAAAGAGGTTGCTGCAGAAATAGTGGATGCATTGGTTGTGATCTTCCAAAATTCCCTAGATTCTAGAACAATCCCCGTGGATTGGAAGGTAGCAAATGTAACCCTGCTATTCAAGAAAGGAGGGAGAGAGAAAACAGTGAATTACAGGCCAGTTAGCCTGACATCAGTTGTCAGAAAAATGCTGGTATCCAATATTAAGGAAGTAGTAACAGCGCACTTAGAAAATCATAATATGATTAGGCAGAGTCAACATGATTTTATGAAAGGGAAATCGTGTTTAACAAATTTATTAGAGTATTTTTGAGGACGTAACTAACAGGGTAGATGATGTAAGCCCCCAAAGTGCAGACCAAGTGATATACAAGGTCGACGACACTGGCTTGTTGTAAGAAAGACAGACCCAATAATTGAAGTCAAAACCAGCCCGCAGTCCTGCTTATGTGTGGCCCATACTTCGGGGAATTGATGGCACAATTCCTCCCACCTCCCCTTTTCATCCCACTTGGGGTCTATCACTCTGATAGCACTGATGGCACACACTGTCTTGGGTCCCTTGGACTTATTCCTCTCTTCCTTATGGTTATCTGGCCATAGCAGCTTGTCCCGCTTGGGGTCAATTAGAAATCCCACTTCCCTTAATATGTCTATTCCCATAATGGTTCCCTCAGTATTTTCACAGATCCAAAAACTTGTTGGTATAGCGATTTTCCCTAAGTCTAATAATATTGTCTCACTCTTCCATGCTTTAATTTTAACTCCGCCTATGCCGGAAATAAACATGCTCGTCTTAGTTCGTGGCAAAGGCAAATTTGTCACAGATATCGTGGCCCCTGTGTCTATCAGCATATCGCACTGTCGGCCCCCTATCAGTGCGCCAATAAACATTCTCGGGTCCCCCTTTGCCGGGTCTCCGAGGGCCGCTACCCTTCAGGCGTTGCCTTTTTTCATGTGCTTGACCAGTTTCTCTACTTTCTTCGCCAATTCCTCTATGTCCTCTCCTTCTGAGGCGTCTGAAGAGTCGTCTCTTTTAGACCTCCTACTCTTTCTTCTCCTCTTTTCCTCCTGCTCCTTTTCATCTTCCCATTCCTGTATTCCCTTAATCAATTTTGCCACGCTCTCCTCACTAGTCGCAGTCTCTCTAGTGTTAAACCCCGGCTTTCCTCCTTGTCTAGGTCCCAGACCCTCCTTTCCTCCTCCTTTCTGCCAACAGTTTTGTTGCCTATGCCCTGCTTTCCCACAATTACAGCAGGATTCCTGCTGTTGTGATGTCCGGTTACCTCCCTCCTTTTGTTGCTTCTGGCAATCCTTTTTTATGTGGCCCTCCTGCCCGCACCCGTAACACGCCGCTATGTGTACTGCACCTTCCTCATCGCTATCTGTCTTTAGGGCAGCTATCTTCAGTTTAGACTGTTCTTGGGCCTGATTATCTACTTCACACGCCCACTGGATTAAATCATCCCAAGTATTGTGGACCACTAGCCCCATCTTTATTGCATTCTGATGCATCGAACTTAATCCTTGTTTAAAGGTCTGCAGGAAGCAAGCGTTGTCTTTGTTTAGGGGGCCCGGGATTCCACAGTTCCCCTCAAAGGCCGCCCACTTTCGTTTCCCATAATTGATCGCGCTTTCTCCCTTTTTTTGTGTAATTCCACTTATAGCTGCCCAATTGACGGGGGCTTGCCCCATAGTGGCATCCACCGCCACCTTAAATTGATCGAATTCATTAGTTAATTGCTGGATTGTTTGTCCCGTTGCTGTGGCCCACAGACCGTTCCCGTGATTTCCTGCTACCAGTCTCCACTGTTCTTCAGGGCGTTTAGCTCGCACCAATTGGTCGATATCTATGTTATGCAGGGAATGGTTTATGCGTATTTCGCGCATTTTGTGCCAAAACCCCTGATTATTCTGGTGGTGTCTCAAAGCTGGCAGTTCATTGAGGAGCGTTACCCGATTCTGCAAGCTCAATGGTGTATAGATCAGCATTGTTGTAGCCGGTCTGGCTGGGACTGCTGGGTTCCCGCCTGCCACCACGACTGCCGGGACTGGTGGGGTATACTGCAAGGCTATCGGTGCCATTGGAACCGATTCCTTGGCTCCTGACCTGGGTCCTACATACGGGGGAGGGCATTCGGTCGTCCCCCGCCCCGTTGTCTCTGGGTATAGCCTCTACCGAGGGTCGTCCGGGGTAGGGGCTATTGCGGCTACTGGGTAGTGTTTATGCTCCTCTCTCTGGAACAGGCATTCCCAATTATAACATGCGGCTACAATAAGGTGTGCCTTTTCTAATTTATCCTTTGTCTGTTTCTTCCACCATTCTCTCTGTACTTCCGGTTTCTCGTCCGGGTCCCACCCTGCCGCCTTCATTTTCTCTATAAGTTTTTTGCTTTTGTCAAAGACGTAGCACGTTGCAGTTCCCGGGTCTCCCCATATTTCCCCCAGGGAAGCTTCGGTCGCCCTTCTAGTCATACTATCTGCTACGTTTCACGCGTAATTCACGGTGTTGGGGAATTAGGTTTGTACGCTACGTTGTTCGCCCCTATAGCGTCACCTTAGTTCGTTTCTTGCTTTCTGTTAGTCACTTCGTTTTGTTATACACACACCAACCCTTTAGTCCCGAGGTTTTGGTACTGTGGGGTCTGTAGCTCCCAGCGTCCTACTTGATCCTGGCCGTCACGTGGGACTACTGCCCTCTTAATTCAGGCTCAGGCTAGGTGCTGGGGACAGACCTCACCCTTGTCCGTTCTAACCTCTTTATGACTGTAGGGTTTTATCTCATTCACTCGCCATGGTGCACCCATTCATTCAATTGTTGAGATTTTGCCGTCTCACGGCTTTTAGGGAACTACCTGCCCCTAACGGAGGTTTCGCCACCTCACGGCTTTTAGGGAACTACCTGCCCCTAACTGAGGTTTTGCCGCCTCACGGCTTTTAGGGAACTACCTGCCCCTAACTGAGGTTTCGCCGCCTTACGGCTTTTAGGGAACTACCTGCCCCTAACTGAGGTTTCGCCGCCTCACGGAACTACCTGCCCCTAACTGAGGTTTTGCCGCCTCACGGCTTTTAGGGAACTACCTGCCCCAACTGAGGTTTCGCTGCCTCACGGCTTTTAGGGAACTACCTGCCCCTAACTGCAGTTTACCTTTTAACCGCCTTCAATTAAAGGTGTCTTTCTTTTTATAGTTCTTTTATACGTTGATTCTGACTCAACGTCTCGCTAGCGATTAACTCTTAATTTTACAGGTGGTAATTAAAACATACTCACCCATCTTAAGTCATCGCTGTCCGAGAGTCTTGTTCAGAACGCGCATCCCATCCTCATCGCCAATTGATGTAAGCCCCCAAAGTGTGGACCAAGTGATATACAAGGTCGACGACACTGGCTTGTTGTAAGAAAGACAGACCTAATAATTGAAGTCAAAATGGTTTATTCAGGCCTGGGGAGCTGTGGCTCTTGTGTTCCAACACAAGGCTCCGACTCCACCGAATCACTTGAGGTTCACACAGTTATGCACATTTTCCGAGACCTCCTACTACAGAGGTCCAATCGATTTAAAAGTCTATACATTAATCACTAACTAGGTGTGTCTAACTTATACAAGGTAGCCTATAACATAAGTTTCACTTTTCACTGCAGGGGCCTGTGGACCCTCTGATTTCTTGGAAATGAGTCATCAGGACATGTGATTTCTGAGAAACGAGTCATTCTCTCTCTTGACCACTACTAAGTTTCGTTTTTCCAGGAAAGGGTTATGTCAGTGTCTCTTTTTGTAAGTTTCATCTCTCTAAACTGGTATGGTCATTTCTGCAATTAAACATAGAATAATTAGTACATTTCATCTTTACACATTTTGCTGCCGCAATTGCGTTCTACTAAACGTGCCCTGTTATGCTCATTTTTAAATCTTACTTCAGTAGATAAAGGGGAAATAGTGGATGTAGTATATTTGGATTTTCAAAAGTCATTTGATAAGGTGCCACATAAAAGATTGCTATGCAAGATAGGGGCTCATGGGGTTGGTGGTAATATATTAGCATGGATAGAGGATTGGTTAACGGATAGCAAACAGAGAGTAGGGATACGTGAATTAACAACAGAAAATGCAGGAAACACTCAGCAGGCCAGGCAGCATCTGTGGAGAGAGAAACAGAGTTAACATTTCAGGTCTGTGACCCTTCATCAGAACTGGAAAAAACTAGAAATGTAACAGTTTTTAAGCAGGTGCAGAGGCAGGGAAAGTGGGAGGGGGAGGAAAGAACAAAAGGGGCAGTCTGTGATAGGGTGGAAGGCGGGAGGGGTTAAAAGTTGTAAATGGGGGCTGGCAGAATCATCAACAGCTGCCGCCTGAAAAAATAGGAGCAGAGGTTATGGTCTGAAATTGTTGAACTCAATGTCAAGTCCAGAAGGCTGTAAAGTGCCTAATCGAAAGATGAGATGCTGTTCCTCGAGCTTACGTTGAGCTTCATTGGAACAGTGTAAGAGGCCGAGGACAGAGAGGTCAGAGTGGGAGTGGAGGGGAGAATTAAAGTGACAGGCGACCGGAAGCTCGGGGTCACCCTTATGGACACAAAGAGCCTGCAAAGGGATATAGACAGGTTAAGTGAATGGGCAATAAGGTGGCAGATGGAGTATAATTTGAAGAAATGTGAGGTTATTCACTTTGGTAGGAAAAATAGAAAAACAAAATATTTTTTAAATGGTGAGAAACTATTAAATGTTGGTGTTCAGAGAGCTTTAGGTGTCCTCGTACAGGAAACACAGAAAGTTAGCGTTCAGGTACAACAAGCAATTAGGAAGGCAAATGGCATGTTGGCCTTTATTGCAAGGAAGTTGGAGTATAAGAGTAAGGAAGTCTTGCTACAATTGTACAGGGCCTTGGTGAGACCACACCTGGAGTACTGTGCACAGTTTTGGTCTCCTTATCTGAGAAAGGACATGCATGCCTTAGAGGTGGTTCACTAGATTGATCCCTGGGATTAGAGGGTTGTCCTATGAGGAAAGATTGAGTAAATTAGGCCTATATTCTCTGGAGTTTCGAAGAATGAGAGGTGATCTCATTGAAACATATAAGATTCTGAGGGGGGATTGACAGGGTGGATGCTGGGAGGTTGTTTCTCCTGGCTGGAGAGTCTAGAACTAGTCTCAGGATAAGGGTTGGCCATTTAAAACTGAAACAAGGAGGAATTTCTTCACTCAGAGCAGTGTGAATCTTTGGAATTCTCTACCCCAAAGGGCTGTGGAGGCTGCATCATTGAGTATCTTCAAGGCTTATATGGATAGATATTTGGACTCTAGGGGAATCAAGGGATATGGGGATCGGGTGGGAAAGTGGATTTGAGGTCGAAGATCAGCCATGATCTTATTGAATGGTGGAGCAGGCTCAAGGGGCCGTATGGTCTGCTCCTGCTCCTAATTCTTATGTTCTTATGCATTTTGATCTGCTTCACTTCATCAATTCCAAATGTGCATTAAAACACTTGAGGTAGATTTTGACTCTGTGAGACAATGTAAAACGGGTGATAGCGAATCAGCAGCCTGTTTTACATTTCTCCCCATTTTTATTTCCTTTGACTTTAATGAAAATAAAAATTGGGAGAGATGTAAATCGGGCTGCCAATTCGCTATCACCCGTTTTACACTATCGCACAAAGACCAAATCTACCCCTTTGATTCCAAACGTTTGCAGGCTGTAATCCCACTGGTGGACTCCAGTGCTGGTCCTGCCAGAGTTTGTGAGGTCATCTGGAGGGCAGCCACATCACTACAGACTCACCTCAGGTGCCAGGCTGCACTGTATGGCTGAAAACTCCAGCGACTGTCTGCTATCAGTGGTTAGACAGGGCCCCACCCTGAGACCCCTTTCATCTCACCCTCGGCCCCTGTGCAAGGAGGACAATCCAATTTAAAAAAAAATGTTCAACATGTTCTTCAGGGGTTCGGTCTGTGCCCCGCACTGGAGGTTCTCACTTGTGTCTACCTGAGGCTGATCTGTCTCATCTTTGTCAGCATATTGGCTCTTCTGAGCGAGGGAAGTGGAAACTCCCAATGTAGGAAGTCCTCATCTCCCCCCCGCCCTGGCTCTGTCCCCATTGCGTTATTGGTGTTGTAAGGGATGGACAGTGGTTCTGCCCCTTACAAGACCAACTGGGAACTCCTGGCATAACCGGGTCCCTGCCTTTCTCTGATGGGTTCCGTTGGCCTTCTATCAGAGTTACAGCAAGAGTATGGTGAAGCCCTTGAGTAAATTCTGGGCCCATAGCAATACGGGGGGAAAATTGGGTATCGCCCATTTTGGGGCGCTAATATCGGCCGGGCACAAAGTTTAGCGCCCAGCGCTAATTATCGCCTCCGACTGCAAAATTTGCCTCTATCACCTCTGGAGGTGATTTGAGCGCTAAATCAAGTGCTACACACCTCTCTTAAGGTGCTAACGTCGGGGAGCGAGGCATTACCTTAGAACACTACCGAAGCTCAGGTGATGTCAATTGCCATGGAAGCCAGACAGCCTGGTGCCATCTAGTTCTTAAACGGGAGGGGCCATCTTGCTGGCCAGCCACACCCTGTTCATTGCAGCCTTGATTCTCGGCCTGGAAAGACCTCTAAGGCAATTGTGTTGGAACCACTAACGGATAGACCCAGGGAAAGAGCTCGGCGCTTAGGAACCTCAAAAGTGGTGCTGAGGACCAAAACTCCTTAGGACAGCGTTAAATCTTTCCAGGCGCCTCTCTCCCTCTCAAACTGTGTGTACCAAAGATTTTGCTGCCAAGTAAAAGCAGGAAGCACCCGCCTTTAAATAGCGCTCCCCAGCCCCTTCCCAACATGAAAACGTTCCCCTCTGCCTGTCGTTCCTAATGGCAGGCGCTAAGGCAGGGGGAGCGACTCAATTTCTGGTCCGGGGCATTGCACGCTCGACTGACGTCACGATCTGCGGGCGCAGGAGATCGTGGCAGTAGTGTTTAGCGGCCTTCTCCTGGCCATCGTTGAAACTTAACTCTTTAGAAATCGTGGAGGCCTTCTAGCCCCAGAGAGACACCCTTTAAGCTCTCTCCCCCGGCCCTCTCCTGGCCGTCAGCGACCACAACCACTTTGCAACGTTGCCCTCTCTCTCCCTCACATGACAGCCATTCCGACTTCATATTGTTCATGATCCCTGATAGTCTGAGGGACCGCTCCGTACCCACAGACCTAACTACTGGGTGGTATAAATTAACGTACTCACCCCACTTTGTCTGTTGGTCCCGGAAAGGTGCCCTGGTTTTGGTACTAGCAGCAGATTCTGCCGACTATGCCAAGTTGTTGTGGAAAGAAACCACTCGGAGCCACGGGTAGGCTGCGTTATGAGAGAAATTTTATTACAAGCCTGCAGGGGAGATCCTTCAGCGTACCGAAGTTTCTCAAATTTACAATGGTCGTGGCAGTTTATTTATACATAATCAATCGTTAATTACTGGTTACATAGGCTTTGGCAGATGCTTCCCGCAATCTCAACTGTCCTGGACCCAATGTCCTTACTTCTGCCTTTCTGCAGTTTTGTTTATCTTATCCGGCCTCCAGTTACCATTATCTTTGTTCATTGTTCCTGATTCAAGGTTTTGTGAAGAAACTTTATTACAACTACTGCTACTGTTAAATGCTGACACTACGCTTTGGTCTGATTTTGGTCAAGCTTCCCATCATGCCTTGTAGTTACAGTAAGATTTTAATAGCATGGCTTCTAACGCAGCTATAATATACATGTAAAGGTTATCCCAAGGTTCCTAGCGCCCCCTTAGTGCCCCCCCCCAGAGGCGCTAACGGGAGGCGCTAACCAACCGAATTTTCCCGCCAAGCAGTTTAGTGTTAGTAGTGAGATAACCTAAAAAATACTTGGGATGTACATTGACTGCTGTATAACCGCAAGGAGACAACCTTTTAAACTTTAAATTTGAACTGGGAGAAGATTCTCTTGAACGCTAACTTTAATGAAGTGGTTAACGCACTTGTGTAAAATTCCTTGTTCCATTATTTAACAAGGTTGGTAAAATACCCACTAACAGAAACTTAAGCAAAAAAAGAAAATACTTACATTATGGTAGCAGGCGCTTCTTAGGCAGCAACAAGCCCACAGAAACCTGAGTGCTGGCTCCGTAAACAGGCATTCAGCCCCTCATTAGCATATGCAAGGGGGCGCAGACATTTTCCAGGTGTCCTTGTGCCCTGGAAAACGGGTGCAACAAAAGGTGCCTTGTCATTTAATTTAGAAAGAGACTAGGGTGTTAAAGTCAAGAAAATGTAAAAACTGTATTGAAGAGTTATGTTTTGAATTATATGTTAACCAACTCTGTATAATCATCTAAGATAATTTTTCTCCAAGTATCCACAGTGAATGATATAATTTGACTTAATCATCAATGCACTTTATACACAAACTCTGGTAGGCTAATATAAATATATTTAATATGCAATCCACGTCTGCCACTCTTAAATCACATACCTCTCCAGAAATCCACCTGGCAGTAGTTCTCAGTGTTCAAATACTAAAGGCTTCAGAATATTCGTCATTTTGTTCCTAAAATTAAAAAGCAAATAAAGACATTTAGGTTTTCTCATGGCCAAAGCTGCATGGATTAGCAGAGTTCTCTCTAATTCAGCAGTTGGCTCACGCGAGATAGTGGGTGAGTTAATATGGAGAGCTGCAACGGCACAATGACAGACTCCACTACCTCAGCTATCCTGCTGAACCTGTGATTGTACCTCAATATTTAATAAATTAAAGGAAGGAAATATATATATGAGCCAGTGCAATCACAGACTGCATACCTATGGATTTGGCCACGGGCTTGAAAGCACCTTGCCACCCACTGCATGATATTATCTCTTCCGTAGTGAAATAGTCATATCTAATTTATAGCCTCTTTGTGCTATACTCAGTTTGAAATTATCAACCATCCATTAAAATGCAGCCAACAAAGCACTGAGGTAATACTTTTTGAGATTTGTAATAGATAGTTTTTTATATTCATTGATTACACAAAGTCTGTAAAAGGGCCTGCAGTGGTATGCTAACTGTGTTCAGCTCTCCACATCAGGGAGGTAACAAACTTCCATTCCTGGGGCAATGTAAAATAATGATTACCCATTACTATATACACTGAATGGAAAAAGTACATCTGTCTCAGTGACTGCCTATCTTCCAGACGCACGCTCCCTTTGAGTTATACAACTTGTTTTCTTTTGAATGATTTTCAAATATGCAGTTTGGAGCTTCTAATTGAACAGTGGGAAAGTATATTTCCTCATGTGGTACTGAACCATACAGACAGGGAGGTTGCAGGTTACAAAGCCAGTCCATTGCTGATCTCAGCTAGCATGTTATCAGTGATACAATCTGCCTTGACATCCGTGGGGGAAAAAAAAAATCATCCAGCGATGTCACTAATCTTGACCATAGGGACATTAAAAAATGGTGTGTTTTTTTTCATTTTCTGTGACACTTTTGTTTATAAATTGTAAAAATATCGGAGATGGGAAAAGAGGCCGCTTGTCTGGGGGATGGGGGGGGGGATGCGGTTGGAGGCGGGGGGGTTTCATGTGGTGAAATATCCAGGAATATGTCCAATCAGAGTTGGCAACCCTATGAGATTTAGGAAGTTGGTTCCAGCATGCAGGGGTGTGATTGCTGAACGGTCTGTCACTGACAGTGAAGCAGTGAGAGGGGGGATGAAGAGAAGACCAGAATTGGAATAGCAAAGGGTGCATGCTGGGAGGTAGGGTTGGAGCAAAAGAAAGAAATAACTTGCATTTATATAGCGTCTTTCACAATCTCAGAGCATCCTAAAGCGCTTTACAGCCAATGAAGTACTTTTGAAGTGAGTCACTGTTGTAATGTGGGAAACATGGCAGCCAATTTGTGCACAGCAAGGTCCCACAAACAGCAATGTAATTAATAATGGCCAGATAATCTGTTTTAGTGAGGTTGGTTGAGAGATAAATATTGGCCAGGACACCAGGGACAACTCCCCTGCTCTTATTCGAAATAATGCCATATGATCTTTTACGTCCACCTTAGAGAGTAAACGGGGCCTCGGTTTAAAGTTTCATACTAGGGAGGGTCAAGGTCCGGGAGGGATTCAAAAATGAGGATGAGGATTTAATTTAATTGCTCTGGTTGAAGAGAACCCTGCAAAGGTCAATGAGAATAGGGCCAATAGGGGTGCGGGATTTATTGGGATACAAGTAGCAAACTGGCACAGGGTCAGGGAGATGAATGCGTGGCTCAAAGATTGGTGTTGGAGAAGTGGGTTTCGATTCGTGGGACACTGGCACCAATACTGGGGAAAGAGAGAGCTGTTCCGTTGGGACGGACGACACCTGAACCATGTTGGGACCAGAGTTCCAGCGAATCGAATAACTGGGGAGGTAGATAGGGCTTTAAACTAAATAAGGGGGGGATGGAGGGAGGCGGTGGAGAGACATCTAGAATGCTAAAGAGAAAAGACAAGGAAGCAGTGCAGGAAAATGATTCGGGTAAGGATAACCAGATTGTGTCAGGAAGGGACAGAGCGTACAAACAAAAAAGTGCACAAACAAATGGGGTCCGGGTAAGAAAAAATGGTAATAAGACAAATAGGGCAATAGTACAAAAAATGTTAAGATGTCTAAAAATGCTAAAAAGACAAATCTAAAGGCATAGGGCAAGATTTTCATTGGGCCGTGGAGGCGGGATTGAAGGCGTCTGGGGGGTTAAAATCTCGAAATCGGGGGGCACGAACCCATCCCGCCCCCAACCCGCCGCCATGCCAGTTTCAAAGGAGGCGGATACCTGACCTGTGCTGGGAGCCGCCTCCCCGAGGCGGGAAGGGGATTAGTACCAATTAACTGCCTGTTAACAGGTAGTTAACAGGCAGTTTTTAGCCTAATCCCTATTTTTATTCCTGAAGTGTGGCATTCCCGACGGCTCCAAACCACGGCAAGTTAGCGAGGCGGACCGTCGGGCTGAAGGGCTTGGAGGGGTCGAGATGTCCGGTGTTCAGGTGAGTGATGGGTGCATGAGTGCAGAGGTAAGTGTGTTTGGTGTGTGTAAAGTGTTTAAAGACGTTTTACTTACCTTTTCTTACCTTTACAGCCTTCCTTCCTTCAGGTCTCGGGAGTCCCTCATCTCACCGGCACAGAAAACAGAATGGCCGCGAGCTGTCAAAAGTTGCAGCATTCTGCTTTCTGTTCTGGAGAGATTTCTAAATCAGCCTGAGAGGAAGGAATTAACTTGGGGTACAGATTGTCAGTGTTTGACAGCTTCAAAGAGCTGTCAAATGCTGATATTTCATCTGTCAAAAGCTCTTGACAGATGAAATGTCAATCTGTGATGTCACCTGTTGCCGGGTGGCCCTTAATTGGTCTGCTGAGCCCGCTGGGTGGGCTCACCAAGGTCAATCAAGTGAAAATCGCGTGGGTTGGCCACAACTCAATGGAGGCGGGACGACAACCCCGAAAGTTGTAGCCCTGCCTCCTACGCGCCTCCAGTATCAAAATCCAGCCCATTGTATCTGAATGCATGAAGCATTGGTAATAAGGTAGACAAATTAACAGCGCAAATAGATGTAAATGGATATGATATAATTGTGATTACGGAGACATGGCTGCAGGGTGACCAAGGCTGGGAGCTGAATATCCAAGGATATTCGATATTTAGGAAGGACAGGCAAAAAGGAAAAGGAGGTGGGGTGGCGTTGTTAGTAAAGGATGAAATCAGAGCAATAGTGAGAAAGGACATTGGCTCAGAAAATCAAGATGTAGAATCAGTCTGGGTGGAGTTAAGAAGCACCAAAGGGCAGAAAACATTGGTGGGAGTTGCCTATAGGCCTCCAAACAGTAGTGGTAATGTAGGGGATGACATCAAACAGGAAATTAGAGATGCGTGTAACAAGGGTACAAGAAAAGCAAAAGTGGAAGTGCAGGGGTCCCTGTGGCCATCCCCCTTTCAAACAGATATACCACTTTGGATATTGTTGAGGGAGATGGCTTATCGGAGGAAAGCAGCAGCAGCCAACTTCCTGGCACCATGGGTGGTCCTGTTGCACAGGATGGGAGGAAAAAGAGCGGGAGAGCTATAGTGATAGGGGATTCTATTGTAAGGGGAATAGATAGGCATTTCTGCGGCCGCAAACGAGACTGCAGGATGGTATGTTGCCTCCCTGGTGCAAGGGTCAAGGATGTCTCAGAGCGGCTGCAGGCCATTTATGAGGGGAAGAGTGAACAGCCAGTTGTCGTGGTGCATATAGGTACCAACGATATAGGTAAAAAATGGGATGAGGTCCTAAAAGCTGAATATAGGGAGTTAGGAGGTAAATTAAAAAATAGGACCTCAAAGGTAGTAATCTCAGGATTGCTACCAGTGCCACGTGCTAGTCAGAGTAGAAAAAGAAAGGTATTTCAGATGAATACGTGGCTAGAGGAATGGTGCAAGGGGGAGGGATTCAAATTCCTGGGACATTGGAACCGGTTCTGGGGGAGGCAGGACCAGTACAAACTGGATGGTTTGCACCTGTGCGAGACCGGAACCGATGTCCTAGGGAGAGTGTTTGCTAGTGCTGTTGGGGAGGGTTTAAACTAAAATGGCAGGGGGTTGGGAACCTGTGGAAGGAGACAGAGGAAAGGGAAGCAAGGATAGAAACAAAAGACAGGAAGGAGAAAAGCTAAAGTGGAAGGCAGAGAAATCAAGGTTGAAAGTCAAACAGTACCACAGTAAATAATAATTCTTAAAGGTCTAAGTGTGTTAAAATAATCAAGCCTGGAGGCTTTGGGGGAGAAATTCGGTATCGCCCCATTTGGGGCGCAATTCTCGGCCAGGCGCAAGGCGCAAATTATCGCCACCTACTGCGAAATTGGTCTGTTTCGCCCCTGGAGCTGATTGCAGCACTAAATCAGGCGCTGCACGACTCTCTTAAGGCGCTAAGCCGGAGGAGCGAGGCACTAACTCAGAGGGCAGGCGCAGCACAGGTGCTGTCAGTTAGCAATGTAACACAGACACACTGGCACCATCCAATTCTTAAAGGGGCGTTCTGACAAATGGTCATCGACCTGAAACGTTAAATCTGTTTCTCTCTTCACAGATGCTGCCGGACCTGCTGAGTTTCTCCTGCATTTTCTGTTTTTATCTTAAAGGGGAGGGATGATCTTGCTCTGCATCCACATCCTGCTCATTGCAGCCTTGAATCTCAGCCTGAATCTCGAACCGGAGAGGCCTGTACATCAAATCTGCTGGAAAGAACAATGGAGAGAACCAGGAAAAGAACTCAGAGTGTAGACCCCATAGTCTCTTCTAAATCGATACAAGGAAGGGCAGATCAAAATCAACCTGCAAAGTGCTGCTCAGTACCCAAAACTCCTTCACACAGCATTGAGTCTCTCCAGAAGTCTCTCTCTGTCTCTCAGAATGTGTGGGGCAAAAATGCCTACCACACAGAAGACAGGAAGAGCCCCCTTTAAATAGCGCTCCCCCAGCCCCACAGCGACTGGGAAGCGTCCCAGTCAACCTGTCGTTGGTAGCGACAGGCGGAAAGGAGGGGGGGGCGCCACTGAATTTCTGGTCCGGGGCGCCCCAAGGGCGTTGCACTCTGGAATGACATCAAGATCTGCGTGCGCAGGAGAGCAGGCGGTATGGTTTAGCACCGCCGCTAAATGTCCGCTCAATTTCGCGAGAGGCGCAGGTATCGCCGCGCCCAGGTGCTAGTTGGTTAGTGCCCCACTTATCGCCCTCTTAAGGCGCTAACAGGTGGCGCTCACAGCTGAATTTCTCCCCCTTTGTGTCTTAATGCGAGGAGCATTCTTAATAAGGTGGATGCATAAATGGATGTAAACGGATATGATATAATTGGGATTATGGAGACATAGCTCCAGGATGACCAAGACTGAGAATTCAACATCCAGGGGTATTCAATATTCAGGAAGGACGGAAAAAAAGAAAAGGAGGTGGGGTAGCATTGCTGGTTAAAGAGGAGATTAACATAATAGTAAGAAAGGATATTAGCTCTGATGATGTGGAATCTGTATGGGCAGAGCTGAGAAATACCAAGGGGCAGAAAACGTTAGTGGGAGTTATACACAGACCCCCAAACAGTAATGCTGAGGTTGATAATGGCATTAAATGGGAAATTAGAGATGCGTGCAATAAGGGCATAGCAGTTATCATGAGTGTCTTTAATCTACATATAGTTTGGGATAACCAAATTAGTAACAATATTGTGGAGGAGGAATTCCTAGAGTGTTTACGGGATGGTTTCCTGGACCAATATGTCGAGGAACCAACTAGAGATCAGGCCATCTTAGACTGGGTATTATGTAATGAGAAAGGATTAATTCGCAATCTTGTTGTGCGAGGCTCCTTGGGGCGGAGCGATCATAATATGATAGAATTCTTCATTAAAATGGAGAGTGAAGCAGTTGACTCAGAGACTAGGGTCCTGAATTTAAATAAAGGAAACTACGATGGTATGAGGCACGAGTTGGCTAGGATGGATTGGGGAACGTTACTTAAAGTGTTGACGGTGGATAGGCAATGGCAAACATTTAAAGATCGCATGGATGAACTACAGAATTTGTTCATCCCTGTTTGGCATAAAAATAAAACAAAAAAGGTGACTCAACCATGGCTAACAAGGGAAATTAGGGATGGCATAAGATCCAAGGAGAGGACATATAATTTGGCCAGAAAAAGCAGCAAACACGAGGATTGGGAGCAGTTTAGGATTCAGCAAAGGAGGACAAAAGGGATTAATTAAGGTGGGGAAAATAGATTGAGAGTAAGCTTGCAGGGAACATAAAAACTGACTGTAAAAGCTTCTATAGATATGTGAAGAGAAAAAGATTGGTGAAGTGATGCATAAGTCCCTTGCAGTCAGAATCAGGGAAATTTATAATGGGGAACGAAGAAATGGCAGACCAATTAAATACATACCTTGGTTCTGCCTTCACAAAGGAGGACACAAATAATCTCCCAGAGATGTTGGGGAACATAGGGTCTAATGAGAGGGAGGAATTGAATGAAATCAGTATTTGTAGGGAAATGATGTTAGGGAAATTGATGGGATTGAAGGCCGATAAATCCCCAGGGCCTGATAATCTACATCCTAGGGTACTTAAGGAAGTGTAGGGGGTTTCTCTTGCTTGCTCTGGTCTCCTGCCAGGCTTCTTGCAATAATTACCCGTGAGTGGTTCGACCCACTCGCCCCTATGGTTCTCGACCTTGGACTTAGGTGCAGGGAGCTGTAGTGCAGAAAAACTCAATAGACCAGGTCGAATAGCACGAAATGGATGCCTTTATTGAACAGTTTGCAACATTATAAAATACATGTCATATGCGCAGATTAAAGAAACTACAAGCATGCACACATCTATAAACTTAACTCTATAGAAATGGGGAACACACGGCACATCGTAAAAGGGGTAACACATTACAACTACCCTTAACCCCCTCCCCTCGACCTAACTAAGTTTCGACTTGAGGAACTCGGGATCATGCTCACCACTTTAAGAATTGCGAAAAAGGGGTTCACAGCCTTTCGACACCGCTTGCCGTTGTCACGTGGGTTTGGAAGCTCCTGGCGCAGCTTGTTTTCCTCTTGGTTCTCCTGCGATGAGGCAGCCGATACAGCCTTGGTGAGCGCTCGCCACGGATGAATCCGTTACCGGTGTGATGTTAAGAACTGGATACACATGGATGAATCCATTACCGATGTGATGTTGAGACACTGGAGTGCTGTGCCCTGAGTGTCTTCTTCTCCGGCCTGGGTCGTCGATCTCTCGATGGTCTTCCCCGGGGCGGGACGCTGGTCCCAAAAAGCCCTTTTTATACAGTCATAATTGTCCTTCTGATTTGAAGCAGAGCTGGAGTACAGGGTGTCTTCTTCTTCGGCCTGGGTCATCGATGATCTCCCGACAAAAGTACCCGGGCCACCCTCGTCGTCTTCCCGTCGTGGCCGGGCCTTGCCTGGCCGAGCTGGCTTCCAAGCCGAAGTCTTCTCGTCGTCTTCCATTCCGAACCGAAGTGCTGTGTGAAGGTCTCAACCGAAAAGTCTGTCCCGAAGCGTTTTTGAAGCGTTGAAGAAGTGAAGCCCCTGATGGACTTTTCAATCCACAGTTATACCTTTTTGGAACATTCTTATCTCCCACCAAATCATAGTCCTGTCTTTGTAATAATTTTGGCGGGCAGAACTCTCTGCAGGGGTGTTTTGTCTTCATAACGGGAGCCGGTGATAGCTTAACTGGCCTTCCTGGGCCGATAATGTCTTTGCTTTGTCACCGTAACTCGGTTTGTATATTGATCGGTCTGGAGATTGCCCTTGATGGCTGTTAAACGGCTTCTCTTTGTACAGTAAATGGGTTAAAGTGTTCATTCAATTGTCCACCCATTTCTTGATGGGCCTCATCCTGCTACCCAAATCTGGCCTGTACTTATAATCTAATCAATATGTATACTCAGTTCCATGAGTTTCGGCTTCCCGAAACTGGTTTTCGCGGGCTTAATGTCCTCAATCCACAAGCCTGTCTGGCTTGCAGTAACAGAAATTCAAATGGTCCCAGAAGCTGGTCACGAGGTCTGGCGGCCATTTTGTGTGCCCTTTTATCAAAGGTTTCCCTGTACAAGCTTCTTTTTGGTCAATAAAGCTGTCTTATTAACCCTAATTTCCTGCGTGATTATTTGATGAAAATTTCGCGAATCTTACAGTCCCTCCTGTGATACTGATAGCTTACTTAAAGTATCAATAATCCTTGGTGAGCAAATTTTCCCTGATTCCCCACATCCAAACATTCCTGGCAATTAACTATCTATAACCCCCACGACACATGCAGTTCCCATTTCAGAAAAATTACATTGTGTACAGTTGGACAATCATAGGCAGTACTACCTCAAACTATAACACATTCATCTTTCAGATGTGAAGGGGCCGATACCCCTTACACCACCTGCATACACATTTTATTAATCAAAAATAGAAAACCTGGTCAACGGCTATAACACAACAGTATTCATACACTTAAATCATATAGTAACCAAACCTTGTTTTAAATCCTCCAGATTACTGCGGCCCTCGCCCAGTAACCACGCCCCATATAGCACACAAGCCTCGTTCTGTGCTGCCTGATCGGACGCATTCCGATCCTCCCTAATGAGTGCATTTACCGTTCTAGCGTGTTTCTCCAGCTCAGTGATTATTTCTTTTAAGTGTAGTGTCATGGCCTGGTCCTCATGTAGCTCAGAACCCACTACCTTATTTTCGTTTGTCAGTATGTTCCTTAACTGGGCTTTTAGACCATTAACCTGTGTCTGCAGCTCCATGTTGTCTAGAGCGTTGACAACAGATGTCCCGGTACTAAAAGCAGTGAAGATGTCATTTACAGTACCCCTTCTTTGCCTCCCTACCCGATCCAAAACTTCCTGTGGTGTGGTGTACAATTTGGCTTTGTCGATGTCGGCAAAGTCAAATTCATAAAATTGTCTGAACATCCTGGTTAACAGGACCTGGTACAATTGTTCCGTTTCCTTGGGACACCACTCCGGCAATCGTACCTCAGTGAGGTTTAAAATCACTGAGGCCACCGCGTAGTGTACCCCTTGGTACAGCACCTGACCGGTGGGTACCAATACTAAACCGTTCCCGGGTCCCTTTGTAGTGGTGGGGCACCCTTCCTTCTGGGCTAGTGCTACCGGAATCGTGGGCAGGGGTTTGCGTGGGCGGGTGATGAGTTCAGTGGCGTTTACCGGAATCGGGGAGAATGGGACTCCGCACGCCCGGGTGCTGACGTCCCACCTCATCCCTTTCCCTTCATCCTGCCACTGCCTCTGGAAAAAGATGGATATGCCTTTGGGGCAAACGCGCTTCGAACCCCACATGCAGACATATATCCCTTCATCTGGTTCCCACCATTTGTCCCAACACACACGTAACTGTCCGTGAGTCCCCGTAATTGTCCGATGGGTATTGTTACCCAGTCACTCCCACTCGATTGTAGAGTTCTTCATATTCTTTCCCAGCTTTCGGAGCCACCACCATCTACTCCCATTACACATCAAACAGATCCTCTTTCCCACGGTAACGCTGACTTTGGGTGCAATGATCCTCACCCGAGGGCACAGTAACAAAGTCTCTTGGTAGGCAAACCCAGATTTGCTGGAGTATTCAGTAGAATTCGACCCCAGCCATCCTGGCCATCTCCCTTGGTGGAAGTAGGTGGCGGTTTCCTCAACCTCTCGCTTCCCCGTCCCATCCGTCGCGATGGGGGCTGTGTCCCCGGAGCATCCGAACACGATGACGTCCTTGGTGCGGCCTCGGTAGGCCAGCCCGCACCCGATCGCCGCGAGCACCACGATAATCCTCTCCATTGTATTCCTGGTTTCTGTAACCGATAAGATGATGTAGCCAGGCTCCCAATAGGCGCTGGCCTAATTAAACGGACGCTCGGGTCCCTTGACCCCGCTTCCAAACAAACACACATACTGGGCAGACTTCGAAAACTACCTTTTTAAACATCCCCATCATCTTAAACTTTACATGCCTTAGACTAACATCAAAATTACTTAACTTAACTTATCATAACCTAAACTTATGTACAGTGCCGCCCTCCTTCGGGCGGCCTACCTAATTCCTGTGAGGGCTGCAGCGTGCCACTCCCTGTGGCGGGGCTGCACTGACCTTCGGCTTTGATCCCCGCAGCCTGTCGCTGCTGAACGGGAATCGTGTCTTTCCTGGGCTTTCTGGAGTCGGCGTCTACTGGGAGTGGGTGACTCGGGCCAAGACTTTACAGGCTGAGGCGTTCGGGTCGACCTACGAGGGAGCGCCTTGGGCGAGGCTCCCAGGGCTAACGGACCGGGGATCGGGACCTTTACCGTCGCAGCCTGTGGTCCCACCACAGCTGCCGGCTCCCTTCCCTCAGGCTCCGCCCCCCTGGGGCAGGGATCCGTGGCATCCGACTCCACCCCACCTGTCCCCACAGGTGGTGAGTCTCCGCCCCCAATCCCTACCTCCCCTATGCTCGAGTCGGGGTCGGGACCTTCGGCCCCCGACTCCTCCTCCTCCTCCGTGATCGGGTCCGGGGCGGGGTCGAGCTGTTCGGGCTCTTCCTCGTTCGAATCCCATACTAACGGGGAGACCTCCCACTCCGTTGGGATGACTCCTCCCCTCACGCAGGCTACAGTTCCAGCCTGTGTGGTCTGTGACCCTGTCTCAGGCTGAGGATTTTTGTCCTCAGACCTGGCCTCTGTGGTTGGCCCTTGTGCACCCGGCTTAAACAGTTTACACTGGTTAATGTGAAACCATTTAGTACGTCGGGGCACCTTCACTGCGTACACCATGGGGCTGGCCTTGTCTACAATGCTGTAGGGCCCCATGTACAGTGGTTCTAGACTCCCTACTGGGCATAGTTCCTAACCATGACCTGGTCTCCGACTTCCCACTCTTGCTTCTTACGGGGTTCCAGCAACAGTCGATTGCCCTGATGCTGTCTCCCCATGTTCCCAGCCGCTTGCTCATAAACCTGTTTCAGGCGCTCCAAAAGGGTTTGGACGAACTTGTCCCGATTCACCTCTTGGAGCTGGCCCTCAGTGAGCACCGGGGCTAGTACATGGGTGGGTGTTCGCATGATCCTCCCAGCCATTAACTTGTGCGGGGAGTACCCCGTACTTTTGGACTGGCTGGCCCGGATCCCCATGAGGACTAGAGGCAGGATCTCTGCCCATTTCTTGGGCGAGCCCATTGCCTCTTTCCTCAGCTTTTCCTTGAGGGTCCGGTTCATGCGTTCAACAATCCCGGATGACTGGGATTGTGCGCTACGTGCCACTTCCCTTCAATGCCCAAGAGCATGAGGGTGTTCTGCATCACTTGGCCGGTGAAATGACTCCCACGGTCGGACTCAACAAACCGGGGGAGCCCCCACCGTGAGAACACTTCCCGGATCAAGATCTTGGCAGTACCCAGCGCCGTAGCTGTTCTACACGGGAAGGCTTCTACCCACTTGGTAAATACATCCACCAGGACAAGGCAGTACTTATAGCTTCCCTGGGCGGTGGGCAGGGGCCCTATGTAGTCGACCTGTATCGACTGCCATGGTCCCTCTACCCTCCTGATGTGCCCCATGGGCACCTTCCTTTTCTGGGGGTCTGGGTTGTTTGCGGCGCACACAAGACAGCTTGTACAGAACTCGCGGACATCGTCTCGAAGTCCCGGCCACCATCCCGCCTGCTCTACCCGTTGCCAGGTAACCTCAGGCCCGGGGTGTCCTGCCCCTGGACCCTCATGGGCCAGTTGAAGGAATTCCCTCCGGTGCTGCTGCGGCACAACCCACTGTTCCTCCCGGAACAACATGCCTTCCTTGACGGAGAGGGCTGCCGTACTGTACGGACCCTCTACCGGCTTGCCCTCAGCAATAGCATTGAGGACTGTTTTCAGGGCGGGATCCAGGGTTTGGACGGTCTTTAGGTCTAGGGGCGGTGTCACCCCTGTGTTCCCTGGAGTCCCCTCCCTGCCTCGGATCGCTGCCACGGGTCCGGGTCCATAGGGGTCCCAGAAAATGCCGTTGCAGGCACCCTCCCTGGCTAGTGCATCCGCCTGCTGGTTACCCTGACTGCGGGGTTCTGTAGTGGAATGAGCCTTCACCTTGTGGATGAACACCTCCCCTTCCTCCCCCACTGCTGCCAGGATCTTTTCCAGCAAGGGCTTAACTGTTAAAGGTCGTCCGTCCGCGGAGGTATATCCGCGACGAGACCAAATGGCCAGGTATTCTGTACACGAATTGCATGTGAACATGCTGTCCGAGCAGATCATGTATGGGGTTGGGAAGATCTCGGGGTGGGTAACCACGTACGCCACCGCGGACAGTTCAGCCTGCTGTGCGCTCATAGTGCTGGGGAGCCTAATCGCCAGGGCAATGTTTGCCGCGGGGTCATAAACTCCACACCCTGTGAGTCGTTCGCCAGCAGATACCGTGCTGGAACCGTCTACGTAGATCTCGCGGCCTGTGGGGTGTATCCCGGCCCGTAAACCTATGTTGACCTCCCATACCCCTTCGACGGAATACCGATGGGCTGTTCCAGGATATACCAGGCTGGCCGCGAGCTTTGGCTCGCAAAGACCTTTAACTTTGAGATCCATCTGAGAAAGGAGGAGGGTCCAGCGCGCAATCCGAACGCTGCTTACAGTCCCATCCTTAATCCTTCCATCCAGAAGCATCTTTGTGGGTGTGTGGTGGGTGAGGAGAGTGATGGGAGAGGTTCCTGTGAAGATCGCTGATCTGTTCACAGCCCAATGCGTGGCCAGGAGATGCCGTTTGCAATTGGAAAAACTCCTCTCCACATCCGTGAGCACCCTGGAGGAGTAGACCACCGGCCTCAGCTTGCCGTGTCGCTCCTGGAGCAGCACGGCACTCAGGCTGTCTCCACTGGCGGCTACTTCCAGGAAAAACTCCTCCCTCCCATCTATGGCCCCTAGGGCTGGCGCGGTCTGCAGGTCCCTTTTCAGCTTCTCGAATGCTGCCTGACAACCCTCATCCCAAGACCACTCGACTCCCTTGTGTAAGAGTCAGAGTAGCGGGGCTGCTGTGGCTGCATAGTCCTCGATGAAGTCTCTGCAGTACCCGGTCAGTCCCAGAAAGGACCTCACACCCGTTACTGTGTTAGGAATCGGCAAATCTTGCACCGATTCCTGCCTAGCCTTATCTATGGCTCTTTCCCCAGCGCGGATGGCCAGACCCAGGAATTTCACCTCCTGCTGGCCGATCCGTGCTTTCTTTGGGTTTACTTTAAAACCCTTTCTTTCCAGTAGCTCCAATAATTCGGCTAATAGTGGGCCGTGCTCCTCCCTCGAATCCGTGAACAGGTGCAAGTCGTCCACATACTGCACTATCTGATTGGGCTGGCTAAATTCCTTTAAACTTCCTGCCATGCACTGATGGAAAATGCTGGGGCTGTTGTGGAAACCCTGTGGCAAGCAGTTCCAAGTGTACTGTTGGCCTTTAAAAGTAAAGGCAAACTTGTACTGATCCTCCCGCCGCAACGGAATGGACCAAAAACCGTTCGAGATATCCAGCACCGTGAACGTGGTCACGGATGCTGGAATACTCCCTATTAGGTCGGCAACTGCTGCTACCGTGGGCGCGCAGGCTGGGATGTTACTGTTAAGGACTCTGTGGTCCACCGTGGCCCTCCACGAATTGTCCGGCTTCTTTACGGGCCATAATGGGGAGTTCATGTGAGTGGCTATCGGCCTCAACACGCCCTGCTGCACCAATGAAGATATTGCTGTCTCCATGTCGGGTTCTGCTTCCTTGGGGAAGTTATACTGCTTTTGGGGTCGGATCATGGGGTCCCCGTCTACGCTGACCTCAAACCCGGTAACCCTCCCACAGTCGTGCTTGTGGGTGGCAAACGCGGTCAGATTGTCCGACACACACGCTTGCAAGTCCGTTGGGACGTCCGCGACCATAAGCTCGAGGTCGTAACCTCCTGACGGCTTCATGGTGCACAGGGTCCCCTTTCCTCCCTTCTCTGGGGTCACGACTACCTTGCCTAACCCATTCTCGGCTCCCCAGAGACAGTGATTTCTAAGGTCCACGAGGATCCCGTGTTCCACCAAGAAATCAGACCCGAGGATGCCTTTACCACCCCCCTCATTCCACTTCAGCAGGATACACGTCCATGTGGTGTGGAGTGCTCCCAAATGAATGGAGAGTGGGATGGAGAACGCGCCAGCCTGTTCTTTGCCTGTGAAACCCGCTACTGCGAATGGAGCCTGGGTAGACAGGGGTGAGGCAAAAGGTTTAGCTGTGTGGATCACGGTACATGATGCCCCCGTATCCAACAGGTAACTACCCTTTTCCTTCTCTACCTCCATCTCCACAAGGGGTCTTCTCCACGCGTCATAACGGAGCGGACACAGGTAGATGGGCTGCGCTGGCTTTAGTCATTGGGGCTCTGCGGCTGGGGTTGGGGGAGTAACAGGGCCGTTGACTGCCACCTTCCCCTGCGAGGTCATTAGAGACCGCATTGCCTCTAAAACTGACTCGATCGCATCGGGATGGATCGACACATCGGCTCCTTTCTCCCGGATGGGCGTCTGGGCTGGGGTTGAGGGAGCTTTTCCCTTTGAATCCTTCTAGGGATTTTTACAGTCCCGGCGTCAGTGACCTTCCTTCCCACACCCGTAACAACTGCTCTTGGCTTGGGGAGGGCGATTCCCCTCCTGACGCCACTCCTGCTTGCTTGGGGCTGCGGGTTTTGCCTCATGCACCTTTCCCTTCGGGGGAGGCACCTCCTTACTCCTGCTGTTCCTGTAACCTATCGTGAGCTGATCGAGTACTAACTCTTCCGTGGAGCGGGGGTTATTGGGGTCAAACCATGTTTTGGCCTGCTCCCTCACCTGGGGCAAGCAATTGGTGACCAGGCATCGGAGCCAATAAGCCCTTTGACCATCGTCCAGCCCATTCCGGGCCGGCCCGCCCAGGCAGCTGCGCCGATACACTGACCACAACCTTCCGGCGAAAACCCGCGGGGGCTCTCCCTCTAGCTGTACCGTGCTATCCAATTGGAGGAACGGATTTCCGTCATCTTCCCCCATAACCTGCAGGACCTCGTCCCGTAAGTCCTCATACACCCCGTGTCCTCTCTTGCTCTCGTCAGAGAGACACTGGAGGATCGAGCTGTCCAGGGAGAACAGCAGCATTCTGGACTGCTCTCTCCCGTCGCAGTCATTAACTGCTGCGGTCTGCTCCACGTCCCTAAAATGGACGAAGGGATCTCCTGACTCGGAGAGTTTTGGGATGTGGCTTATCATTGCCCTTAGCTGTTGTGCACTGTGGGGCATTATGATCTGATTCACGAGGGGTCCGTCCTCGCCATCGTCGTTGCCTGGACCGAGCCTCCGGTGTCGAGCGGGACACATCGGTGCCGGCTTCGACTCTAATACCTGGGGTTGCTCTACCTCCGGAATCTCTTCGACTAACTTCACCGTTTCCTTCCCCTTATCCCAAGACTCAGTATAGCTGGGAGGTGCCGAGGGCATGGTGGTTGGTATCACAACTGCCTCTTGCGGAATCGGTCTTTTGGATTCCTTGGCTAACAGTAGCTGGCTCGCTGGTGGGTTTATGAGACACACCAAGCCGTTTGCCTTCGCTAGGGCCATTCTCAGGTCCTCTAGCTCCCTTTGGCAAGCGCTATGGTCGGCGTTCTCAGACCTATCCTCGATGGCCATCTTGTATGCTGCCCTAGCTCCCAGAATACTTTCCTCCTGTGCCTCTACCTGCTGAGCTAGGCGGAAACACGTCTCTTATTCTACCTTCACTGGCCTTGGCCTCAATGACCTGACACTCCAAGTAATCTATCTTGGTCTCATGGCGATGGGTTACGGATTGGCGTTCCTGATTCAGCGCGTTGAGCGATTCAATCAGTTTCTTTCCTCCCGCAACCTTTTCCTCTACTTCTGCTAGTAACCCGTTGATCTGGGCCGTCTGTGCTACAACGACTTGGTCCAAAAGCTGGACTTGCTTCTTGTAGCACATCAGCCAGACCGCCTTTTCTACAGATCTTTTCTGCTCTTTGCTTTCTGTCCACTTGATGGCTGCGTTTAGCGGGCACCTATCTCTTAATAGGCCGGATATCCACTGTTTTGTAAGGTTTACCTTCCCAAAAACATAATCCGCTATTCTCTCATCCATCACATTTCATTTATTCAGACCTTGATCTAAAACACTACATTCCTGCTGCCAAGGTCCTGCCGCGGTCGCCATCTCTGTAGGGGGTTTCTCTTGCTTGCTCTGGTCTCCTGCCAGGCTTCTTGCAATAATTACCCGTGAGTGGTTCGACCCACTCGCCCCTACGGTTCTCGACCTTGGACTTAGGTGCAGGGAGCTGTAATGCAGAAAAACTCAATAGACCAGGTCGAATAGCACGAAATGGATGCCTTTATTGAACAGTTTGCAACATTATAAAATACATGTCATATGCGCAGATTAAAGAAACTACAAGCATGCACACATCTATAAACTTAACTCTATAGAAATGGGGAACACACGGCACATCGTAAAAGGGGTAACACATTACAGCTACCCTTAACCCCCTCCCCTTGACCTAACTAAGTTTCAACTTGAGGAACTCGGGATCATGCTCACCACTTTAAGAATTGCAAAAAAGGGGTTCACAGCCTTTCGACACCGCTTGCCGTTGTCACGTGGGTTTGGAAGCTTCTGGCGCAGCTTGTTTTCCTCTTGGTTCTCCTGCGATGAGGCAGCCGATACAGCCTTGGTGAGCGCTCGCCACGGATGAATCCGTTACCGGTGTGATGTTAAGAACTGGATGCACATGGATGAATCCATTACCGATGTGATGTTGAGACACTGGAGTGCTGTGCCCTGAGTGTCTTCTTCTCCGGCCTGGGTCGTCGATCTCTCGATGGTCTTCCCCGGGGCGGGACGCTGGTCCCAAAAAGCCCTTTTTATACAGTCATAATTGTCCTTCTGATTTGAAGCAGAGCTGGAGTACAGGGTGTCTTCTTCTTCGGCCTGGGTCATCGATGATCTCCCGACAAAAGTACCCGGGCCACCCTCGTCGTCTTCCCGTCGTGGCCGGGCCTTGCCTGGCCGAGCTGGCTTCCAAGCCGAAGTCTTCTCGTCGTCTTCCGTTCCGAACCGAAGTGCTGTGTGAAGGTCTCAACCGAAAAGTCTGTCCCGAAGCGTTTTTGAAGCGTTGAAGAAGTGAAGCCCCTGATGGACTTTTCAATCCACAGTTATACCTTTTTGGAACATTCTTGTCTCCCGCCAAATCATAGTCCTGTCTTTGTAATAATTTTGGCGGGCAGGACTCTCTGCAGGGGTGTTTTGTCTTCATAACGGGAGCCGGTGATAGCTTAACTGGCCTTCCTGGGCCGATAATGTCTTTGCTTTGTCACCGTAACTCGGTTTGTATATTGATCGGTCTGGAGATTGCCCTTGATGGCTGTTAAACGGCTTCTCTTTGTACAGTAAATGGGTTAAAGTGTTCATTCAATTGTCCGCCCATTTCTTGATGGGCCTCATCCTGCTACCCAAATCTGGCCTGTACTTATAATCTAATCAATATGTATACTCAGTTCCATGAGTTTCGGCTTCCCGAAACTGGTTTTCGCGGGCTTAATGTCCTCAATCCACAAGCCTGTCTGGCTTGCAGTAACAGAAATTCAAATGGTCCCAGAAGCTGGTCACGAGGTCTGGCGGCCATTTTGTGTGCCCTTTTATCAAAGGTTTCCCTGTACAAGCTTCTTTTTGGTCAATAAAGCTGTCTTATTAACCCTAATTTCCTGCGTGATTATTTGATGAAAATTTCGCGAATCTTACAGTAGTGACCCTAGAAATAGTAGATGCATTGCTGGTCATCTTCCAAAATTCTATAGACTCTGGAACAGTTCCCATGGATTGGAGGACAGCTAATGTAACCCCACTATTTAAGAAAGGTGGTAGAGAGAAAATGGGGAATTATAGACCGGTAAGCCTGACATCGGTAGTGGGGAAAATGCTACAGTCCATTATAAAAGATGTAATAGCAGCGCACTTAGAAAACAGTGACAGGATTGGACAAAGTCAACATGGATTTACAAAAGGTAAACCATGCTTGACTAATCTACTGGAATTTTTTGAGGATGTAACTGGTAGAATAGATAAGGGAGAACCAGTGGATGTGGTGTATTTGGACTTTCAGAAGGCTTTCGATAAGGTCCCGCATAAGAGATTAACGTGTAAAGTTAAAGCACATGGGATTGGGGGCAAGGTACTGTCTTGGAGAGAGAACTGGTTGGCAGACAGGAAGCAAAGAGTTGGAATAAACGGGTCTTTTTCCGACTGGCAGGCAGTGACTAGTGGGGTACTGCAGGGATCGGTGCTAGGACCACAATATATATAAATGATTTAGATGAGGGAACTAGATGTAATATCTCCAAGTTTGCAGATGACACAAAGCTGGGTGGGCATGTGTGCTGTGAGGAGGATGCAGAGAAACTCCAGTACGATTTGGACAGGTTGGGTGATTGGGCAGATGCATGGCAAATGCAGTATAATGTGGATAAATGCGAGGTTATCCACTTTGGTGGCAAAAACAGGAAGACAGATTATTATCTGAACGGCAATAGATTGGAAAAAGGGGAAGTGCAATGAGACCTGGGTGTCCTTGTGCACCAGTCGCTGAAGGTAAGCATGCAGGTGCAGCAGGCGGTTACGAAGGCAAATGGTATGTTGGCCTTCATAGCGAGAGGATTTGAGTACAGGAGCAAGGAAGTCTTGCTGCAGTTGTACGGGGCCTTGGTGAGACCACACCTTGAGTATTGTGTGCAGTTTTGGTCGCCTTATCTGAGGAAGGATGTTCTTGCCATGGAGAGAGTGCAGCGAACATTCACCAGACTGATACCTGGGATGGCAGGAATGACGTATGAGGAGAGATTGTTTCGATTAGTCTTATATTTGCTAGAGTTTAGAAGAATGAGAGGGGATCTCATTGAAACTTATAAAATTCTAACAGGGCTAGACAGACTAGATGCAGGAAGGATGTTCCTGATGGCGGGGGAGTCCAGAACCAGGGGTCACAGTCTAAGGATAAGGGGTAAGCCATTTAGGACTGAGATGAGGAGGAATTTCTTCACCCAGAGAGTGGTGAACCTGTGGAATTCTCTACCACAGAAGGCAGCTGAGGCCAATTCATTAAATATATTCAAGAAGGAGTTGGATATATTTCTTGAGGCTAAATGGATCAAGGGATATTAGGGAGAAAGCAGGGACAGGGTACTGAATTTGGATGATCAGCCATGATCTCATTAAATGGCGGAGCAGGCTCGAGGGGCTGAATGACCTACTCCTGCTTCTATCTTCTATGTTTCTATGTTTACTACAATAATCATGGGTGGCTTTAATCTACATATAGTCTGGCCAAACCAAATTAGCAATAATACCGTGGAGGATGAATTCCTGGAGTGTGTACGGGATGGTTTTTTAGACCAGTTCATTGAGGAGCCAACTAGGGAACAGACTATCCTAGATTGTGTATTGTGTAATGAGAAGGGGTTAATTAATAATCTTGTTATGTGGAGTCCTGTAGGGAATAGTGACCATAACATAAAAGAATTCTTCATTACGATGGAAAGTGAAGAAGTCCAATCCGAAACTAGGGTCCTAAATCGAAACAAAGGAAACTATGAAGGTATGAGGAGTGAGTTGGCTATGATAGATTGGGGAGCTTCATTAAAAGGCATGACGGTGGATAGGCAATGGCTAACATTTAAGGAACGAATGCATGAATTGCAACAGTTATACATTCCTTTCTGGCGCAAAAACACAAAAGAAAAAGCGGCCCAACCATGGCTAACAAAAGAAATTAAGGATAGTATTAGATCCAAAGAGGAGTCATATAAAGTTGCCAGAAAAAAATAGCAAGCCTGAGGATTGGGAGCAGTTTAGAGTTCAGCAAAAAACAACCAAGAGATTGATTAAGAGGGGAAAAATAGAGTATGAGAGTAAACTTGCAAGGAACATAAAAATGGACTGTAAAAGCTTCTACAAGTATGTAAAAAGAAAAAGATTAGTGAAGACAAATGTAGGTCCCTTACAGTCAGAAACGGGAGAATTTATAATGGGGAACAAGGAAATGGCGGAGCAATTAAACAAATACTTTGGTTCTGTCTTCACAGAAGAGGACACAAATAACTTCCCAGAAATGCTAGGGAACCAAGGGTCTAGTGAGAAGGATGAATTAAAGGAATTAGTATTAGTAAAAAAATAGCGATGGAGAAATTAGTGGGACTGAAAGCTGATAAATCCCCAGGACCTGATAATCTGCATCCCAGAGTACTAAAAGAGGTAGCCATGGAAATAGTGGATGCATTGGTTGTCATCTTCCAAAATTCTATAGGTTATGGAACAGTTCCTGCAGATTGGAGGGTGGCAAATGTAACCCCACTATTTAAAAAAGGAGGGAGAGAGAAAACAGGGAACTACAGGCCGGTTAGCCTAACATCAGTAGTAGGGAAAATGCTAGAGTCTATTATAAAGGATGTGATAACAGGACACTTAGAAAATATCAACGAGATTAGACAAAGTCAACATGGATTTATGAAAGGGAAATCGTGTTTGAGAAACCTACTGTAGTTTTTTGAGGATGTAACTGGTAGAATAGATAAGGGAGAACCAGTGGATGTGGTGTATTTGGATTTTCAGAAGGCCTTTGATAAAGTCCCACATAAGAGGTTAGTGTGCAAAATTAAAGCTCATGGGATTGGGGGTAATATACTGGCATGGATTGAAAATTGGTTAACAGACAGGAAACAGAGAGTACGAATAAATGGGTCTTTTTCGGGGTGGCCGGCGGTGACTAGTGGGGTACCGCAGGGATCAGTGCTTGGGCCCCAGCTATTCACAATATATATCAATGATTTGGATGAGGGAACCAAATGTAATATTTCCAAGTTTGCTGATGACACGAAACTAGGTGGAATTGTGAGTTGTGAGGAGGATGCAAAGAGGCTTCAAGGCGATTTAGACAAGTTGAATGAGTGGGCAAATACATGGCAGATGCAGTATAACATGGAGAAATGTGAAGTTATCCATTTCGGTAGGAAAAACAGAAAGGGAGAGTATTATTTAAATAGTGATAGATTGGGAAATGTTGATGTACAAAGGGACCTGGGTGTCCTTGTACACCAGTCACTGAAAGCAAACATGCAAGTGCAGCAAGCAGTTAGGAAGGCAAATGGTATGTTGGCCTTCATTGCAAGAGGATTTGAGTACAGGAGCAAGGATGTCTTACTACAGTTATACAGGGCCTTGGTGAGACCACACCTGGATTACTGTGTGTAGTTTTGGTCCCCTTGCCTAAGAAAGGATATACTTGCCATAGAGGGAGTGCAGCGAAGGTTCACCAGACTGATTTCTGGGATGGCAGGACTGTCGTATGAGGAGAGATTGAGTTGACTAGGCCTGTATTCACTAGGGTTTAGAAGAATGAGAGGGGATCTCATTGAAACATATAAAATTCTGACAGGGCTAGACAGACTGGATGCAGGGAGGATGTTTCCACTGGCTGGGGGGTCTAGAACGAGGGGTCACAGTCTCAGGATACGGGGTAGGACATTTAGGACTGAGATGAGGAGAAATGTCTTCACTCAGAGGGTGGTGAACCTGTGGAATTCTCTATCACAGAAAGCTGTGGAGGCCAAATCACTGAATATATTTAAGAAGGAGATAGATAGATTTCTCGACACAAAAAGCATCAAGGGGTATGGGAGAGAGCGGGAATATGGTAGTGAGATAGATGATCAGCCATGATCATACTGAATGGCGGAGCAGGCTTGAAGGGCCGAATGGCCTACTCCTGCTACTATTTTTCTATGTTTCTATTTCTCGGTGAATTGGAGGTACATAAGGTCAGTGGAGGTCAGGGAGATACCATTGGAGAAGGGTTGTGATGAAGGTATCCATAAAGTTTTGGTGGTGCTGGGGCTGAGGTTATGTACACTATCTGATCATCTGATGCCTGAAACTTTCTTTGGCATGATTGGTTACCCACCTATATGGCAGTATCCATATATGGCAAGGTATATTTATTCACAAACCTTCTCATTTGGCATTCTTAATTTTTCTTCTGAGTATCTTTACGGTGTCTCCCGGTACATGCCGCATGATGTGATGGGGTGTGATGGTCTTTCATTCCTGCTTCACTCTCTGAGAATTAATTATAGGTTTGCCCCTTAACTTCATGCCCTGTTGCTGTACACTATAATCTTCAGGTCTTGATCTGGAAAATCTTTGTTTATGCCTTTTGTATATTCTATACGTTTGCCCCATAAATTACACACCTCACAGCTAGATTGGCCTGCAGTGTGTTATTTATATGTGAAGTGGCTGAATAGCTGGTTGCGCAGTATTCCCGCAGGTGCTTTCTTAATCGATCGCTCAGTTATATACCACTTGTAAGGCAAACTAACGCACCCAAGCTTGAAGAACATGCACAGAGAAAATCTATGCATTCCTGTGAATGCATAAAAAGAATGACATCAAACTTCGGCCCACATTGAAACATTAAGCAGCTCATTGAAGCCCGCAGGACACCTGCATTAAATTCTTCAGTGGTCGCTGTGGCCTAAGCAGCAACCAAAAAGTAAGTTTTAAAAAAATGTTCCTGTGGAGCCGGGTGGAGTACTCTTGCTCCTCAATGGCTCCATGGCACTCCTGAGGGTTGCAGTCAGTTGACGAAAGACTCCCTGCCCATTGTCCAATTCCACCCCACCCCCAGGACTTATCTGAGGGCCACTGTTGGCGAGGTAGGCCTGCCCGAAAGTTTGAATGCTGGCAATGTGCGAGCTGCCTCTGGTGACACAATAAGAGCTGGCAGCTTGCCCAAATTATTGAATTGAGGCCATAACCAATCTTTACCCCAATATATTTTGAAGCAATCAAACCAAATTAAATGGGCAATATCAAGTTACCTTTGAACCACATCAATTCACTATTAATTCACAACAGCTGCAGTGTGAAAAATGCAGACCAAATACTTTTACCACATTCATGGGGAGAAATTGGTTTCCAGCAGGGAAGTGGCATGAAATCGGCAATGCATTGAAAACATGTGCCTGAAGACGGAGGCCAAATTGGACCTCGGGCCATGTCTCCATAAATCCGGTAATGTTCAAGCGCAAATTGGGCATCTCAGTGTAACTCGCCGGCCTGCAGGTAAATCCAGTGAGGGGGGAGGAGGTGAATGGGTGGGGGGCCGTTGGTTAGGCCACAAAAGACTCAGAAACACTGAGCATCAAGTTCCTGAAACAGGGGTGAGGCCTCTGATTACCATATTCTGTTTGAGGAGAGTGCCCACGGTGGCTGAAAGTCATCTGATCCAAAGTATCAGCCGGCAAACTTCAGGTGCAGATCCTGGTACTATTTTCCCTAGTTTTACACCTGAAAAATGGGCAAAAGGAGGCTGAATTTCTCCCCCATATGCTGTTAATTTTGTTCTACATTTTACTACATTAAACAACTGTATCAGTTCATGATGTCACTGAAAAATCTGAGCACTGGTGCAATAGACAGTAGTGTGATGCACAGCATTGACATTTTTTGTAATGATGAATAGTTACTGAGTTGTCAGTTTACTGGTCAACAAAAAGGGTAGAATCGGTACTGACTCCATCAGTCCAGAGAGGTAGTTAAGACCCTAAATTAGTAGTTAAGGGCCTCTATAATCCTATTTTGAGAGGCCCTCGTTATTTTACCACATTTTCAGTGTGTTCCATGACCCTCCTAAACCACGCCAGCTAAACCTGACGGGTTGACAAGTGGGTGGCCTCCTCACAGTTGCAGCTCCACCATTAAAACGGAGCTTTCATCAGGGATCAGTTGCAGGTGGCAGAACTTTTGTTTCAAAGGTCTTTCAGCACTTTTAGCAGGCCTACCGAAGTCAGAGATGCTGCAGCTTCTATCTCTCAACTGTGGGACCTTCTTGGAAGACCCTCTCCCCGCTTGGACTGAGCGCTTCCCCAGCGGAGGTATCTGCCAGCAGCATGGGAACCATTTATTTCCTTTCACCATGGAGCTCAGATTCGGATGAGGAGCAGCCATGGCAGCAGCAGAACCAGGCAGAACAGCAGCAGGAGTGCCAACCTCCTGCTCACCCACCTGATGCTGCACAGGGCAGAAGGTGCCAGCGCATGGAAGCACGTCGCCGCAGGAGATACTCCCCTCTCGGGGTTTACAGACAGAGGGTGAGCTACCTCAACATGAGTGAGCAGCAGTGCCAAAGGAGGCTGAAACTTTCGCGAGAGGTTGTCGGAGACATCTGCGCACTGCTGCACCAACACCTGGAGCCCAGAGCCAGTGGCTGTCAAAGTCACCACCGCACTCAACTTTTTTGCCTCAGGCTCCTTCCAGGAATCATCAGCAGACATCAGCGGCATCTCCCAGTTGGCCGCCAACGTTGCATCATGCAGGTAACCGATGCCCTTTTTGCAAAGGCGCACAATTACATCCACTTCTCAAGGGATTATCAAGTTTAACCACGTGTTCAGTTGGCTTTGCAAATATGGCAGGCTTGCCAATGGTGCAGGGCGTCATAGACTGCACACATGTGGCCCTTAGGGCACCCCATCACAACCCAACTATCTTTGTCAACCGCAAGGGCTTCCACTCCCTCAACGTACAGCTGGTGTGTAACCACAAGAAGGAGATTTTGCATGTTTGCGCCAAGTTCTGTGGTAGTTGCCATGACTTGTTCATCCTGCGGAACTCTAGTGTTCCTCCGCTCTTCAATCCGCCAAACCAAGTTAATGGATGGCTCCTTGGTGACAAGGGCTACCCCCTGAAGAAGTGGCTAATAACGCCGATCAGGAGGCCAGCTAACGACGCTGAGGAGCGCTACAACGCCAGCCACATTTTGACTAGTTCCATCATCGAGCAAACCATTGGGTTGTTGAAGATGCGATTCCAATGCCTTGATAGATCAGGTGGAGCCCTGCTGTATTCAGTAGTCAGGGTCACCAGAATGGTCGTGGTCTGCTGTGCACTGCACAACATGGCACAGCGTCGTGGCTTGCAGCTTCCTGATGAGCAAGTGGCTCAGTTCATAGCCTCCTCGGATGAGGATGAGGAGGAGGAGGAGGAGCAGGAAGAGGAGGAGGAGTAGGAGGAGGACCGAGCGCCGGCCTATCGACCAGCAGCAGCGGCAGCACGCGAGCACATGGCTGCCCGTGATGCAAGGCATGCACTTATCCTGGCCAGGTTTGCATAGGTTGCCCATGTTGGCACGTGTCCTTGGCTCCATCTTAAGACATGACAGACATAGAAACATAGAAACATAGAAGATAGGAGCAGGAGCAGGCCATTCGGCCCCTCGAGCCTGCTCCGCCATTCAATAAGGTCATGGCTGATCTTCGACCTCAAATCCACTTTCCCGCCCGATCCCCATATCCCTTGATTCCCTTAGAGTCCAAATATCTATCTATATAAGCCTTGAAGATACTCAACGATGCAGCCTCCACAGCCCTTTGGGGTAGAGAATTCCAAAGATTCACACTGCTCTGAGTGAAAAAATTCCTCCTTGTTTCAGTTTTAAATGGCCAACCCTTTATCCTGAGACTAGTTCTAGACTCTCCAGCCAGGAGAAACAACCTCTCAGCATCCACCCTGTCAATCCCCCCTCAGAATCTTATATGTTTCAATGAGATCACCTCTCATTCTTCGAAACTCCAGAGAATATAGGCCTAATTTACTCACTCTCTGGGTGAAGAAATTCCTCCTCATCTCTGTCCTAAATGGCTTACCCCTTATCCTTAGACTGTGACCCCTGGTTCTGGACTCCCCGACCATCGGGAACATCCTTCCTGCATCTAGTCTGTCTAGTCCTGTTAGAATTTTATAAGTTTCAATGAGATCCCCTCTCATTCTTCTAAACTGCAGCGAGTACAAGCCCAATCGACCCAATCTCTCCTCATACATCATTCCTGCCATCCCAGGTATCAGCCTAGTGAATCTTCGCTGCACTCCTTCCATGGCAAGAACATCCTTCCTCAGATAAGGTGACCAAAACTGCACACAATACTCAAGATGTGGTCTCACCAAGGCCCTGTACAACTGCAGCAAGACATCCTTGTTCCTATACTCAAACCCTCTCGCTACGAAGGCCAACATACCATTTGCCTTCTTAACCGCCTGCTGCGCCTGCATGCTTACCTTCAGCGACTGGTGCACAAGGACGCCCAGGTCTCATTGCACTTCCCCTTCTCCCAATCTATTGCCATTCAGATAATAATCTGCCTTCCTGTTTTTGCCACCAAAGTGGATAACCTCGCATTTATCCACGTTATATTGCATCTGCCATGCTTCTGCCCAATCACCCAACCTGTCCAAATCATACTGGAGTTTCTCTGCATCCTCCTCACAGCACACACGCCCACCTAGCTTTGTGTCGTCTGCAAACTTGGAGATATTACATCTCGTTCCCTCGTCCAGATCATTCATATATATTGTGAATAGCTGGGGTCCAAGGACCAATCCCTGTGGTACCCCACTAGTCACTGCCTGCCACTCGGAAAAAGAGCTGTTTATTCCAACTCTTTGCTTCCTGTCTGCCAACCAATTCTCTATCCAAGTCAATACCTTGCCCCCAATCCCATGTGCCTTAACTTTACACACTAATCTCTTATGCGGGACCTTATTGAAAGCCATTTGAAAGTCCAAATACACCACATCCGCTGGTTCTCCCTTATCTATTTTACCAGTTACATCCTCAAAAAATTCCAGTAGATTAGTCAAGCGCGATTTACCTTTTGTCAATCCATGTTGACTTTGCCCAATCTGGTCACTGTTTTCCAAGTGCTCTGCTATTACATCTTTTATAATGGACTCTTGCATTTTCCCCACTACCGATGGGGACAATGGACATGACTCTCTGGCCTCCTTTCATTCTGGCCACCAACCTGACCACGCAAGTGTCGCGGAGCCCGCAATGTGGAGCTGCCTAAGGTGAAATAACAGATGCCATCACACGAACAGTTTGCCATCAAATCATTTTTATACTTTCAAACAGTGATGGCATTTTGTCAATACACATAAACATTCATCCAAGTGGCTACCCCTGTGAATAATGGTGCTTTATTTTTCTCTTACACGTGCTCCTACGTGGTGCTGAAGGGATAATTACAGTCCTAGCCCTTTCGGGCTACCCCAGATCAGGCGTATTCCCCAGACGTTCACCTTCAACTTAAGTTAGAGATAGCCAAATTCCATAAGACGCTTAAATGGGTCTAAAGGTTCAGGCTATCTCTCCCTAAAGGAAAGGAATGACTGAAGATGTTACCATCCTCCAGATAGCATTTTTAATAAGCTTAACTAGACAGTAACCTTCCGGATATTATGAGGGTCTGGAATACCCCGTAGAATTCTGCAACTCCTTACAAAAGAGTGTACAGAAATTGGGTTCATGAGTTTATACAGAATTACTCTTTGAGACAATTCTAAAAATATATAGTTTTATATAAGAGCTGACATTCATTTAACAGCTGCTGAATCAGTCGCAACATTAACAATTCAAAATACAGATAGCTTACATTTCTTATTTCTCAGAGATCCTTATTCTCAAATCTTTACTTCGTTACATTTCTACATTTCTTACTTATTTCTAAATGCAGAACATCCACCAAAATCAATTACTTTGATTTCCCAAGACTCATAGTTAAAAACTTACAGAGCGTGCCTGTGAAGTTGAGAAACGCTTGCCCCGTTCAGCGAGTTCTAACTTTCTGTTGAAAAGGCCTTATTTTTATAACCTTTTTGTAGTGGTTTATTCTTTGAAGTTCTCTGCCGATGTCAGCTAATTGTCTTTATTCATTCTCTCTTTTGAATGCTTTCTATCTTACTGTCAATTCAACTATTGCATGCATAATTATGTCCTTACCTTTAGGTGTTCCAAAAACCATCATAAAAACAATGTGACAGCTATGGTTTCTGTTTGATGCCATTCTTATAAAATTCTTTCATTCAATTCTTAATATTGGCTTAACTGGTTTTAGCAGACGTTGAGTCTCCTTACTGCTCGAAGTTCAATACAAACACAATGTAATTGCTTGATGTCTCTATTGAAGTCATATCTTCAAAGTGTTCTTGTTGGTGTTGTAGGAATGTCTAGTGGCGGATGAACACATATTCGGCATTCTTCAGCTCTGCTGGGACGTGGGAACTCTGAAAGCCGTGATGCGATGTTGGTACTGGTGCAAAACACCTGGCTGCCTCCTGGTGCTGATGAGTTGATTGGCTGCGGACCATGGCTCTGTTGGAGTCGGAAGGAAATCCCCTGGTACGCGTAGCGGCTGGCCATAGACGAGCTCTGCCGAGGACGAGCGAAGATCTTCCTTGGGTGCCGTGCGAAGACCCAACAGGACCCATGGTAGCCTGTCCACCCATCCAGTGCCTTGGAGGCTGGCCCTCAGTGCGGCTTTGAGCGACCTGTGAAACCGTTTGCACAGGCCGTTCGCCTGTGGATGGTAGGCTGTGGTGCGATGTAGCTTGATGCCGAGCCCCTGAGCCACTACGTTCCAGAGCTCAGAGGAAAATTGCGGTCTACGATCAGAAGAGATGTCCGCCGGTACCCCGAAACGGGTGACCCAAGAGGAGATGAATGCCCTGGCTACGTCTGCCGAAGCGGTGGGTGACAAGGGAACTGCCTCTGGCCATCTAGTGGTGCAGTCTACCATCGTAAGGATATGTGTAAACCCATGAGAAGGTGGAAGTGGCCCCACCCGGTCCACATTCATGTGATCGAACCGTCGCTCCGGAACAGCGAAGGTGGCCAATGGAGCTTTAACGTGACGCTGCACCTTGGCCTTTTGGCAGACCACGCAGGTGTTGGCCCAGTTGCGGACATCCATATGCATGCCCCACCAAACGAACTTGGCCAACATCAGCCTTTGCGAGGCTTTCATGCCAGGGTGTGACAACCCGTGTATGGTGTCAAACACTTTTCGGCGCCAGGCGACCGGTACGATAGGGCGAGGATCACCTATGGAGACGTCACAAAGTAGCGTGGTGCCTGCGGCGTGGAATTTGACGTCAGCCGCTTGGAGGCTAGAGGGGTTGGTTCGGTAAGCTTGCACCTCTGGATCCGAGGCTTGATCCACAGCCATGAGGGCATAGTCGATGCCGAGCTGGACTGCCTGAACGGTCACGCGGGAGAGGCAATCTGCCACCAGGTTGTTTTTACCGGCCACGTGCAGAATATCAGTAGTGAATTCAGAGATAAACGTTAACTGACGCTGTTGTCGGGCTGACCACGGTTCGGCAGTCTTGGCCATAGCGAACGTTAGTGGCTTATGGTCTACAAAAGCAGTGAAAGGACGTCCTTCCAGCAAGAACCGGAAATGGCGGATGGCCAGAAAAAGAGCCAGCAACTCCTGGTCGAAGGTACTGTACAGCGGCTCGTTTCACCGTAGTTGACGGCTGAAGAATGCCAGTGGTTGCCACGTTCCATTTACCCACTGTTCCTGCACTGCGCCGATGGCGTAGTCTGACGCGTCGGTGGTGAGGGCGATGGTGGCACCTGGCAGCGGGTGCCCCAGCATGTTCGCGTTGGCGAGGGCGCTTTTTCTGTCAACGAACGCCCGGTCCATGTCAACCGTCCAGCTTACCGGGTCCTTGCCAGACTTGCCCTTGAGGGCCTCGTACAGGGGCTGCATGAGCAGAGCTGCCTTAGGCACGAAGCGGTGGTAAAAATTTACCATCCCGAGGAACTCCTGCAGGGCCTTGATGGTCTGCAGGCGCGGAAAGGATGTCACCGCCTCTACCTTTGCTTGCAAAGGTGCCGCTCCTTCCGATGTAATGCGATGTCCCAGGAAATCAATGTGGGGCAGACCAAACTGACACTTGGCCGGGTTGAGAATCAGGCCGTGTTGGCTGAGGTGACGAAAGAAGGTGTGTAGGTGCGCGATGTATTCCTCCTTATTTCGACTGGCCACGAGGATGTCGTCTAAATAGATGAAAAGGAACTTGAGGTCCCGCAGCACAGAGTCCATGAGGCACTGGAAGGCCTGGGCAGCGTTCTTCAACCCAAAAGGCATCCTCAAAAATTCAAAAAGGCCGAATGGGGTGATGACTGCGGTCTTCTGCACGTCCTGCGGGTGTACCGGGACCTGGTGGTAGCCTCGGACCAGATCCACCTTGGAAAACACGGTGTTCCCAGCCAAATGGGCAGAGAAATCCTGAATGTGGGGGATCGGGTATCGATCAGGAGTGGTAGCGTCGTTAAGTCGCCGATAGTCGCCGCATGGCTGCCATCCGCCGCCAGGTTTCGGTACTATGTGGAGAGGCGAAGACCAGGGACTATTGGACCAGCGAATAATTCCCAGGCGTTCCATCGTAGCGAACTCCGCCTTCGCGACCGCCAGCTTGCCGGGTTCGAGGCGCGGGCCAGCGCGTGGACCGGGGGGCCGGTGGTAGTGATGTGGTGTTCCACACCATGCTTCGTGGCCGTAGAGGAGAACGTAGGTCTGGTCAGGTCCGGAAATTCACCGAGCAGGCGAGCGAACTCATCCGGAGCTGGGAAAGCGCAGGAGACGGTGCGCGACATGGTGGTACCACGGTGGCAAGGAATGGAGTGAAACGTGGCCGCGTTGATCAGCTGCCGGTTCCTCACATCGACCAGGAGGCCGTTGGCGCACAGGAAATCCGCGCCGAGGATGGTTTGTGAAACCCTGGCTGTAACAAATTCCCAAACAAATCGCTGGCCGCCAAAGCACACCTGGACCCGCCGTTTGCCGAAGGTCCGGATAGCTCCGCCATTAGCCGCTTCGAGTGAGAGGCCGTGCCTCCCAGCTTGAACATCAATAGCGGACGCGGGTATAATGCTGCACTGTGCACCGGTGTCACATAGGAATCGCCAACCAGAGATGGAATCGATGATGAACAACAGCTTGCCAGAATTTCCGATTGCCATCACAGCCGCGGGGCACCCGTCAGATCCGTTCTTCTTTTGTCGGGGTTGCAGTTGGTTTTTTTGGGGAGAGAAGCTGCAGGGAGAGCGGCAACATCTGGCTTTCACGCCAAACCGCGTGTGGTAGGAGCACAGCCCCGAAGGTTGAGGAGCTGGGGTGGTATCTGTGGGGGATGGGTGCCTCGTGGCAGCGCAGTACTGCTGCGTCACCGCGAAAATCTTGTCCGCTTCGGCAGCAAGTGCTGCGCAGTCAGAGACTTCGGACCTGGCCAGGGCAGCTTGTACTTGCTCTGGTAACTGACTGAGGAAGAGCTCGCTAAAGAGGAAGCATTCCGGTTTGGAGCCAAGGAGCGTGAGCATTTGGCTCATGAGCTCAGATGGCTTGGAGTCCCCGAGGCCGGGCATAGCGAGCAGTCGGCGGGCGCGCTCCGACTTAGTGAGCCCGAAGACCTGTAACAACCGCGCCTTGATTGTTTCATACTTGCGGTCGTCCGGGGGGTTCTCAAGTAGGCTGACGATCCGCGACGCGGTGGAGCTGTCGAGTGCGGAGACCACGTAAAAATATCGGGTCTGATCCGCAACGATGTCCCGTAATGCAAACTGGGCTTCGACCTGGATGAACCAGGCGGTCGCTTGTTGCTCCCAGAATTGCGGTAGCTTCAATGCAACGGCGTTCGTTTCCATGCTTCGTTCCTTCTGCGAAAACCGTTCGCAAAAGTCGGGGTCACCAATGTAGGAATGTTTAGTTCCTATCAAGAGACTGAGGTTGACTCAGGCGATCAAACAAACGATGTTTAATGCAAAACTAATTGAGTTTAACAAACAGATGCAAGAAAACTACGAATACAGATCTAGTCAGTTTGGAGGCTCCACGAGGACTGCTTGGGCGGTCCCGTGGCTGGCGTCATGATGTCATCACGTTTTTCCCACCGGTGGGGATCACGTGATGAACGGCATGACATCATCGCGTTTGCCCGCGCTCTTAATGGGACCGCACTCTGTACATGCAAACAGTATATACAAAGATACAGACTCAGGCTGTAGTTAACATATTGTTAAAGGGAATTATATACATTTGATCGGAGTCCCTTAGTGGCTCCGCCACAGTGTCATATTTACTATGTATATATTAAAGACACTGCAACTAGGGTGGTTCATGCATTTCTAGCTATCTCAATTGGTTGCATATTTAATCGTTTTTCCTGTCTTCCAAGTTTAACATAAAAACTATTTGACCAGCAGGTGTTTCTTTTACTTGATGTCATCTTTTCAAAGGCACATGCCTCTTTAAATGTTTGTGTTTCTGTTCAATGTGTTAGCTGGTAACACCTTAAACTGAGCATTTTCATTGTGTTCCCTCCAAACTCTAGACCTTTTGGAAGCGCCAAACTGCCATTTCAATAGAGTAATTGTTTTAGTAGATTTAACTAATTCCCATTTCAAAGCTTGTGGTTTTTTACAACTTTGTTAAACAACTGATCTTTATCTCAGAAGCCTGTATTTCTGTTTGCAGCCTGTGTCTCCGAGGCTTTACATTTTAAAATCCAATATATCATGTATTAATATCAGTATTCTGTTCATATTATGGTGTATCTTTTTGAAATATGGCATATTCCCTCACACCCCCTTCTTGAACAAAAGATGAGCTCATAACATCAGGGCAGAGTTTGGTTAATAATCCTCATGAGGTTACAATAGCATATTAAGTTCATGAGATGTACAATCATGTGCTACATGAAAATTTCTTTGAAGTCATCCTAGGACAATGTTTTGCCTTATTTTGAATTGTACACAATTTAAAAGGATGATAAGTACATAGTCATGCTATTAGCAAAACAACAATGTCCTTAGAATGTCCAATCGGCAGATGTACATTCCATAGATGTGAGTTATTCATACGAGTCAAGAAAACATCAGTTGAAACTAGTTGAAGCTTTACACGCTGTTCCTTCGATCCGACATATGTACAGATGTGTGTTATGGTAAAGGCCTTGCCAGGCACTCAGTTGATTCCTTCTTTTATCCGCGGTGTCTTCCTCCTTCGCTGAAGTAACTCGTTGATCTTTCCTTGTTTCGGTCATTGCTTTTCGCAAATCCAATTCCTGATGCGTTGCCAAGCAACGTGTAAAAGTGTCGGCGACACCTTCTGACTTCCCATCATCAGTAATTCGATCGCATCCATTTCCTGTGTCATACTCCAAGCTGGGTCTTTAAAGACAAGTGTATGACTGCACCTTGTATTGTTCCTCCTTTTCGGTATCCTTCAGGATATCTTTTGATATTGTCTATGGAGACAGTTTTAAAAAGTACTTGCCATTCGGCTGGTTAATATGTATTTGAAATGTTCTTTCATTAATAACAGACTGTATTTGAACAGGATTTTTCCACTTCAGTCTTAAGCCATGTTTCTGCTCGAACTTCTTTTCCTGTACCCATTCTCTTACTATGGGTTGCCATACTTTATTTGTCAATTTTTTCTGCCTATTTGCTTCCCTTATCCTCTGATGAATTTGATGAATCTCCTTTGTTACTTCTTTTTTAAAATCTAACTGTCGCTGTCGGGTCAAGGACTCAGAGTGTGTAGAGGCAATAAAAGAACTATGGGTAAGCCGTGTATGCATCTCAACCCCATACATCAGATAATATGGAGTTTCTTAGGGGACACTGTCCCTGATGCAGATGTGGGCACATTATTGAGTGATAGCTGGTGGTCCACTTATTTCCCTGGTTCTCAACAGTTTGACCAATAACTTTATTACTTCCCAATTTTTTACATTCCACCAGCCCCGCTGATTGCGGATGACGTGGCATGCTGAGCTCTAATCCAATCCCCCTTTGTTTGCAATAGTCGTTGAAGACCTTAGAGACAAAGGCTCCGCCTTAATCGGAGTGTGAGATTTTGGGTGCACCAGCTACAGTAATTATATCAGAAATAACCCTGGCGAGTGCGTTTTCCGAAACAGTTTTTGTGGGGACCAGCCAGCAGAAGGAAGTGCATCCATCCACACAAATGAGAACATGTCTATGTCTCCAAAATGGGGGATGTGGTCAAATAAAGTCAATAAAGAATTTTCCCATTTGCTCATCAGCTTTCACAGGAGCCAATGTTGGTGGCTTAATTTAGTGATGACTTATTGGTCGAATAGCATGGCTCACAATTTGCCACCTATGTTTTACAGGCTTTAAGCATGCCTGGCCACCAATATAAGGGGGTCAATTTGCAGAATGTTGTTCTGGCACCACAATGTGCTTGACTTATGCCCTTGTGAGCTTCTTTTACAAGCTGTTCTTGTTTGTGTCTCGGGGGTACTTCTTGGTTTCCTTTGGGCAACTTAACTAGTACAATACCCGTAGGGGTTTCTGAGTAAAAGTACCTTGGTGGACATTCTGGTGGATTCTCTGTTATTGGGTCTAATAGCTGAATCAGTTCCTCATCCTGATTAGCTGCCCGTTCTGCCCTAGTGATTACACTAACATTGGCAGGCCCCTCTCGAGGGGGTGTCATGCAGACCGAACGTTTTCGCTTGTTCGCCTGTAAGGCTGTTTCCTTTTGAGTGTACTGCTCCAGTGGTATGCCCGTTTATATGAATCACCTGACAATTCTTTTTCTCCATTCTCGAATGGAGAATATCTTCCCACAGTGTGGGTTTAATAAAGTCTGCTTTCTTTAAAACATACCATAATGCTGCAGCTTTAGCATATTGCGCTGTCTTATGGCCAAGGGTATAGACAGTAATTCTTTTGGATATAAAGAATAGGAATCGCGAAAAGTCCCTACTACTATCCCCATCCTAGCTGAGGATTGTTGGGGTGTCTCTTTTTTAATCATCATTGATGATCCATCACAGTAAATAACTTGATGGTATTCTGTAAGCAGTCTCTTAAGTATTTGTCTGATTCTCTCCTCCATATTATCATCCTCCATGATGGAGAGCTACTCTTTCTTTCCACATTAATTTTGGATGGCTTTGTAGATAAAGATAGTATTTATTAATGAGTTGCTCAAGGAGGTCTTTGCCTCCCCCTTCTGGACAAGTTTAATCAAGCTGTGTTCGTTTGTTGGCAAGGTTGCCAAGGTATAGGGGAATTCAAAAGGCCCTGGCTGGGTGCCAGGCCTTCAATGCTGGGATTTATTATCCTCAAGATGCTGAGGTTCATTTGCTGCTTTATCTTTAATTATTTTAACTGATTTTTGTCCCTCCCTCTTGGGGATTTCATGTTTTCCAGATCCCTGATGGGGTTTATCGGACCGTTTACTTTCTTGACGATCCTCCTGTTGAGGTGGACGTTGGTTCTGCTGGGAATCTTTTTGATCCCAATTTCTGTTTTCTTGGTACCCTCCCATGGCTCTTTGATAACTTTGGCCAGTGTAAAAGCTGTCCCCATAGGGAGTCCACTGTCCTTCGCTTTCCTTTTGAGGTCTAGCCCCTCGTCTATCCCATATTTCTGGGGAGAAATCTGTCTCATATTTTGGGTGGGTTGGGGGTGTAAACCTTTTGGAATACCCTCTTGGGGGTTCCGAGCCATGAGGGTGAACTTGAGACTTCGGTCTATACAGTCCTTCTTTCTGAGTACCAAAAGTACCTTCTTCGTTTTTTTTTATCCCTAGTTTCTAATCTCATTATAGGTTTAGTTTGGGGTAGACCTGAGAGGTCACATGATTTAATTGGATAATGCAATTGACATTATCCCATTTTTGTTGGTTATCTCGATAATCATTTAGAGCACCCTCACAGGCAAGTTTGAGGGCTGTATTTTGATATTGATTGGTCAGGCAACCATGAACAATGTCCCAATTATCCTGTGTAAGTACTTTGCCTAATCTGTAGGCAGCTACCAGCCCTTTAGTTGTGGCTGTATTAGTTGGTATTTCCTTGATTAAACCCATTACATGCCCGCCCTGAGTTGCCGTGAGAACATAAGCATATATTTGAACCCAGTTGTTGCACTGGTTTAATGGGGGAATTAAGTCTGAACTTAGTATCATTTGCAGTAGTTGTCTTAGGTTTTGAGCATTCCAATCTTGGCAACAGGTTTCCAATTTATCAAGGTTAGTTAGAATCCAGCAGGTTTTTTCCTGGCTGGTGTTTCCTGGTCTACCACACATTGTGTAGATAGAGCTCAGGTTTACTTGACCTAGGGGCGCAAGTTGTGGTTGCTGGGGTTGGTTTACTGGACCATTAAACATTGCGCCTCCAGCATTTAGATAAGAATGAGCTAGTGCCTGTTGGCATTGATTATAATGGATTCTAAGCTGTCTATAGTTTTCTCGAAGATTGTTGTCATTTATTTTATCATGAGTTTGCCAACTTAACCGGAATCCATAGCCCCCAGGAGCATAGGCTGCTCCGGGTCCTGCTATTCGGCCATGGTTGCCACCACCTTGTTGGGCACCGTTCATTAGGCCTCCCAATTGTGCAGGTGTGCACCTTATCATTAAGGAATTTATTGGATTTGGAGTATTCGTTTGATTATCCCACAGGATATTCTGTATCCCCTGGTTCTGGGGATCAACATTAATCGTGCCATGAGTCCTAACAGCTCCTTTGGCATCAAAGCCTTCTATTTCAAAAATTATCACTTGGTTTTGTGGAGGTACAGGGATAGGATTATTTCCCCTAATAAAAAAACTTGGCCAATTCCGACAGGATTTGCCATTTCTTTAAGACCTAACCTCGGTTAGGGTTTAATATTTCGTCAGGACCTAACCTCAGTTATGGTTTAATATGAACTTTATAAGAAGCTTCTAGACCTCAATGGTATTTTGAGGGAGTTCTGATTTAAGTTCTACAAGGCCTGATCAGGGTCTTGTCGTCTCTAGAGACTTAAATCTGGGTCTTAGAACCACTGCCAGTAAACACTCCTTCTATACTTAACAATCTACAACATGGGTAAGAACATAAGAAATAGGAGCAGGAGTAGGCCAATCAGCCCCTCGAGCCTGCTCCGCCATTCAATAAGATCATGGCTGATCTGATCCTAACCGCCAATCTACTATCACAGAACCATCTCCTGAATCTAACAGAATTAGACACAAGAAATAGGAGCAGGATCAGGCTACACGGCCCCTGGGCCCGCTCCGCTACCCACAGGGCCATGACCGATCCGAACCTAGACTCATGTCCAAATTCCTGCCCGCTCCCCATAACCCTTTATTCCCTTTACTTCTAGGAAACTGTCTATTTCTGTTTTAAATTTATGTAATGATGTAGCTTCTACAGCTTTTTGGGGCAGCATATCCCATGGACCTACCACCCTCTGAGTGAAGTAGTTCCTCCTCATAATATAGATATGAATATAAGTATAGGTTCTGTATCAACTCGTTAACACACTCGTTGGGCACCATCTGAAGGGATAATTACAAGTCCTAGCCCTTTTGGGCTACCCCAGATCAGACGTATTCTCCAGACGTTCACCGTCAACTTAAGTTAGAGATAGCCGAATTCCATAAGACGCTTAAATGGGTCTAAAGGTTCAGGCTATCTCTCCCTAAAGGAAAGGAACGACTGAAGATGTTACCGTCCTCCAGATAGCATTTTTAATAAGTTTAACTAGACTGTAACCTTCCGGATATTATGAGGGTCCGGAATACCCCCAGAATTCTGCAACTCCTTACAAAAGAGTGTACAGAAATTTTGTTCGCGAGTTTATACAGAATTACTCTTTGAGACAATTCTAAAAATATATAGTTTTATTTAAGAGCCGACATTCATTTAACAGCTGTTGAATCAGTCGCAACATTAACAATTCAAAATACAGATAGCTTACATTTCTTATTTCACAGAGATCCTTATTTTCAAATCTGACCGAGGGCTACACAGTGGCATGGAAGTGTGAGCGCTTGGAGATGAGCCTCCACTTCCTTGTTGTCTGCCACCAACTTCCCTCTCATGGGTCAGGTCCACCTCAGTGCTTGCAAGTGACTTGAGAGTAGCTGGCTGCACATCAGGGGGGCTATGGGGACCCATCTCTGCACTGGCAGTCCTACTTGCCTGTCTGTCCGTCCCCCACTTCCACCTCCATCTCTGCGCCGGCGTTGTCCAGGGCCCCCTTTTCAGCCTGGGTGAGAATGGCTAGGGAAAGTGGCCCTCCTCCTGTCCTCGCCTTTTCCCTTCTATTGTGGGCTCTCTTTTCCTGCAGCGAGGGAGACAAGTGGAGTTGGAGTGAGAATGATGGAGTGAGTGTAGAGAGTCCAGAGCATAGATGCTTAGAAGGAAACAAAGATGGAGTGAGGTTCCATGTCCAAGGGCCCTCCCTGTGCGTTGTTAGTCGTTGTCATTGCATAACATTGAATGGGAGTGTGAGGGCAGCATAGTCGAATAGTGAAGTGATTGGGTTAAGTGAGAGGGATGGTGAAGGGTGCAAGGGTTGTAAGGGTAAAGTGGGATGTGGAGGAGGAGGTTGACAACGCAGAGTGCTGGTGATGAGAAGAGAAGGGGAGTGGAAGGAGAGTCAAGCTGAAGGTATACTCACTTAGCCTGATCTTACAAGGTCATTGAACCTTTTACTGTATCCATGTTCTGCTGCACACTGATCTGGAGGTGATCGCCCTTGCCAGTTGTACCCAGACAGCCTTGGTTTCTTTCCCAGATGAGGGGAAGAGCACCTCTCTGCTAGCTCTCGCCCCCTCAACCAACATGCCCAGCGCCTCATCCGAGAACCTCGGGGAGGCCCTTGCCTTGGAGTTGGCCATTGTTGAAGCTGAAAAAATGTTGGAGGTGGTGCAGCATCGACCAAAAACCAGTGGAATGAGCCAAGGCAGCAAGCAGCCCTTAAATGAAGCTGGATAAGTGACATCAGCAGAGGCGAGTTTCAGTCCCAAAAGACTAATTGGCCCAGGGGAACCCACACCTCTGAAATTAACTGGCCAATTAGGGGGAAATCGCAATTTTTCCCACCTGACAGTGGAGGCGAGTTTGGAACCCACCCAAATCGAAACCCGCCTCCAACCCTCCTCCATTGGGAAAATCGCCCCCCATATTACTAAGGTTTCCAGTTAAATGGTTCTCTTGGGCTGAAAAACGAAAGCAAAACCATTGAGTTTCCAAGATTTATAGGAGAGAACAATGGTCTGCTACTTGGCTGCTGGAAGATATTTTTGCCTCAAGCTCTGTCATTATAGATCACACTATTTCAAATAATTGTGTTCAAATACAGTCCTTACTCCATTTTGTGAGTGAACCTGTAAAATGTGTCCAGCTGTGTGTTTCACTAACATGATGGATTACAAAGTTTTTGATTAAGTCCTGTATCTGTCATATATCTGAGAATTCAATTTTTGTCTTTCTGTGAATCTGATTTCAGCTTCAAGGTTATTAAAAAAATTTAAATTCTCAAAGTAACTATGAACACAGGGTTAAACTATTTGATTCATGCTTCACAGTATGTGCCATTAGCTCTCTTCCCATTGAAGTACTAGGGATTTGACTGCTCAAATGCACCATCAATCGGCTCCCCACCAGCAGCCCCTGGATTACTAAAGACTGCAGAAATGCAACATCGCCATGAAGCTACCAAGGGTTAGAAGTACACTCTGCCAAGACTCTGATGCCCTCATAACTAGACTGCACTTCAACAGACTTCAGCTTAGATTTTTCCGATGAGAGCTGATGCTCACTGGAATAGTGCAGACTCGATGTAGGCAATTTTAACCTAACCCAATCATTGGGAAATGGGTGGGATCGGGTACAATGCTGGTATTACACCCTGCCTGATTTTACTCTTCAGTGAAGTCAAGGTCACAAGTGCTGACCAGTGTTTCCCCTAATTTTTTGGGGGCTGTGCGGCCCCTTTAACGGGTTGCCTGGCTCATTCAATTTTCCACGCATGTAGGTTTTTTATCATTAGGAAGCCAGCTCACCAGCAGCGTGGGACCTCGAGACAAGGTCGCAGTTGAGGAGAGCAGGTAGGTCTAGTGGGGGGGAGAGGGTCCTGATCACAGGGGGAGGGCCCTGATCGCGGGGGCAGGGTCCCGATCATAGGGGCAGGATCCTGATCGCAGGGGAAGGGTCCCAATCATGGGAGGAGGGTCCCGATTGCGGGGTGAGGGTCCCGATCACAGGGGCAGGATCCTGATCGCGGGGGAAGGGTCCCGATCGTGGGGGGAATGTCCCGATCACGGGGGCATGGTCCCGATCACAGAGGGAGGGTCCCGATCCCGGGGGAAGGGTCCCGATCGTGGGGGAAGGGTCCCGATCGTGGGGGGAAAGTCCCGATCGCGGGGGCAGGGTCCTGATCACAGGGGGAGGGTCCCGATCACAGGGGGAGGGTCCCGATCACAGAGGGAGGGACCCGATCGTGGGGAAAGGGTCCCGATCGCGGGGGGAGAGTCCCGATCACGGGGGGAGTGTCCCGATCACAGGAGGAAGGTCCCGATCACGGGGGAGTGTCCAGATCACGGGGGCTGGGTGCCGATCACGGGTGGAGGGTCCCTATCACAGGGGGAGGGTCCCGATCGTGGGGGGAGGGTCCCGATCACGGGGGGAGGGTCCCGATCACGGGGGAGGGACCCGATCACGGGGGAGGGTCCCGATCGCGGAGGCAGGGTCCCGAACACGGGGGGAGGGTCCCGATCGTGGGGGGAGGTTTCTGATCACGGGGGCAGGGTCCCGATCACAGGGGGAGGGTCCCCGATCGAGGGGGGAGGGTCCCAATCGCAGGTGGAGGGTCCCGATCACAGGGGGAGGGTCCCAATCATGGGGGGAGGGTTCCGATCGCGGGGGGAGGGTCCTGATCACAGAGGGAAGGTCCCGATCACGGGGGGAGGGTCCCGATCATGGGGGCATGGTCCTGGTCACGGGGGCAAGTTCCCGATCACAGGGGGAGTGTCCCGATCGCGGGAGGAGGGTCCCGATCATAGGGGGAGTGTCCCGATCATGGTGGGAGGGTCCCGATCTCAGGGTGAGAGGCCCAATCACAGGGGGAGAGTGTCCCGATCGTGGGGTGAGGGTCCCGATAGTGGGGCGAGGGTCCCGATCTCAGGGGGAGAGGCCCAATCACGGGGGGAGAGTGTCCCGATCGTGGGGTGAGGGTCCCGAAAGTGGGGTGAGAGTCCCGATAGCGGGGTGAGGCACCCGACAGTGGGGGGAGGGTCATGATCGCGGGGTCAGGGTCTTCATTGCGAGGTGTGAGTCTCACGGGAGGAGAGGGTCCCGATAGCGGGGGGAGAGGTCCGATCCCGGGAGGAGAGGGTCCCGATCATGGGGGGAGGGTTCCGATCGTGGGGCAAGGCTCCCGATCATGGGGCGAGGGGCCCGATCGCTGGGGGGAGAGTCCCGATTGTGGGGGGACGGTTCCGATCACGGGGTGAGGGACCCGATCGCGGGGGGAGAGTCCCGATTACGGGGGGAGGGTCCCGATCACAGGAGGTGGGTCCCGATCACGGGGGAGTGTCCTGATCATGGGGGCTGGGTGCCGATCATGGGTGGCGGGTCCCTATCACAGGGGGAGGGACCCGATCGTGGGGGGAGGGTCCCGATCACGGGGGGAGGGTCCCGATCACGGGGGAGGGACCCGATCACGGGGGAGGGTCCCGATCGCGGGGGCAGGGTCCCGGTCGTGAGGGGAAGGGCCCGATCGCGGTGGCAGGGTCCCAATCGTGGGAGGAGGTTCCCGATCATGGGGGGAGGTTCCTGATTGTGGGGGGAGGGTCCCAATCAAGGGAGGAGGGTCCTGATCGCGGTGGCAGGGTCCCGATCACAGGGCCAGGGTCCTGATCACAGGGGGAGGTTTCCGATCACGGGGGGAAGAGTGCCGATCACAGGGGGAGGGTCCCGATTGCGGGGGGAGAGTCCCGATCATGGGGGCTGGGTCCCAATCACAGGGGGAGGGTCCCAATCGCAGGGGGAGAGTCCCGATCATGGGGGCTGGGTCCCGATCATAGGGGGAGAGTCCTGATCACAGGGGGAGGGTCCTGATCACAGGGGGAGGGTCCCGATTGCGGGGGGAGGGTCCCTATCAGAGGGGGTGGGTCCCGATCACGGGGGGAGGGTCGCGATCACAGGGGGAGGGTCCTGATCAAAGGGGGAGGGTCCCGATCACGGGGGGAGGGTCCCGAGCATGGGGGGAGGGTCCCGATTGCAGGGGGAGAGTCCCGATCATGGGGGCTGGGTCCCGATCACAGGGGGAGGGTCCCGATCACAGGGGGAGGGTCCTGATCACAGGGGGAGGGTCCCGATCGTGGGGGGAGGGGCCCGAGCACGGGGGGAGGGGCCCTATCAGAGGGGGGGCGTCCCGATCATGGGGAGAGGGTCCCGATCACAGGGGGAGGGTCCCGATCGTGGAGGGAGGGTCCTGATCACGGGGGGAGGTTCCTGATCACGGGGGGAGGGTCGCGATCATGGGGGGAGGGTCGCGATCACGGGGGGAGGGTCCCGATCATGGGGGAAATTCCCGATCGTTGGGGCAGGGTCCCGATCACAGGGGGAGTGTCCCGATCACAGGGGGAGAGTCCCAATCATAGGGCAGGGTGCCGATCACGGTGGGGGAGGGTCCCGAACACGTGGGGAGTCGCCCGATGGCGGGGGGAGATTCCCAATCATGGGGGGAGAGTCCTGATCGTGGGGGCAGGGTCCCGATCGCGGGGGGAGAGTCCCGATCGTGGGGGGAGGGTCCCGATCGTGGCGGGAGTGTCCCGATCGTGGGGGGTGGGTCCTGGTCGTGGGGAGAGAGTCCTGATCGCGGGGGGAGAGTGCTGATCGCGGGGGCAGGGTCCCGATCACGGGGTCAGGGTCCCGATCGTGGTGGGAGTGTCCCGATCGTGGGGGGAGGGTCCCGATCGTGGGGGGAGGGTCCCGATCACGGGGGGAGGGTCCCGAGCGCGGGGGAGGGTCCTGATCGCAGGGGGAGGGTCCCGAGTGCGGGGGAGGGTCCCGATCGCGGGGGGAGAGTCCCGATCGTGGGGTGAGAGTCCTGATCACAGGGTGAGGGTCCCGATCACAGGGGGAGGGTCCCCGATCGAGGGGGGAGGGTCCCAATCGCAGGTGGAGGGTCCCGATCACAGGGGGAGGGTCCTGATCGCGGGGGGAGGGTTCCAATCGCGGGGGGAGGGTCCTGATCATAGAGGGAAGGTCCCGATCACGGGGGGAGGGTCCCGATCACGGGGGCATGGTCCCGATCATGGGGGCAAGTTCCCGATCACAGGGGGAGTGTCCCGATCGCGGGAGGAGTGTCCCGATCACAGGGGGAGTGTCCCGATCACGGTGGGAGGGTCCCGATCTCAGGGGGAGAGGCCCAATCACAGGGGGAGAGTGTCCCGATCGTGGGGTGAGGGTCCCGATAGTGGGTCAAGGGTCCTGATCTCAGGGGGAGAGGCCCAATCACGGGGGGAGAGTGTCCCGATCGTGGGGTGAGGGTCCCGATAGCGGGGTGAGGGACCCGACAGTGGGGGGAGGGTCATGATCGCGGGGTCAGGGTCTTCATTGTGAGGTGTGAGTCTCACGGGAGGAGAGGGTCCCGATCGCGGGGGGAGAGTCCCGATCACGGGGGGAGGGTCCCGATCACAGGAGGAGTGTCCTGATCACGGGGGCTGTGTGCCGATCACGGGTGGAGGGTCCCTATCACAGGGGGAGGGTCCCGATATTGGGGGGAGGGTCCCGATCATGGGGGGAGGGTCCCGATCACGGAGGAGGGACCCGATCACGGGGGAGGGTCCCGATCGCGGGGGCAGGGTCCCGGTCGTGGGGGGAAGGTCCCGATCACGGTGGCAGGGTCCCAATCGTGGGAGGAGGTTCCCGATCATGGGGGGAGGTTCCTGATTGTGGGGGGAGGGTCCCAATCAAGGGAGGAGGGTCCTGATCGCGGTGGCAGGGTCCCGATCACAGGGCCAGGGTCCTGATCACAGGGGGAGGTTTCCGATCACGGGGGGAAGAGTGCCGATCACAGGGGGAGGGTCCCGATTGCGGGGGGAGAGTCCCGATCATGGGGGCTGGGTCCCAATCACAGGGGGAGGGTCCCAATCGCAGGGGGAGAGTCCCGATCATGGGGGCTGGGTCCCGATCATAGGGGGAGAGTCCTGATCACAGGGGGAGGGTCCTGATCACAGGGGGAGGGTCCCGATTGCGGGGGGAGGGTCCCGAGCATGGGGGGGGTCCCTATCAGAGGGGGTGGGTCCCGATCATGGGGGGAGGGTCGCAATCACAGGGGGAGGGTCCTGATCAAAGGGGGAGGGTCCCGATCATGGGGGGAGGGTCCCGAGCATGGGGGGAGGGTCCCGATTGCAGGGGGAGAGTCCCGATCATGGGGGCTGGGTCCCGATCACAGGGGGAGGGTCCCGATCACAGGGGGAGGGTCCTGATCACAGGGGGACGGTCCCGATCGTGGGGGGAGGGGCCCGAGCACGGGGGGAGGGGCCCTATCAGAGGGGGGGCGTCCCGATCATGGGGAGAGGGTCCCGATCACAGGGGGAGGGTCCCGATCGTGGAGGGAGGGTCCTGATCACGGGGGGAGGTTCCTGATCACGGGGGGAGGGTCGCGATCATGGGGGGAGGGACGCGATCACAGGGGGAGGGTCCCGATCATGGGGGAAATTCCCGATCGTTGGGGCAGGGTCCCGATCACAGGGGGAGTGTCCCGATCACAGGGGGAGAGTCCCAATCATAGGGCAGGGTGCCGATCACGGTGGGGGAGGGTCCCGAACACGTGGGGAGTCGCCCGATGGTGGGGGGAGAGTCCTGATCGTGGGGGCAGGGTCCCGATCGCGGGGGCAGGGTCCCGATCGCGGGGGGAGGGTCCCGATCGTGGGGGGAGGGTCCCGATCGTGGCGGGAGTGTCCCGATCGTGGGGGGTGGGTCCTGGTCGTGGGGAGAGAGTCCTGATCGCGGGGGGAGAGTGCTGATCGCGGGGGCAGGGTCCCGATCGCGGGGTCAGGGTCCCGATCGTGGGGGGAGGGTCCCGATCGTGGGGGGAGGGTCCTGATCGTGGGGGGAGGGTCCCGATCGTGGGGGGAGGGTCCCGATCACGGGGGGAGGGTCCCGATCGTGGGGGGAGGGTCCCGATCACGGGGGGAGGGTCCCGAGCGCGGGGGAGGGTCCTGATCGCAGGGGGAGGGTCCCGAGTGCGGGGGAGGGTCCCGATCGCGGGGGGAGAGTCCCGATCGTGGGGTGAGAGTCCTGATCACAGGGTGAGGGTCCCGATCACAGGGGGAGGGTCCCCGATCGAGGGGGGAGGGTCCCAATCGCAGGTGGAGGGTCCCGATTACAGGGGGAGGGTCCTGATCGCGGGGGGAGGGTTCCAATCACGGGGGGAGGGTCCTGATCATAGAGGGAAGGTCCCAATCACGGGGGGAGGGTCCCGATCACGGGGGCATGGTCCCGATCATGGGGGCAATTTCCCGATCACAGGAGGAGTGTCCTGATCACGGGGGCTGTGTGCCGATCACGGGTGGAGGGTCCCTATCACAGGGGGAGGGTCCCGATCATGGGGGGAGGGTCCCGATCATGGGGGGAGGGTCCCGATCACGGAGGAGGGACCCGATCACGGGGGAGGGTCCCGATCGCGGGGGCAGGGTCCCGGTCGTGGGGGGAAGGTCCCGATCACGGTGGCAGGGTCCCAATCGTGGGAGGAGCTTCCCGATCATGGGGGGAGGTTCCTGATTGTGGGGGGAGGGTCCCAATCAAGGGAGGAGGGTTCTGATCGCGGTGGCAGTGTCCCGATCACAGGGCCAGGGTCCTGATCACAGGGGGAGGGTTCCGATCGCGGGGGAAGAGTCCCGATCACAGGGGGAGGGTCCCGATTGCGGGGGGAGAATCCCGATCATGGGGGCTGGGTCCCAATCACAGGGGGAGGGTCCCAATCGTGGGGGGAGAGTCCCGATCATGGGGGCTGCGTCCCGATCATAGGGGGAGGGTCCTGATCACAGGGGGAGGGTCCTGATCACAGGGGGAGGGTCCCGATTGCGGGGGGAGGGTCCTGAGCACGGGGGGGGTCCCTATCAGAGGGGGAGGGTCCCGATCATGGGGAGAGGGTCCCGATCACAGGGGGAGGGTCCCGATCGTGGGGGGAGGGTCCTGATCATGGGTGGAGGGTCCTGATCACGGCGGGAGGGTCCCGTTCACGGGGTGAAGGTCGCGATCACAGTAGGTGGGTCCTGATCAAAGGGGGAGGGTCCCGATCACGGGGGGAGGGTCCCGATTGCGGGGGGAGAGTCCCGATCATGGGGGCTGGGTCCTGATCATGGGGGCTGGGTCCCGATCATAGGGGGAGGGTCCCGATCACAGGGGGAGGGTCCTGATCACAGGGGGAGGGTCCTGATCGCGGGGGGAGGGGCCCGAGCACGGGGGGAGCGGCCCTATCAGAGGGGGGGTCCCGATCATGGGGAGAGTGTCCCGATCACAGTGGGAGGGTCCCGATCGCGGAGGGAGGGTCCTGATCACGGGGGGAGGTTCCTGATCACGGGGGGAGTGTCCCAATCACGGGGGGAGGGTCGCGATCACAGGGGGAGGGTCCCGATCATGGGGGAAATTCACGATCGTGGGGGCAGGGTCCCGATCACAGGGGGAGTGTCCCGATCACAGGGGGAGAGTCCCAATCGTAGGGGCAATGTGCCGATCACGGGGGGGAGGGTCCCAATCACGTGGGGAGTCGCCCGATGGCGGGGGGAGAGACCCAATCATGGGGGGGGAAGTCCTGATCACGGGGGCAGGGTCCCGATCGCGGGGGGAGGGTCCCGATCGTGGGGGGAGGGTCCTGATCACGGGGGGAGGGTCCTGATCGCGGAGGCAGGGTCCCGATCGCAGGGGTAGGGTCCCGATTGTGGGGGGAGAGTCCTGATCGTGGGGAGAGAGTCCTGATCATGGGGGGAGAGTGCTGATCACGGGGGCAGGGTCCCGATCGCGGGGGGAGGGTCCTGATCGTGTGGGGAGGGTCCCGATCGTGGGGGGAGGGTCCTGATCACGGGGGGAGGGTCCTGATCGCGGAGGCAGGGTCCCGATCGCAGGGGTAGGGTCCCGATTGTGGGGGGAGAGTCCTGATCGTGGGGAGAGAGTCCCGATCGTGGGGGGAGAGTCCGGATCGCGGGGGTAGGGTCCCGATCGTGGGGGGAGGGTCCCGAGCGCGGGGGAGCGTCCCGATTGCAGCAGGAGGTTCCCGAGTGCGGGGGAGGGTCCCGATCGCGGGGGGAGAGTCCCGATCGTGGGGTGAGGGTCCCGATCGCAGGGGGAGGGTCCCGATCACAGGGGGAGGGTCCCTGATCGAGGGGGGAGGGTCCCAATTGCAGGTGGAGGGTCCCGATCACAGGGGGAGGGTCCCGATCGCGGGGGGAGGGTTCCGATCGCGGGGGGAGGGTCCTGATCACAGAGGGAAGGTCCCGTTCACGGGGGGAGGGTCCCGATCACGGGCGCAAGTTCCCGATCACAGGGGGAGTGTCCCGATCGCGGGAGGAGGGTCCCGATCACAGGGGGAGTGTCCCGATCACGGTGGGAGGGTCCCGATCTCAGGGGGAGAGGCCCAATCACAGGGGGAGAGTGTCCCGATCGTGGGGTGAGGGTCCCGATAGTGGGGCGAGGGTCCCGATCTCAGGGGGAGAGGCCCAATCACGGGGGGAGAGTGTCCCGATCGTGGGGTGAGGGTCCCGAAAGTGGGGTGAGAGTCCCGATAGCGGGGTGAGGGACCCGACAGCGGGGGGAGGGTCATGATCGTGGGGTCAGGGTATTCATTGCGAGGTGTGAGTCTAACGGGAGGAGAGGGTCCGGATAGCGGGGGGAGGGGTCCGATCGTGGGGCAAGGGTCCCGATCATGGGGCGAGGGTCCCGATCGCGGGGGGAGAGTCCCGATTGTGGGGGGACGGTTCCGATCACGGGGGGAGGGTCCCAATCGCAGGGGGAGAGTCCCGATCACGGGGGGAGGGTCCCGATCACAGGAGGAGGGTCCCGATCACGGGGGAGTGTCCTGATCACGGGGGCTGGGTGCCGATCACGGGTGGAGGCTCCCTATCACAGGGGGAGGGTCCCGATCATGGGGGGATGGTCCCGATCACGGGGGGAGGGTCCCGATCACGGGGGAGGGACCCGATCACGGGGGAGGGTCCCGATCGCGGGGCAGGGTCCCGGTTGTGGGGGGAAGGTCCCGATCGCGGTGGCAGGGTCCCAATCATGGGAGGAGGTTCCTGATCATGGGGGGAGGTTCCTGATTGTGGGGGAGGGTCCCAATCAAGGGAGGAGGGTCCTGATCACGGTGGCAGGGTCCCGATCACAGGGCCAGGGTCCTGATCACAGGGGGAGGGTCCCGATTGCGGGGGTAGAGTCCCGATCATGGGGGCTGGGCCCCGATCACAGGGGGAGGGTCCCGATCATGGGGGGAGAGTCCCGATCATGGGGGCTGGGTCCCGATCTTAGGGGGAGGGTCCTGATCACAGGGGGAGGGTCCTGATCACAGGGGGAGGTTCCCGATTGCGGGGGGATGTTCCTGAGCACGGGGGTGTCCCTATCAGAGGGGGAGGGTCCCGATCATGGGGAGAGGGTCCTGATCACAGGGGGAGGGTCCCAATCGCGGGGGGAGGGTCCTGATCATGGGTGGAGGGTCCTGATCACAGCGGCAGGGTCCCGATCACGGGGGGAGGGTCGCGATCACAGGGGGAGGGTCCTGATCAAAGGGGGAGGGTCCCGATCACGGGGGGAGGGTCCTGAGCATGGGGGGAGGGTCCCGGTTGCGGGGGGAGAGTCCAGACCATGGGGGCTGGGTCCCGGTCACGGGGGCTGGGTCCCGATCAGAGGGGGAGGGTCCTGATCACAGAGGGAGGGTCCCGATCGCGGGGGGAGGGTCCCGAGCACGGGGGGGTCCCTATCAGAGGGGGAGGGTCCCGATCATGGGGAGAGGGTCCCGATCACAGGGGGAGGGTCCCGATCGCGGAGGGAGTGTCCTGATCACGGGGGGGAGGTTCCTGATCCTGGGGGGAGGGTCCCGATCATGGGGGGAGGGTCGCGATCACAGGGGGAGGGTCCCGATCATGGGGGAAATTCCCGATCGTGGGGGCAGGGTCCCGATCACAGGGGGAGTGTCCTGATCACAGGGGGAGAGTCCCAATCGTAGGGGCAGGGTGCCGATCACGGTGGGGAGGGTCCCGATCACGTGGGGAGTCGCCCGATGGCGGGGGGAGAGTCCCAATCATGGGGGGAGAGTCCTGATCGCGGGGGCATGGTCCCGATCACGGGGCCAGGGTCCTGATCGCGGGGGGAGGGTCCCGATCATGGGGGGAGAGTCCTGATCGTGGGGAGAGAGTCCTGATCGCGGGGGGAGAGTGCTGATCGCGGGGGCAGGGTCCTGTTCGTGGGGGGAGGGTCCTGATCGTGGGGGGAGGGTCCCGATCATGGGGGGAGGGTCCCGATCGTGGGGGGAGAGTCCCAATCATGGGGGGAAAGTCCTGATCGCGGGGGCATGGTCCCGATCGCGGGGCCAGGGTCCTGATCGCGGGGGGAGGGTCCCGATCGTGGGGGGAGAGTCTTGATCGTGGGGAGAGAGTCCTGATCGCGGGGGGAGAGTGCTGATCGTGGGGACAGGGTCCTGATCGTGGGGGTAGGGTCCTGATTGTGGGGGGAGGGTCCCGATCATGGGGGGAGGGTCCCGATCGTGGGGGGAGAGTCCCGATCATGGGGGGAGAGTCCGGATCGCGGGGGTAGGGTCCCGATCGTGGGGGGAGTGTCCCGAGCGCGGGGGAGGGTCCTGATCACCGGGGGAGGGTCCCCGATCGAGGGGGGAGGGTCCCAATCGCAGGTGGAGGGTCCCGATCACAGGGGGAGGGTCCCGATCGCGGGGGGAGGGTCCCGATCACAGAGGGATGGTCCTGATCATGGGGGGAGGGTCCCGATCACGGGAGCATGGTCCCGATCACAGGGGCAAGGTCCCGATCACAGGGGGAGTGTCCCGATCGCGGGAGGAGGGTCCTGCTCACAGGGGGAGTGTCCCGATCATGGTGGGAGGGTCCCGATCTCAGGGGGAGAGGCCGACTCACAGGGGGAGAGTGTCCCGATCATGTGGTGAGGGTCCCGATAGTGGGGCAAGGGTCCTGATCTCAGGGGGAGTGGCCCAATCACGGGGGGAGAGTGTCCCGATCGTGGGGTGAGGTTCCCGAAAGTGGGGTGAGGGTCCCGATAGCGGGGTGATGGACCCGACAGCGGGGGGAGGGTCATGATCGCGGGGTCAGGGTCTTCATTGCGAGGTGTGAGTCTCACGGGAGGAGAGCGTCCCGATAGCGGGGGGAGAGGCCCGATCACGGGAGGAGAGGGTCCCGATCACGGGGGGAGGGTTCCGATCATGGGGCAAGGGTCCCGATCATGGGGCGAGGGTCCCGATCGCGGGGGGAGAGACCCGATTGTGGGGGGACGGTTCCGATCATGGGGGGAGGGTTCCGATCACGGGGGGAGTCACCCGATCGCGGGGGGCAAGTCCCGATCATGGAGCGAGTGTCCCGATCGCGGGGGAGGGTCCCGTTCGTGGGGCGAGGGTCCCGATCGTGGGGCGAGGGTCCCAATCGCGTGGGAAGGGTCCCGATCGTGGGGGAAGGGTCCCGATCGCGGGGGCAGGGTCCCGGTCACGAGGGGAGTGTCCCGATCGTGGTGGGTGGGTCCCGATCGCGGGGAAAGGGTCCCGATCACGGGGGAAGGGTCCCGATCATGGGGGAAGGGTCCCGATCACGGGGGAAGGGTCCCGATCGCGGGGGAAGGGTCCCGATCGCGGCGGCAGGGTTCCGATCACAGGGGGAGTGGCCCGATCTCAGGGGGAGTGTGCCGTTCACGGGGGGAGGGTACCGATCGCGGGGTCAGGGTCCCGATCGTGGGGGAATGGTCCCGAGCATGGGGGGAGGGTCCCGTTCATGGGAGGATGATCCCGATCGCGGGGGGTGAGTCGCGATCGCGGGGGGAGTATCCCGAGCATGGGGGGAGGGTACCGATCGCAGAGGGAGGGTCCCGAGCGTGGGGGGAGGGTCCTGAGTGTGGGGGGTGATTCTCGATCACGGGGGGAGGGGCCCGATCGAGGGGGGTGAGTCTCGATCGTGGGCGGAGGGTCCTGATCGTGGGCGGAGGGTCCTGATCGTGGGAGGAGGGTTCTGATCACGGGGAGTGAGTCTCAATCATGGGAGGAGGGTCACGATCATGGGGTGAGGGTCCCAATCGTGGGCCGAGGTTCCGGATAGCGGGGGGAGAGTCCTGATCACAGGGGGAGGGTCCCGATTGCAGGGGGAGGGTCGCGATCACAGGGGGAGGGTCCTGATCAAAGGGGGAGGGTCCCGATCACGGGGGGAGGGTCCTGAGCATGGGGGGAGGGTCCCGATTGCGGGGGGAGAGCCAGATCATGGGGGCTGGGTCCCGGTCATGGGGGCTGGGTCCCGATCATAGGGGGAGGGTCCCGATCACAGGGGGAGGGTCCTGATCACAGGGGGAGGGTCCCGATTGCGGGGGGAGGGTCCCGAGCACGGGGGGGTCCCTATCAGAGGGGGAGGGTCCCGATCATGGGGAGAGGGTCCCAATCACAGGGGGAGTGTCCCGATCACGGAGGGAGGGTCCTGATCACGGGGGGGATGTTACTGAACCCGGGGGGAGGGTCCCGATCATGGGGGGAGGGTCGCGATCACAGGGGGAGGGTCCCGATCATGGGGGAAATTCCCGATCGTGGGGGCAGGGTCCCGATCACAGGGGGAGTGTCCCGATCACAGGGGGAGAGTCCCAATCGTAGGGGCAGGGTGCCGATCACGGTGGGGAGGGTCCCGATCATGTGGGGAGTCGCCCGATGGCAGGGGGAGAGTCCCAATCATGGGGGGAGAGTCCTGATCGCGGGGGCATGGTCCCGATCGCGGGGGGAGGGTCCTGATCGTGGGGGGAGGGTCCCGATCGTGGGGGGAGTGTCCCGATCATGGGGGGAGAGTCCCGATCGTGGGGGGAGGGTCCGGATCGCGGGGGTAGGGTCCCGATCGTGGGGGGAGGGTCCCGAGCGCGGGGGAGCGTCCCGATTGCAGCAGGAGGTTCCCGAGTGCGGGGGAGGGTCCCGATCGCGGGGGGAGAATCCCGATCGTGGGGTGAGGGTCCCGATCGCAGGGGGAGGGTCCCGATCACAGGGGGAGGGTCCCTGATCGAGGGGGGAGGGTCCCAATCGCAGGTGGAGGGTCCCGATCACAGGGGGAGGGTCCCGATCGCGGGGGGAGGGTTCCGATCGTGGGGGGAGGGTCCTGATCACAGAGGGAAGGTCCCGTTCACGGGGGGAGGGTCCCGATCACGGGGGCAAGTTCCCGATCACAGGGGGAGTGTCCCGATCGCGGGAGGAGGGTCCCGATCACAGGGGGAGTGTCCCGATCACGGTGGGAGGGTCCCGATCTCAGGGGGAGAGGCCCAATCACAGGGGGAGAGTGTCCCGATCGTGGGGTGAGGGTCCTGATAGTGGGGCGATGGTCCCGATCTCAGGGGGAGAGGCCCAATCACGGGGGGAGAGTGTCCCGATCGTGGGGTGAGGGTCCCGAAAGTGGGGTGAGAGTCCCGATAGCGGGGTGAGGGACCCGACAGCGGGGGGAGGGTCATGATTGCGGGGTCAGGGTCTTCATTGCGAGGTGTGAGTCTAACGGGAGGAGAGGGTCCCGATAGCGGGGGGAGGGGTCTGATCGTGGGGCAAGGGTCCCGATCATGGGGCGAGGGTCCCGATCGCGGGGGGAGAGTCCCGATTGTGGGGGGACGGTTCCGATCACGGGGGGAGGGTCCCAATCGCAGGGGGAGAGTCCCGATCACGGGGGGAGGGTCCCGATCACAGGAGGAGGGTCCCGATCACGGGGGAGTGTCCTGATCACGGGGGCTGGGTGCCGATCACGGGTGGAGGCTCCCTATCACAGGGGGAGGGTCCCGATCATGGGGGAATGGTCCCGATCACGGGGGGAGTGTCCCGATCACGGGGGAGGGACCCGATCACGGGGGAGGGTCCCGATCGTGGGGCAGGGTCCCGGTTGTGGGGGGAAGGTCCCGATCGCGGTGGCAGGGTCCCAATCGTGGGAGGAGGTTCCTGATCATGGGGGGAGGTTCCTGATTGTGGGGGGAGGGTCCCAATCAAGGGAGGAGGGTCCTGATCACGGTGGCAGGGTCCCGATCACAGGGCCAGGGTCCTGATCACAGGGCGAGGGTTCCGATCGCGGGGGGAAGAGTCCCGATCACAGGGGGAGGGTCCCGATTGCGGGGGGAGAGTCCCGATCATGGGGGCTGGGCCCCGATCACAGGGGGAGGGTCCCGATCATGGGGGGAGAGTCCCGATCATGGGGGCTGGGTCCCGATCTTAGGGGGAGGGTCCTGATCACAGGGGGAGGGTCCTGATCACAGGGGGAGGGTCCCGATTGCGGGGGGATGTTCCTGAGCACGGGGGGGGTCCCTATCAGAGGGGGAGGGTCCCGATCATGGGGAGAGGGTCCTGATCACAGGGGGAGGGGCCCAATCGCGGGGGGAGGGTCCTGATCATGGGTGGAGGGTCCTGATCACAGCGGCAGGGTCCCGATCACGGGGGGAGGGTCGCGATCACAGGGGGAGGGTCCTGATCAAAGGGGGAGGGTCCCGATCACGGGGGGAGGGTCCTGAGCATGGGGGGAGGGTCCCGGTTGCGGGGGGAGAGTCCAGACCATGGGGGCTGGGTCCCGGTCACGGGGGCTGGGTCCCGATCACAGGGGGAGGGTCCTGATCACAGGGGGAGGGTCCCGATCGCGGGGGGAGGGTCCCGAGCACGGGGGGGTCCCTATCAGAGGGGGAGGGTCCCGATCATGGGGAGAGGGTCCCGTTTACAGGGGGAGGGTCCCGATCGCGGAGGGAGGGTCCTGATCACGGGGGGGAGGTTCCTGATCCCAGGGGGAGGGTCCCGATCATGGGGGGAGGGTCGCGATCACAGGGGGAGGGTCCCGATCATGGGGGAAATTCCCGATCGTGGGGGCAGGGTCCCGATCACAGGGGGAGTGTCCTGATCACAGGGGGAGAGTCCCAATCGTAGGGGCAGGGTGCCGATCACGGTGGGGAGGGTCCCGATCACGTGGGGAGTCGCCCGATGGTGGGGGGAGAGTCCCAATCATGGGGGGAGAGTCCTGATCGCGGGGGCATGGTCCCGATCGCGGGGGCATGGTCCCGATCGCGGGGCCAGGGTGCTGATCGCGGGGGGAGGGTCCCGATCATAGGGGGAGAGTCCTGATCATGGGGAGAGAGTCCTGATCGCGGGGGGAGAGTGCTGATCGTGGGGGCAGGGTCCTGTTCGTGGGGGGAGGGTCCTGATCGTGGGGGGAGGGTCCTGATCGTGGGGGGAGGGTCCCGATCATGGGGGGAGGGTCCCGATCGTGGGGGGAGAGTCCCAATCATGGGGGGAGAGTCCTGATCGCGGGGGCATGGTCCCGATCGCGGGGCCAGGGTCCTGATCGCGGGGGGAGGGTCCCGATCGTGGGGGGAGAGTCCTGATCGTGGGGAGAGAGTCCTGATCGCGGGGGGAGAGTGCTGATCGCGGGGGCAGGGTCCTGATCGTGGGGGTAGGGTCCTGATCGTGGGGAAGGGTCACGATCATGGGGGGAGGGTCCCGATCGTGGGGGGAGAGTCCCGATCATGGGGGGAGAGTCCGGATCGCGGGGGTAGGGTCCCGATCGTGGGGGGAGAGTCCCGAGCGCGGGGGAGGGTCCTGATCACCGGGGGAGGGTCCCCGATCGAGGGGGGAGGGTCCCAATCGCAGGTGGAGGGTCCCGATCACAGGGGGAGGGTCCCGATCGCGGGGGGAGGGTCCCGATCACAGAGGGATGGTCCTGATCATGGGGGGAGGGTCCCGATCACGGGAGCATGGTCCCGATCACGGGGGCAAGGTCCCGATCACAGGGGGAGTGTCCCGATCGCGGGAGGAGGGTCCTGCTCACAGGGGGAGTGTCCCGATCATGGTGGGAGGGTCCCGATCTCAGGGGGAGAGGCCGACTCACAGGGGGAGAGTGTCCCGATCGTGGGGTGAGGGTCCCGATAGTGGGGCAAGGGTCCTGATCTCAGGGGGAGTGGCCCAATCACGGGGGGAGAGTGTCCCGATCGTGGGGTGAGGTTCCCGAAAGTGGGGTGAGGGTCCCGATAGCGGGGTGAGGGACCCGACAGCGGGGGGAGGGTCATGATCGCGGGGTCAGGGTCTTCATTGCGAGGTGTGAGTCTCACGGGAGGACAGCGTCCCGATAGCGGGGGGAGAGGCCCGATCACGGGAGGAGAGGGTCCCGATCACGGGGGGAGGGTTCCGATCATGGGGCAAGGGTCCCGATCATGGGGCGAGGGTCCCGATCGCGGGGGGAGAGACCCGATTGTGGGGGGACGGTTCCGATCATGGGGGGAGGGTTCCGATCACGGGGGGAGTCACCCGATCGCGGGGGGAAAGTCCCGATCACGGAGCGAGTGTCCCGATCGCGGGGGAGGGTCCCGTTCGTGGGGCGAGGGTCCCGATCGTGGGGCGAGTGTCCCAATCGCGTGGGAAGGGTCCCGATCGTGGGGAAGGGTCCCGATCGCGGAGGCAGGGTCCCGGTCACGAGGGGAGTGTCCCGATCGTGGTGGGTGGGTCCCGATCGCGGGGAAAGTGTCCCGATCACGGGGGAAGGGTCCCGATCATGGGGGAAGGGTCCCGATCACAGGGGAAGGGTCCCGATCGCGGGGGAAGGGTCCCGATCGCGGCGGCAGGGTTCCGATCACAGGGGGAGTGGCCCGATCTCAGGGGGAGTGTGCCGTTCACGGGGGGAGGGTACCGATCGCGGGGTCAGGGTCCCGATCGTGGGGGGATGGTCCCGAGCATGGGGGGAGGGTCCCGTTCATGGGAGGATGATCCCGATCGCGGGGGGTGAGTCGCGAGCGCGGGGGGAGTGTCCCGAGCGTGGGGGGAGGGTACCGATCGCAGAGGGAGGGTCCCGAGCGTGGGGGGAGGGTCCTGAGTGTGGGGGGTGATTCTCGATCACGGGGGGAGGGGCCCGATCGAGGGGGGTGAGTCTCGATCGTGGGCGGAGGGTCCTGATCGTGGGCGGAGTGTCCTGATCGTGGGAGGAGGGTCCTGATCGCGGGGAGTGAGTCTCAATCATGGGAGGAGGGTCACGATCATGGGGTGAGGGTCCCAATCGTGGGCCGAGGGTCCGGATAGCGGGGGGAGAGTCCTGATCACAGGGGGAGAGTCCCGATTGCGGGGGGAGGGTCGCGATCACAGGGGGAGGGTCCTGATCAAAGGGGGAGGGTCCCGATCATGGGGGGAGGGTCCTGAGCATGGGGGGAGGGTCCCGATTGCGGGGGGAGAGTCCAGATCATGGGGGCTGGGTCCCGGTCATGGGGGCTGGGTCCCGATCATAGGGGGAGGGTCCTGATCACAGGGGAAGGGTCCTGATCACAGGGGGATGGTCCCGATTGCGGGGGGAGGTTCCCGAGCACGGGGGGGTCCCTATCAGAGGGGGAGGGTCCCGATCATGGGGAGAGGGTCCCAATCACAGGGGGAGGGTCCCGATCATGGAGGGAGGGTCCTGATCACGGGGGGGAGGTTACTGAACCCGGGGGGAGGGTCCCGATCATGGGGGGAGGGTCCCGATCACAGGGGGAGGGTCCCGATCATGGGGGAAATTCCCGATCGTGGGGGCAGGGTCCCGATCACAGGGGGAGTGTCCCGATCACAGGGGGAGAGTCCCAATCGTAGGGGCAGGGTGCCGATCACGGTGGGGAGGGTCCCGATCATGTGGGGAGTCGCCCGATGGCGGGGGGAGAGTCCCAATCATGGGGGGAGAGTCCTGATCGCGGGGGCATGGTCCCGATCGCGGGGCCATGGTCCCGATCGCGGGGCCAGGGTCCTGATCGCGGGGGGAGGGTCCCGATCGTGGGGGGAGAGTCCTGATCGTGGGGAGAGAGTCCTGATCGCGGGGGGAGAGTGCTAATCGCGGGGGCAGGGTCCTGTTCGTGGGGGGAGGGTCCTGATCGTGGGGGGAGGGTCCCGATCATGGGGGGAGGGTCCCGATCATGGGGGGAGAGTCCCAATCATGGGGGGAGAGTCCTGATCGCGGGGGCATGGTCCCGATCGCGGGGCCAGGGTCCTGATCGCGGGGGGAGGGTCCCGATCGTGGGGGGAGAGTCCTGATCATGGGGAGAGAGTCCTGATCATGGGGGGAGAGTGCTGATCACGAGGGCAGGGTCCTGATCGCGGGGGTAGGGTCCTGATCGTGGGGGGAGGGTCCCGATCATGGGGGGAGGGTCCCGATCGTGGGGGGAGAGTCCCGATCGTGGGGGGGGAGTCCGGATCGTGGGGGTAGGGTCCCGATCGTGGGGGGAGAGTCCCGAGCGCGGGGGAGGGTCCTGATCACCGGGGGAGGGTCCCCGATCGAGGGGGGAGTGTCCCAATCGCAGGTGGAGGGTCCCGATCACAGGGGGAGGGTCCCGATCGCGGGGGGAGTGTCCCTATCACAGAGGGATGGTCCCGATCACGGGGGGAGGGTCCCGATCACGGGAGCATGGTCCGGATCACGGGGGCAAGGTCCCGATCACAGGGGGAGTGTCCCGATCGCGGGAGGAGGGTCCTGCTCACAGGGGGAGTGTCCCGATCATGGTGGGAGGGTCCCGATCTCTGGGGGAGAGGCCGACTCACAGGGGGAGTGTGTCCCGATCGTGGGGTGAGGGTCCCGATAGTGGGGCGAGGGTCCTGATCTCAGGGGGAGTGGCCCAATCACGGGGGGAGAGTGTCCCGATCGTGGGGTGAGGTTCCCGAAAGTGGGGTGAGGGTCCCGATAGCGGGGTGAGGGACCCGACAGCGGGGGGAGGGTCATGATCGCGGGGTCAGGGTCTTCATTGCGAGGTGTGAGTCTCACGGGAGGAGAGCGTCCCGATAGCGGGGGGAGAGGCCCGATCACGGGAGGAGAGGGTCCCGATCACGGGGGGAGGGTTCCGATCGTGGGGCAAGGGTCCCGATCATGGGGCGAGGGTCCCGATCGCGGGGGGGAGAGACCCGATTGTGGGGAGACGGTTCCGATCATGGGGGGAGGGTTCCGATCACGGGGGGAGTCACCCGATCGCGGGGGGAAAGTCCCGATCACGGAGCGAGTGTCCCGATCGCGGGGGAGGGTCCCGTTCGTGGGGCGAGGGTCCCGATCGTGGGGCGAGGGTCCCAATCGCGTGGGAAGGGTCCCGATCATGGGGGAAGGGTCCCGATCGCGGGGGCAGGGTCCCGGTCACGAGGGGAGTGTCCCGATCGTGGTGGGTGGGTCCCGATCGCGGGGAAAGGGTCCCGATCACGGGAGAAGGGTCCCGATCACGGGGGAAGTGTCCCGATCGCGGGGGAAGGGTCCCGATCGCGGCGGCAGGGTTCCGATCACAGGGGGAGTGGCCCGATCTCAGGGGGAGTGTGCCGTTCACGGGGGGAGGGTACCGATCGCGGGGTCAGAGTCCCGATCGTGGGGGGATGGTCCCGAGCATGGGGGGAGGGTTCCGTTCATGGGAGGATGATCCCGATCGCGGGGGGTGAGTCGCGATCGCGGGGGGAGTGTCCCGAGCGTGGGGGGAGAGTACCGATCGCGGAGGGAGGGTCCCGAGCGTGGGGGGAGGGTCCTGAGTGTGGGGGGTGATTCTCGATCACGGGGGGAGGGGCCCGATCGAGGGGGGTGAGTCTCGATCGTGGGCGGAGGGTCCTGATCGTGGGCGGAGGGTCCTGATCATGGGAGGAGGGTCCTGATCGCGGGGAGTGAGTCTCAATCATGGGAGGAGGGTCACGATCATGGGGTGAGGGTCCCAATCGTGGGCCGAGGGTCCGGATAGCGGGTGGAGAGTCCTGATAACAGGGGGAGGGTCCCGATCATTGGGGGAGGGTCCCGATCGAGGGGTGAGCATCCCAATCGTGGGGGCAGGGTCCCGATTGCAAGGTGTGAGTCTCAATCACAAGGGGAGGGTCCCAATCGCGGGGGCAGGGTCCCAGTGTGGTAAACCACTGTTGTTGTTGTTGTTGTTGTTGTTGTTACACACTGTTGTACCTATGCATGCCTCAACATGTCTCGGCTGGCTCCACCCACACAGGCCCAGGTATAAAGGTGATTGACCTGCAGCCCCCTGCTTCTTGGAACCCAGTCAACCAGAGGGCATGCTCTGTTCTTTGCTTATAAAAGCCTTTAGTTACTCTCTTAACTCTCAGTCTTTTATGAGTAATTGATAGCGCATCAATTTTATTAGCAAAAACAAAATGTCGACATTTGCTGAACAGCAGGCTGCTGCACCAAACGCTGGACAGCAGGCTGCTGCACCAAACGCTGAGCAACAGGAGCTGCTGCGAGCCCTCAGACCAACATGCCTGGACCTAGACCCCCAAGAAGCGGGTTCGGCTACCAAATTCGCGCATTGGCTGCGTTGCTTCGAGGCCTACCTGCAAGCCTCAACTGTGACCCTGGACGAAAACAAGTTGGAAATCCTGGCCTCAAAGGTGAGCCACCAAGTTTATACAATAATCCAGGGCGCGACGACCTACGCGGCGGCTATCGGTCTGCTAAAAGGGCAATACGCATGCCCGGTAAATACGGTCTATGCCAGGCACCTCTTAAGATCCCGCAGACAGCAGCCCGGGGAATCGGTGGAGGCCTTCCTACGGGCACTACGGATACTCGACCGAGACTGCGATTGCAAAGAAGCATCAGCCGCAGCACACACGGAGGGACTGATCCGAGATGCTTTCGTTGCGGGTCTAAGGTCCGACTACTCCCGGCAGAGACTGTTGGAAAAGGGAGAAATGGACCTGAGAAAGGCAGTGTCCCTCGCACTCTCGCTCGACGCGGCCCACAGGAATATGGACGCCTTCTCCCCTAACCGCTCCGCAACGTGGACGCCACAACCTTGGGTCATGGGACCGCCACCCTCAACTGCTGCTGCGATGTCCAAGGCACAGAAATGTTATTTTTGTGGCCAGGCAAAACACCCCAGAGCACGCTGCCCGGCGAGAAACGCTACCTGCTCCGGCTGCGGGAAGAAAGGACACTATGTCAGCGCCTGCAAAGGTAAAACCGCTAACGCCAGCAGCGCCGCGTGCGAACCGTGGGGGCAGCCATCTTGTCCGCCATCTTGGGCTCCCCCAGCCGCGTGGGGATCGGGACCATGGGCGCCGCCATTTTGTCCGCCATCTCGGACGTCTCCAACTTCAACCACGGGGGACCCGGACTCAACCACCGCCTCATCTGACGACCACATCAACTCGCTCGACCATACGCTGGCCTCCGTGACGCTGGACCAATCTTTCCCTCGTCAACTGTCCAGGTCCATGATGGACATTAAGGTAAACGGCCGCGCCACTACCTGCCTTTTTGACAGCGGGAGCACGGAAAGCTTTATCCACCCCGACACGGTGCGCAGTTACTCTCTCCCGGTCCTGCCGACGCGACATCGGATCTCTTTGGCTTCCAAAGCCCAGTCAGCGGACGTCGGTGGCTACTGTGTAGTGACCCTTTCAGTAAGGGGCACAGAATACAAAAATTTTAAACTCCTGGTCCTGCCCCATCTTTGCGCTGCCGTTCTACTGGGGTTGGATTTTCAGTGCAACCTTAAGAGTGTCACATTAGCGTACGACGAACCCCTCCCCCCACTCAGTCTGCAGCCAGCAGCTTTTAAATCGCTCGCCGCGCACCATTTGCAGCCTTTCCACCCTTAAAGTCCCCCCCCCTTCTTGTTCGCTAACCTCACCCGCGACTGTAAGCCCATCGCTACCAAAAACAGGCGTTACAGTGCCGGGGATAGGAGCTTCATTAAATCCGAGGTAGCAAGACTCCTGAAGGAAGGGATTATTGAAAGTAGCACCAGCCCATGGCGAGCACAAGTGGTGGTAGTGAAGACTGGCGAAAAACAGTGCCTAGTTATTGACTACAGCCAGACGATCAATCGCTACACCCAGCTAGATGCATACCCACTCCCCCGCATATCTGACATGGTCAATCAGATAGCACAATACCGGGTGTTCTCGACGATTGATCTGAAGTCGGCATACCACCAGCTCCCCATCAGGGCTGAGGACTGCCAGTACACAGCTTTTGAAACTGACGGTCGTCTCTACCACTTCCTCAGAGTTCCCTTCGGCGTCACCAACGGGGTTTCAGTCTTCCAACGGGAGATGGACCGGATGGTCGACCAGAACGCGCTCCAGGCCACTTTCCCCTATCTAGACAACGTCACCATCTGCGGCCGCGACCAGCAGGACCATGATGTTAATCTAGAGAAATTCCTCCGTACGGCCCAGCGGCTGAACCTAACATACAACAAGGACAAATGTATGTTTCGTACCAAGCGCCTTGCCATTCTTGGCTGTGTAGTGGAGAACGGAGTCATCGGCCCCGACCCCGACAGGATGCGCCCCCTTATGGAGCTCCCCCTCCCCCACTGCCAAAAAGCACTGAAGAGATGCCTAGGGTTTTTCTCGTACTATGCTCAGTGGGTGCCCAACTATGCGGACAAAGCCAGACCCCTCATCAAGTCCACCTCCTTCCCCCTGACAGCAGAGGCCTGTGCAGCCTTCACTCTCATAAAAGGAGATATTGCGAAGGCCACAATGCACGCAGTGGATGAGTCCATCCCTTTCCAAGTGGAGAGCGACGCATCCGACTTTGCCCTAGCTGCAACCCTTAACCAGGCGGGGAGACCCGTGGCCTTTTTCTCAAGGACCCTCCAGGGCCCCGAGATTCGACACTCCTCTGTCGAAAAGGAGGCCCAGGCCATTGTGGAAGCTGTGCGACATTGGAGGCATTACCTGGCCGGAAAACGATTTACCCTGCTCACTGACCAGCGTTCAGTAGCTTTTATGTTTAATAATAAGCAGAGGGGCCAAATCAAGAACGATAAGATCTTGAGGTGGAGAATCGAACTCTCCACCTACAATTACGATATCTTGTACCGGCCCGGGAAACTCAATGAGCCCCCAGATGCCCTATCACATGGTACATGCGCCAACGCGCAGGTCGTTAGACTGAAGACCCTCCACAATGACCTCTGCCACCCGGGGGTCACCAGGTTTTTTCACTTCATCAAATCCCGTAACCTGCCCTACTCCATCGAGGAGGTCAGGACCACGACCAGGAACTGTCAAATCTGTGCCGAGTGCAAACCGCATTTTTATAGGCCAGACAGAGCAAGCCTGATCAAAGCCACGCGCCCCTTTGAACGGCTGAGTGTCGATTTTAAAGGGCCCCTCCCCTCCTCCGACCGCAATGTGTACTTCCTCAACATAACTGATGAGTACTCCCGTTTCCCGTTTGCCATCCCTTACTCAGACATGACCAGTACCACGGTCATTAAATGTCTGAATGACCTCTTCGCCTTGTTCGGTTTCCCTAGCTATACTCATAGCGACAGGGGCTCATCCTTTATGAGCGACGAACTCCGGCAGTACCTGCTCTCGAGAGGTATCGCTACAAGCAGGACCACCAGCTACAACCCCCGGGGGAATGGCCAGGTGGAAAGGGAGAATGCGACAGTCTGGAAGGCAGTCCTTTTAAACTTGAAATCTAAGGGCCTTCCGACCTCTCGCTGGCAGGAAGTCCTCCCTGCGGCGCTCCATTCCATTCGGTCACTGCTCTGTACAGCCACCAATGCTACCCCTCATGAGAGAATGTTCTCCTTCCCCAGGAAGTCCACCTTGGGGATCTCGTTACCGACATGGCTGACTTCTCCAGGACCCGTCCTACTGCGGAAGCACGTGAGGTCCCATAAGACGGACCCCCTGGTCGAGAGGGTGAGCCTCCTCCATGCCAACCCTCAGTATGCTTACGTGGTGTACCCGGACGGGCGGGAGGACACAGTCTCCATACGAGACCTCGCACCTTCGGGTGCTCCCGAAACACCCCCCTCGCCAACCACCACTACCCACGCCTACCCCCAGTACGCTTACGTAGCGTACCCGGACGGGCGGGAGGACACAGCCCCCACACGAGATCTCGCACCTTTGGGTGCCCCTGAAACACTACCATTGCCATCCACCACTACCCACAACCCAACCCCGCTAGACGGCATGCCGCAGCCCCAGGACCCGTCATTGACCACCCAACCACTCAATGAGATGCCAGACTCAACGTTGGATGCTGCACCATCACCGCCGCCACCACGACGATCAGGACGGCATACAAGGCCACCTGATAGACTTACTTACACGAACCTTTAGTACACTTCACCCCGCCGAACTCAATTTTAAACAAGGGGTGAATGTGGTAAACCACTGTTGTTGTTGTTGTTGTTACACACTGTTGTACCTATGCATGCCTCAACATGTCTTGGCTGGCTCCACCCACACAGGCCCAGGTATAAAGGTGATTGACCTGCAGCCCCCTGCTTCTTGGAACCCAGTCAACCACGAGAGGCATGCTCTGTTCTTTGCTAATAAAAGCCTTTAGTTACTCTCTTAACTCTCAGTCTTTTATGAGTAATTGATAGCGCATCACCCAGTCATGGGGGGGGAGTCCCGATCGCGAGCGGGGGGGGGAGGTCCCGATTGCGGGGGTGGGTTCGTCCCGATTGCGGGGGGGGTTCCTGATCACAGGGGGATGGTACCGATCATGGGGGGAGGTTACCGATCGTGGGGGGAGGGTACCGATCGTGGGGGGAGGGTCCCGATCGCAGGGGCAGGGTCCCGATCGCGGGGGCAGTCTCTTGAGCGGGGGGGGGTCCCGAGTGTGGGAGGAGGGTCCCGATTGCGGGAGGGGTGTCCTGATCACAGGGGGAGGGTCCCGATCACAGGGGGGAGATGCCCGATCACGGAGTGAGGGTTCCGATCATGGGGGGAGTGTCCCGATCGTGGGGGGAGGGTCCCGATCGCGGCGGGAGGGTCCCGATCATGGGGGGAGGGTTCCAATCACGGGGGGAGGATCCCGATCGCGGGGGCTGGTCCCGATCACAGAGGAAGTGTCCCGTTCACGGTGGGAGGCTACCGATCGTGGGGGAAGGGTCCCGATCGCGGGGGAAGCCTCCCTATCGCGGCGGGAGCATCCCGATCAGGGGGGCAGGGTCCCGATTGCGGGGGCAGGGTCTTGATTGCGAGGTGTGAGTCTCGGTCACGGGGGGTGGGGTCATAATCGCAGGGGACAGGGTCCCGAGTGTGGGAGGAAGGTCCCAATCGCGGGGGGTGAGTTGCGATCGCGGGGGGAGGGACCCGAGCGTGGGGGGTGAGTCTCGATCGCGGGGGGAGGGGCCCAATCACGGGTGCTGAGTCGATCGTGGGAGGAGGGTCCCGATCGTGGGCTGAGGGTCCGGACAGCAGGGGGAGAGTCCCGATAGCGGGGTAGAGTCCCGATCACTGGGGGCGTGTCCCGATCGCGGGGTGTGAGTCTCGATCGCAGGGGGAGGGTCCCGATCGAGGGGGCAGGGTCCCGATTGCGAGGTGTGAGTATCGATCACAGGGGGAGGGTCCCAATTGCAGGGGCAGGGTCCCAGTCATGGGGGGAGAGTCCCGATCGCGTGGTGGGGGGGGAGGTCCCGATTGCGGGGGGGAGTTCCGATCATGGGGGGAGTGTCCCAATCACGGGGGGTGGGTCCAGATCATGGGGGGAGGGTCCTGAGCGTGGGGGCAGAGTCCTGATCACGGGGAAAGGGTCTCGATCGTGGGGGGAGGGTCCCGATCGTGGGGTGAGGGTCCTGATCGTGGGGTGAAAGTCCCGATCGCGGGGTGTGAGTCCCGATCACGGGGGGGTGTGTTCCAATCGCGAGGGATGGGTCCAGATCGCGGGGGAGGGTCCCAATCGTTGGGGGAGGGTCCTGATCGAGGGGGGAGGGTCCCGATCACGGGGGGTGTGTTCCGATTGCGGGGGATGGGTCCAGATCATGGGAGGAGGGTCCCGATCGCAGCGTGAGGGTCCTGGCCATGGGGGAGGGTCCTGATCGCGGGGGGAGGGTCACGATCATGGGAGGAGTGTCCTGATCGCGGGGTGAGGGTCCCGGTCATGGGGGGAGGGTCCCGATTGTGGAGGGGGGTTGTCCAGATTGTGGTGGAAGAGTCCCGAACGTGGGGGAGAGTCCCGATCCCGGGTGGAGTGTCCGAACATGGGTGTAGGGTCCCGATCGTGGGGGCAGGGTCCCGATCGCGGGGGGGGGGTCCAGATCGTGGGGGCAGGGTCCCGATCGCGGGGGCTGGGCCCTGATCACGGGGGGTGTGTCTCAATTGCGGGGTGTGGGTCCAGATCGTGGGGGGAGAGTCCTGAACGTGGGGGGTGAGTCTCGATCGCGGGGGGTGAGTCTCGATCGTGGGGGGAGGGGCTCGATTGTGGGGGGAGGGTCCCGATCGCAGGGGGAGAGTCCCGATCGCAGGGGGTGAGTGTCGATCACGGGGGGAGGGGCCCGATCGCGGGGGGAGTGTCCTGATCACGGGGGGAGTGTCCCGATCATGGGGGGAGAGTCCGTTGGTGGTCGGGGGGGTCCGATGGTGGTCAGAGGGGGGCGTCCGATGGTGGTCAGGGGGGTGGGTCTGATGGTGGTCGGCGGAGGGGGTCCAATGGTGGTCAGTGGGGTCCGATGGTGGTCGGAGGGAGGTGGGGTCTGAATGTGGTCGAGGGGTGGGTCCAATGTTGGTCTGGTGGGTCCAATGGTGGTCAGAGGGGGGGGTCTGATGGTGGTCGGGGGGTGGGTCCAATGGTGGTCAGGGGGTTTGATGGTGGTTGGGAGGCAGGTCTGATGGTGGGGGGGAAACATACTGATTGCAGTGGGTGGTGCGTTTACTGGGTAGCTTGTTGGACCTGGAGGAAACACTTCTGCTTCTCCTGGCCTACAAGCTGTGCTGTAAAGACACATGGATTCTGCCCTTCTTACCTGCTTTCAGCTGCCGAGTTTCCCGAGGCCTGGGAAACCCGGCTGAAATGAGTGAAAAATAGAATGGCTGTTAAAATGAAGGCAGGCAACCTCATAATATTTAAATGACCAACCCCCCTCCTGCGAACGGATTGGTCGCCCACCCCCAGTCCCATCTCCTTTAAAACCGGAAGTGGACAAGTCATGCGGGTTGGATTCCTGTTTCAGATTTTTGGATTTTAACCTCGGTACCGACACCAACCCACACCTTTTTGGGAGTTAAGATTCAGTGCATGGTTTCATTGGTCTGAATTATGCCATCAAGGTCTGCTTTACAGTATGTCACTCCTACTGAAAATGACATGTGAACACCACTCAGCAGGAAACCGTTCTAAACTCTTTTTACTTTGTCTTTGCATAGTGGTAAGCAGCATTAGCACGCACACAGACAACGTAGTTGATAATAAAATTATGACAGCTTGAAAGTTGTAGATGCAGAATTATTTTGGAAATGTATGGAAGCTGCTTTTATTCGATAGAATTAATGAGAGCATTGAAAGCTATTGAGCAGAGAGAAGGAACGGAAGAGCTGCAGTTACTGGCTTCTTTGTGGAGGGAAGTAGAAAGAAGTAGACGGGGCTGTTAATGTACTGGCCAGATGATAAAGTAAGTGCTCCACAGGCCTATCAAAATAGTGAAGCTTTTCCTTCAAAAGCCCTACAGTCTTCTAATTGATGAATGAGCCTTGTTGTAGCGATGTTCTGCTGGTGGGTTTGCCAGTCAAAGTGACATTATGAGCCTTGTCTCCCAGAAGCCATCCTGACACTTGATCATCTTCCCTGAGTAGGGCTGGAAGGTTGAACTTCCTTATGACAAAAGCATTGTGACAACTTCCTGCAAATGTGGCATTGACATGCAAGATTTGTTGTAGCTGACCACAAACAATTTGAACACTGAGGGAGTAGAATCCCTTGCTATTCAGGAAATTCAATGGGTGCACAGTTGGAGTTCATAGTGCAACTTAGGTGCCTTCTGTTGCCCCTGCTCATAAGGATAATTTGTTATAACAGTAGCTTGCTCCTCCTTATCCTGGATGAGGCTAAAGGCTGGTGTATAGTTCTATTTCATTTTGGCTACCCAGAACTGAACCATGTGGACTGTGTGACCTTGGTTCCACTCATCATTTACATTATAATCATCCCTGATCTATAACACAACGTGAAACCTCTCCTAGCCACTGCTTTAAATGTGGTAATAGGAAACATTCTTGTACCTGCTCCGTGAACTGGCCTTGTGGAAGATCCCAATCCCTGTTCTATTTTAACATAGGGTAATTGTGTGCCATGTGTCTCAGTTAAGTTTGTGATACAGCTCCAGCTCCTATTTCTAGCAAGCATTGAAGCCCAGAGCTTAGTGCACCCTAAAGTGCTTTGATAATTGCATACCAGTTGGCTGCTGACACATTTCCCTTTCCTGTAATTCCATATTTGTGAAAATACTAAAGGACGAGATAAATACCACTGACAATTATTGGCCCAGAATTTCATGGAGACTTGTGCCATTGTAGTAGCGCATCTACACAGGGCCCATTTTTCATTGCAAAAGTCCCAGGAAATTATGGCGTTAGTGATTTATGCTGTAACGTATTCCACGTCATAATTTCTTGGGACTTTTGCGCCCCTCTGACGTTTCCCTCCCCAAAACAGTTTATTATAGCCCTGTCCCCATTAAAATCAATTGCGATCGCGAATCTGCGGAATTAACGCTAATGTGATTACTTCTGCCACTTAGACCATTGCAGAATTTGGTGCTAGTGGGCTCAGTGTGTTTGGTGTAATCGCAGGAATCTTAGTTTACTGTTTAAATTAAGAAATAATAATAATTGTGTCGCCCTTGTTAGGTGTTTTAAAAAAATGATTCAGTTATGAGGAGAAATCTCGTAATTATGTAAATATCTGGGAGGAGTGGGTCGCCAGTCCCTAGCCTTAAACTACCATCCAAATATGACATTTTGTTATATGTAATTCGGATCGTTAATCCTATGCTCTCTGAATTTGGTTGTCAGTGATCACAATGTGCCCATTTATACCTTATTACAATCCACAGCGCATGGACAATATACATGAGTAAAATATTCTAGCCTGAAACTTCAAGGGTCTTGTTATATTAGTTTAGAATCATGCTAGTAAACATGTCTTGAGCACAAATATGGTCTTTGGTTGGCTGCTGAAATGGTTAACTGCACCCATGTGTTCAGTATTTCTACAATACGCGACCAACCCTTTATCACTATGTCTTCTCCCCCTCCCCCCAACCCCATCCCACTCTCAAGTGACTGAGCCACAATGTTTACTTTAATAATCAATTTTCACAAAAATATTACACAGACTTTAGGGTAACATTTCTGAATTCCATAATCTGTATTGGTATGATCCCCATTCACATGATAAATAGGAGCCATGGTGTTCAGACTGTTACTGCACAGTGAGTAACATTAGTAACAACTCAGAAATAGCACTGGGATTAATAGCAACTCAAGACTAAAAGCTTCTGGATTCCGTATTTTTATTACAACCTCAATGAGAAGACGGTTGGGGGAGTCACTGTACTATCTAATGAACTAACCAGACAGATATAAAAACAATCCTTAATGTGCATCAGCTCTCTATAATTTGAATTTGTGCTTGATTCTGCCGTCAGTTCAACCTTTAAACATTGATTTCCAAGACTGCTGGATGCAAATAGTTTTGCAAAAAGCTAGCCCGTAGAGAAATATGATCCAATTAATAATGCTGCCTTTTACCTGTCTGTGTTTCTGGTGTTTGTGTTTAGAGACGGACAGAAAGACTAAATAGCATCACATTGCAATGGGTTTTTACTTTGGTCATTGGCCTCACCACTTCTGATTCACTGCTCACTGCAGCAAATTCTAATTAGTTCTCCACTGAAGGATCGTGACGCACAACGGTCTAACAAATGACGTTCATTGCCAGCATCACAGTTGCAGGAAGTTCTGGGCCAGCTATCTCAGTAACACGGGAAGCTCTCTGATAAGCCTGATCCCCCCCCTCCCCCTTATATATCGGGTGTAAATTACAGATGAATCTCACATTTTAGGTTTCTTCCACTGCATAAAATCATAGAAAGTATTTTCTGCCAATCCAAAGTGGTCTTTTTTTGAAGTGAACATATCCCTCTGTGGAAACAATTACTCACCAATGACTGTGAAAAATAAGATTATTAACAGACTAATATAAAGGCGCAAAGCAAAAAAAAATGGTGACAGGCTGATGACGCCTGAACTGGTGAAGAAGAAAAAAAGATAGTACAAACTACACTAAACCATCCATAAAAGCAAATGTAGAAATAGCCTTTTGTTTCATTGCATGCCAGAGTTTCTTCTGTCTGGAGGATGTAATTTGAAAGGTGGCAGTACAAAAGGTAGTGTTCAGTACAATGCTAATCAACTTTTCATCCATGTTGTTTCATCAGCCACTGTGCCTACTCCATATGCTGCATGCGTGCTTTAGACAACTAATTCCCACATAAACAGATGGCATGCTCACGTTGTTATGTTCAAAACATACAAGAATAGCAATGGGGACTGCCAGTAACAAAGGAGGGGGTTCGAGGTGCCAGGTATGAAATACTACACACTCACTGAAGCGTGAAAATACCATAACAACCTTTTATGTGAACGCTGCACCAAAATGCAGTCTTGCACCAAAGACAGGAAAATAAAGCTGAGAGCCTCTCTCCATCTAGGATTGCCTTTTCAGCAGTTAACCGAGAACTGCACTTAAAAATGCATCATATATTGTGCAATATCTAGAAATACACCTTGCATTTAACAGCTTGTGGGAAAAACAGCTCATGCTTCTTGCGGCCCAAACCAAGCCTTCTTTTCATTAATCTGTCAGTTTAAATCAGAACTAAATCAGATGCTAGTTTAGGAGTCCCTAGAATTTTGATCAGGCATGAGGACGCCTGGAATTGGGCCAGCGCAAGAAAAGCACCCACCTGAAATCTACCGAGCTCACCATGTGTGTATTTTTGGTTCAGCATAATTTGCATAATCTCATGCAGCTCCCAGTGTGGAAAACAACCTGTACTTGGCAGTCTTCTTGTTGCTGGGTGGGCAATGACAGGCTTTAAAGGTCTTTAGCAGCTGGTGCAAAACTGTTTTAGCCATGCATAACCAGGTCTGGTTGGACCACATTAAGTGCTATCGGGCCTCACTGTCCCCTGTCAAAACTACCACTACTCCAGGGTCATCCTGGAGAGCAAAGATAACTCCTTGCTTCTTTTCTGCAGGATAATTGTATAAAACAGCTATTGCACAATGAAAACATTGGTGAAAAGAGCAATGTTTGTGCACAAAGTTTTAAATGGTACATCCCGAGAATTGGGGAGTTTATGCCGTGCTTGATGGGCCTCCCAAGATATGTATGCGTGCTAAAGTGTACTCACCTTCGCCATTCCCCTGAGAGCAGGACACATCATCCCCAGTTATAGCCAGGTACCTCCCTCCAACCATCTCCTTAAACCCCTCTCCCCTGCCCCCTTCTTCCTCACTTCTAACAATAAGTGCAAGGAGCTCATGGACTTCTTTGTCACTAAGATTGGGACCATCTGTTCGGCTGCTTCTATTGATTCTGCTGCCCTTTCCCTCCCCCACCAAACCAAAAATTCCCCCAAAGTTCCTGCCAATCCAAGCTCTGAACCTGTGATCAGAATTTTGCCTACCTGGGCAGGTCTGGTGTGGGCGGTGTCAATGTCGGGTCGCGATCCCACTGGTGGCTCGATCCCGCTGTTGAAAATAAACTTACTTTAATGGGGCCTATTAAGCCCACCCAGCACATTACCTGGCCCAATGAGATGGAGCAGGCCTGGTGACGTCATTCATGACGTGTTTTCAGCTGGGCTCTTTAAAGGGACCGTGGCCACATTACATTTGAAGTTTAGTCTAACGCAGTGCTGTCAGTGCACTACAGCGTTGGAGTGCTGCAAACACTAACAATGATTGCACAGAGGCAGAGGGCTGCACCCAGGTTCTCTGATGACTCGCTCCATATGCTTATGGAGGGAGTCAGAGCACGCAGGGAGGTCCTCTTCCCTTCCGATGGGCGGAAGAGACTTCCCCAGGAGACCAAGACAGCCTGGTTGCCGATTACAGAGGTCAAAAACAGGGATGTGGTCAGGAGGACCTGGGTGCAGTGCTGCATACGTTTCAATGATCTCGTTAGTTCAGGAAACGTTAGTACAAAGCCACACTCAATTGAATCCTGCGGTGCCTCTCATCACATCCCCATCACTCTGCCTTCCCTACCCTACTCCTGTACATCTTTACTCACACCAACATACCTTGCACATCCACCCATCACTCCCTCTCTATCTACATTATCACATCCCCATCTCACTAGCCACCCCTCACACTCACCCTCATCCTAGTGCAATCATACCAACTAACAGCACACAAGGATGCTTTATCCAATGTTTATGTAAAGTTTCTGTTAATGTGGTGTCAAACATAAAAATCTTTTATTTTCAACACTTTCCGGTCTTGGAGAGATCTGTGTGCACCTTTGGAAATGGCTTAGTGAGTTACAGTGAATGGTGAGACATAACGGTACCCCCTGCAATGGTGAAGAGTGTGAAAGGAATGGCTTGGACATTGTAGGGATGTTTTATGGTGTTGGTGTGGGGTGGTGCTAACCTGGCGCATCATATAGGTGTACAGCATAAAGTTAACTAAATCTGGCCAAGATGAGGCCATCCCTGGTCTCCAGGGCAGCAAAGTGCTCGGGTGCTGATGCCCTGTGTCCTGTGCAGCATTAGGTGATTGCGGAGAAGGTTGGTGTTGTGGTTGGTGCTGCTGGTGTGCCTGGTGCTGCTACTGTTGGGGCTCATCGTGGTTCGATTCTGACGAACAAGGTGAGACAGTATAAACGGTACCCACGTTGATGGAATAGATGGCAGGTGAAGTACAGATGACAGAAGCATTCTGTTAATGGTGAGAGAATGGCAGCTGTAGCTACTATGACCGGAAAGCCCTGCAGCGGGTAGTCAAAACTGCCCAACGCATTACCGACACCCGGCTACCGACCATAGAGCACATATACCAGAAACGCTGTTTACGGAGGTCACGGTCCATCATCAAAGACCCTACCCACCCCAGCCACAGTCTGTTCGCCCTCCTGCCATCTGGGAGACGCTACAGATGCATTCGCACCCGTACGACCAGATTTAGGAACAGCTTCTTTCCCAGGGCTGTCATCCTACTGAACTCCACAAATAAACTCTAAAGCCTGCACATCCGCCAATGCACTTTATTATGGTTATGTTTATGTTAATGTATTACAAGCCAAATGTATGTTGAATGTTTAAATGTCTTAATCTAAATGTACACTCTCGGGAGCCGCAAGCCTACATTTCGTTGTACTGCACTTGTGCACTAACAATGACAATAAAGTTGATTATGATTATGATTCTTCCAATGAAGTCATACTGGATGGAGACTTTGCTGGAAACACTTGCAGCCTGCAGAATCTGTGCTGGAAATGGATGGAGCAACAGCTTCTGTGTGAGGAAAGTGATCATCTGTCAGGTGGGAGCTTTTACTGTACATTTGATGCTGTCAAGTAATCAGCTGGTGCAATGGCCATGGAACTCCCACCTCAGGTTGACAGATGTGGTTCCCAAGCTGTGTGAATCCCGTGGCCATGCAGGGAAATTTAAAAAGTGGAAAAAGGCTCTTAAGTGTCTGTAAACTACCTGATAATGATTTCAATTGGGTCGCCCGCCGCTGCTGGTTGGGTCGGCTCCGCGATGACAGATGCGCCTGGGGGAAAGGCGCGTGGGGATGGGAGGACAGAGGGCACCTGGAGTACTGTGTACAATTTTGGTCTCCTTACCTAAGGAAGGATATACTTGCCAAAGAGGGAGTACAACAAAGGTTCACGAGATTGATTCCTGGGATGACGGGACTGTCGTATGAGAAGAGATTGAGTAAATTAGGCCTGTATTCTCTTGAATTAAGAAGAATGAGAGGGGATCTCATTGAAGCATACAAAATTATTACAGGGCTTGATAGGGTGGATGCTGGGAGAATGTTTCCCTTGGCTGGGGAGTCTAGAACCAGGGGCCACAGCCTCAGGATAAAGGGTAGGCCATTCAGGACTAAGATGGGAAGAAATTTCTTCACACAGAGGGTGGTGAATCTTTGGAATTCTCTACCCCAGAGGGCTGTGGAGGCTCAGTCATTGGGTATATTCAAAACAGAAGTCGATAGATTTCTGACTAGTAAGGGCATCAAGGGATATGGCGATAGGAGTTGAGGCAGATCAGCCATGATCTCATTGAATGGCGGAGCAGGTGTGAAGGGCCGAATAGCCTACTCCTGCTCCTATTTCTTATGTTCTTATGTTCTTATGGTTCCTGGCCCGCTGTCAAAATTAACAACTTTCCCACCCAACCCGCCACTGATCTCGTCCGCTACCACCCCGGAAAGTTCAGGCCTGTGTCTTTCTCCAGTTGCTTGGTGCCCTGGAAACTCATTACAGAAATCAATTTCAGTGATTTGCTGATAGGAACAGAGAGTTATCCCCAAGCAGTGCATAACACAAGATCAGTAATAAACAGTGTACAGGGGTGAGCACACCTAATTTTGTTGGAGCAGAACCTTGACGTTCTGGAAAAAGTGATTTTATTTTCATGTTTTGTAAGGACATTTCATGAATGGCTGTACCCACATGAAAGTTCGTCCGTAGTGGAAAATAACCAAAACCAATGCCTGGAAATTATATGAACACTTTCTCTCTCAGCTTCTATCTCCATAGACAGGATTTTCCTCTTTGGGTGGAGTTTTGGCAGTGTGGTACTTCTTTATTTTTTTCTCATTCATCAAGACGTAGGTGTCGCTGACAAGGCCAGCATTCATTGCCCATCCCTAACTGCACTTGAGAAGATGATGGTGGGTCTTCTTGAACTGCTGCAGTCCATGTGGTGAAGGTGCTCTCACAGTGTTGGTAGGTAGGGAATTCCAGGATTTTGACCCAACAACGATGAAGGAATGATGATATATGTCCTAGTCGGGAAGGTGTGTGACTTGGAGGGGAACTTGGAGATGATGATGTTCTCATGCTCCTGCTGCCTTTGTCCTTCTAGGACATCAAGGGACAGAAATGCCCTGATGATCCCACTGAAGGTCTTGGCTGAAACCAAAGTCTTCAGTTTAAGTTTCTGGGACTGACTGGAGGGAGTGAAAACTATTACAAGGCACACTCTCCCTCCATTCGGATATTTACTGCTACTTCTCGGGGCTACCGCCACTTTTCACGTAGTGGCTCCAGGATATGACAGTAAATGTGGCAGAGAGCAGGAAAATCTGCTGGGACTCAAACCCCCTCCAACCGTCCACACCCCCTCACCATTGCCATTTACATACAGCGGGTAGAGAAAGAACAGGCAGTGGCAGTCCTGACAGGAACATGGGGAGGAAAAATCTGGTCATGCAGTGGGGTGGTGGTAGGCCTCATCACCCACATTTTCCAACATTCTCTGCCGTGATTCCGTCCTGTGCGGGATGGTGGAAGAGAGTTCCCCTATGTCTATCGTCTACATCCCTGGCTGCTGCCCCCATTGAGAAATCTCCTGACAGCAGAGGAAGGCCTCAGGCTGGAAGCTTGAACATCTGTTTGCTGTTCCACATCTACCAGCTGCACCTGCAGGAAAAGTGTATAAAGCAGCCTTTGTGCAATTAAACCATTGGTGCAAAAGAGCAATGATTGTGCACAAAGTTTGAAATGGAACCTCCCTGGGAATTGGGGAGTTTATGCCATGCTTGAATGGCCTCCCAAGAAATGTGTGCTAATGTGTACTCACCTTCTCCACTTATAGCCAGGTAGTTTTCTCCTTGCAGCTGGTAACTTTGCTTTTACTGGAGGCAGGTCTACAGCCCCATATAGGCCTCCTCTGGTGCACTTTCTGCAGCAGAACCCTAAATGGTCACTATTAAACGGAGCTGTGTTGATCACATGTCATTGCTGTGCCATTGTGAATAATTAAGCAACTTTTCTATCGCTACCAAACGCCACCTCATTAATAGTGAGCTACAACTCTTTAAGAGCTGCCTGTGTGCCCAATTTTCCAATCACCAGCCAGGGTTACAGGCCAAGTTCCCCTACAGTCTAGTGAAAATAGGGAAATTGGGCACGTCCTGCCTCCTCCCTTATGCTGCAGGCATGAATGCACTTAAGATATGGTCCAGCACAAGCCCATTTTTGCAAGGATCAGAATATTAGTCCCTAAAAACACTAGAATGGGTCATTTTTGATTATCTGTTCCAGGTGTAGAGCCTTACCCACTGTGAGTATATATCAGGAATTTAGGCACACATTGCTCAGGATTGTTTGACCAATGTACGGAACATCGTGCGCAGTGTGTTCCTCCCTGAAGTGACTGGGTGGGTTTAGAATGTGTAGAAGGAGTATTCAAGCATTTTTACAGCACAATTTCCATTATTTATGCCCTAGCAAGACTTGGTGTAAGTAACTCCAGTGTATTCCATATGGAACAGGCTCGAGGGGCTGAATGGCCTACTCCTGTTCCTATGATCTTATTAAATGATGCTATGGGCAGCAGGGAAGGCACTTTAAAATTAAAGGTTGAGAAAGCCGATGCAATGGATCACAGGGTGATTGATTGATTGCTTAAAAAAAAATCAAAAATGTTTAAAAATTCCTGCTTATCATAGGAGTCCAAGGCCATTCTACTCTGCAGCAGTCCTCTGCAGAATGGCAAAGAGCTATAGACGGGTGCGAGGTGTTACTGGAAGTTAGAGGGTGAATTTTCATGGGAGTTTTTCTGCTCACCTGCTGTAACCTCAATGGAAGAGCAGCGGAAACCCTGGAAAAATGACGTATGTGGTGTCCATGCTGTTTTTCTGGGGTTTCTGAGGCCCTTCCACCAAAGTTACGGTGGGTGAACTGGACCCTCTCACCCCACCCCACCCACACCCCCCGTGAAAATTTATCCGCTAAGTGTTACATTAGAGAAGTGCATGTTATACAGAAGCACGTGGAGTTTCCTCGAAGGGAGGGTCTCCCGATTGGTTGCTGTAACTTTGGCGGAAGATTGGTGCAAACCCCAGGTAGACGTTACAATGGCCAATCGGAAGAACTGCCGAGAAAGTTCGCGGCAAAGACCTTTGGGGGAAATTTTCACTGGCGAGCACGGACCGAGTTCCCTGCTGAAAAGTAAAAATTATCCCCTTAATATTACACATAGATTTATTAGAGCTAGATAGATGGGAACTTTTGTTTGGCAATAGCTCTCCTGAATATCCAGTGTTTAAAGGGTTACATCCTCTTTGCAGCAGAAGATAAACATTCACACTGTGCTCACTTAAACGGTGGTATTCATCACTAGACCATTGTAAAACAGCTGAGACTAGAATATCTTTCAAAGGGGTATAGTGTGTGTTGCCTAGCAACGTTTCTATGTGCCTGGACTACTTGGAAGATTTACACAAAATGGGTCATACATTGACCTAACCTGAAGAATCGAGACTAAAATTTGAGCTTTACTGCCTGAATGTAAAATCAGTACAAATGTTTGACAGTGATGGAAGCTTTTCTATTCATGAGGTGAAGTCACTGGAGTGGGGTTGGGGTGGGGGCGCGGGGGGGGGGGGGAGGAGAAATGAATATTTCATAAGAGCAGTGCAGAACTGAATGTATAATTTTAGACAACCATGGTTTAATAATACACAAGCTAGCATGAGGTTCTGAAACTAAATATAACATGCTGCGGGGCTGAGCTTCCACAGGGGCTCTTCCGCTCATCCACCATGATTTTGGTGGAAAAGCCACAGATACCGTAGAAAAATGGCACCCACGGGTCAGCCCTTATCAACCAGATCATCGGAGCCCTCAAGGAATGATTCTGATGCCTGGACAGCTCTCATGACATCCTGCGGTAAGCATTAAATATTTAATTTGGTCCACACCAGCTCTCTTCATTTGAATATAAAAATGTTCAACTGAACATTCCATAAACAAGTCACCACTCAATTCTTGAATAAATATGTTTGTTAACCATTATGCCAAGAATACGTTTATTTCAAATCAGTTTCCTGACTAGGCCCCAGGCTTCAGCCCAGCATGGCAATAATTTGTGCAGGACTGTAGTGAAAATCAAAGTGACTCCCATGAAGAAACAACACAACAGGAACAAAGTTCAAATCAGTCGTGGGAGCCGCATTTTCCGAAGGAACCCCTACTGTGCTTTGAAAAGCAAAATCTTCAGGATTTACTTCACCATCTATAAGCTTTAAATTTATATTAACTTGCTTCAGGCTTCTTACCATGATGTGGAATAAAAGCTGTTTTACATGTATTCGCAAGCTGCAGGAATCTCCATTAATATAACAGGCCCCATGTCATGTTCATAAATGAGTAATGGCATTCTACAGAGCAATGAAGGGTCTACTGGAGAACTTAATTAGTTTGTCAGTCTTCCATCTTTTCTGGCTTGGCTGTCTTACTTGTTTCACATATCGCTATTACTGTATCATAGAAAATGTTCATATAATTTTAAATTTAGAGCTTTAAGACAGAATGCACCTATTCCTCAAGTTGAAGTGTCATTAATTGCCACAGCATGCGCTGGTCCCCTTGTAGTGACCACCTGTCAGGTGTTAATCGCACATTGGAGAAAAAGATGAAACTCCTGATGAACATTAACAAGCAATGAGAAGTTTAGAATCAGAGGGGCCGAGTTCTCCTCTTTAGGTCATTGTCCATAGTGCAGGAAATATTTAGAGTTTAGCAATAGCCAATGGGATTATATTTTATCCCTCGCCTCTTCCCTCTGCTAAAATGCACCCCTTGTTGCTACCTAAACTACAATGGCAAAAGAAAACAATCAACCTACCAGCAGACAGATTTTTGGCACTTCTTAAGTGGCTTAACAGCCATAAATAATGAAATTAAAATTCCTGAGGTTGGTGAAGCAGCGGTGATAGTTTGATCATCCAATTAGCAGGAAAGTATAGAAGGAAAGGATAGTTCACAGGACAAAGATCGTGGACATGATGCAGCAATCCTCAGTTCGGCAGCTTATTTAAGTACTGCACCCATCTTCTCATCATCTCTCGGCAAATCGTAATGCACATTCTGAGTAATCCAGGTGGCAGAATTTTGTTTAAGACTCCAAACCACTGTTCAATTAGCACCTGGGATTGGCAACTGCCTTCATTACAGTGTTCCTTTGCTCTGTTGGTTGTCATGATGACTAGTGGCATGAAGGTCACTCCTAGGAGCCGTCCATCCAGCTTACCATCCCTGTTGAGCAGATTTTGAATGTTTGATTCCCACAGGATGTAACTATCATGACGGCTCCCTAGATACCTAGCTTTAACATAGAGGATGCCCTTTACACTGTATGTGTATATTGAGTGATCTGCTTTTCTATTCCTGATGGAACCCAAATGGCTATATGTGTGTGCAGTCAATTATGTCCTGCATCCTTGGGAATCTGACCATTCCAGAGAAACCTTGCTGCCTGGATACATGCTGCTGAGGCTCAGTGCTTAAGGGCACATATATGGGTGCATACCTTAACAGAGGCTAGGTGACAGTGCACCGAGATGGCTGGCTTCTGTCGGGTTCCCTATAACAGCCTTTACAATCCCTGAAGCGTAACAATATAGGGCTGTTGTCACTTTAAATGCCATATGCAGATTGGCGCTGATGCTGAATTGCCTCTCCAGCTCAGGTCACACGAATTGCGTAATTTAATCATGATAGACAGCTGCAGGAGCTGCTTGCGGCACTCTGCAGTTATCGCCAGACATTTGGTCCTGAACTGGTAGAAGTGGCCTTGTGGGGTCTGATGCCAGGAGATGTCAGGGTTCTACAGAGTCTGTGTTCTCTTCCAACCCTCTGCCTCCTGCACCTACACAATAAATTCAGACAAAATAGTTGCTTTGCTGCTCATCCCGGAAATGTTATAATCTTTGCTGCACATGCTGTTCTTTCAACTCCATTTCAAACTGGGGACATAGAAGGCCTGCAGCATTTTAGTATAGATAGGCTGAGGCCAGTGTCAATAGATACAATTCTGCAATAGATGGGACTTAATGGCCTCGATTTTAACTGACCCGTGGAGTCGGGATTGGAGGTGTGCGGGGGGTTAAAGCCCTGAATTCGGGGGTCCCGACACCATCCCGCCCAAAACCCGCCTCCATGTAAGTTTCAAAAGAGGCGGGTACCCGCCCCGCACTGGGACTCGCCTACCCGAGGCGGGAAGGGATTAGTGCCAATTAACTGCTTGTTAACAGGTAGTTAACAGGCAGTTTTTATCCTAATCCCTATTTTTAATCTTGAACTGTGGGTTTCCCGACAGCTCCAAACCACGCCAGGTTAGAGGAGTCGGGCCGTCGAGTTGAAGGACTTGGAGGGGTCGAGATGTCAGTGTTCAGGTGAGTGATGGTGCATGAGTGCAAAGGTAAGTGTGTTTGGTGTGTCTAAAGTGTGTAAAGAAGTTTAAATTACCTGTACTTACCTTTACAGCCTTCCTTCCTCTAGGTTTCGGGAGTCCATCATCTAACCGGCGCAGAAAGCAGAACGGCTGCGAACTGTCAAAAGTGACAGCCTGCAGCTTTCTGTGCTGGAGAGATTTCTAACTGAGTCTGTGGAGAAGGACTTAGGTTAGAAGTAAGACTGTCAGTGTTTGACAGCTTCAAACAGCTGTGAAACACTGATATTTCATCTGTCAAAACGTCTTGACAGATGAAATTTCAGTCTGTGATGTCACCTGTTGCCGGGTGGCCCTTAATTGGCCTGCTGAGCCCGCTGGGCAGGCTCAACAAGGTCAATCAAGTTAAAATCGCGTGGATTGGCTGCATCTCGATGGAGGCGGGACTACAACCCCGAAAGTTGCAGTCCCACCTCCAACCTGACTCCTGAGTGAAAATCACCCCCAATTGGTTTGAACAAATCTGGTACAACAAAAAAATGCTAAAGATTTCTGTTCCAATTGATAGTGGGCACAGAACCCTGACTCCCATGCGCATCAACAGTTGCCACTATTAAGCCAAATGTCATTGTACCCCACTGGGCTTAGCGACATTGGCAGTGATCACTAGCCCAAATGGAGAATGGAGCTCAGATACTTGGAGAGTAATGAGAGTGCAGTTTATTACAGGGCTTTGGGTGACATCATAAGCCACTAGAACAAAACTCAATTGGTTTCTGGATGTGACCAAAACCCAGTGCTTTAAATCATGGGTTTCTATTCACTTCATGTCTACTGTGTGCGTTTTAGAATGGTAGTAAATCCTATGTGAATTGCTCATGGGCACTCCAGGACCTGGAATGCAATTTAGGAACATTAGGAACAGGAGCCCCTAAACTTGCTTTAAAATCTGTTCCTTTTCCTGCTTGTTTCCAGTTCTGACAAAAGGTCTTCGACCTGAAACGTTAACTCTGTTTCTCTCTCCACCGATGTTGCCTGGCCTGCTGAGTTTTTCCAGCATTTTCTGTTGTTATTTCAGATTTCCAGCATCCGCAGTATTTTGCTATTGTAGGAACAGGAGTAGGCCATTTAGCCCCTCAAGCCTGCTCTTGCCACTCAACTCTATTAACACCTTTGCTCCATATTCCTTGGTACCCTCACCTAACAAAAATCAATCAATGTCACTCTTGAAAGCTCGAATTGCCCTAATATCCACAGCCTTTTGGGGAGAGAGTTCCAGATTTCTACTACCCTAAATATCTATTTCTACTAAAAAATTCTGATTACCAGTCTCGCTGCAACCTAAACACAACAGCAATTTGCACTCTGCTGTATTGCAGCAAATATATTGCAGCAACATATCACGTGACTGACATGACTTAAAAATATTACATGTATTACAGATACTGAAAGATACATCCCATTAATCTCCGCGGGGGGTTCTCCCGATTGTCTGCCACAAGTTTGGTGGAAGATCCACGGAAGTACATTCATGCCGTTTCTTCGGGGTTTCCATTGGATTTTCCAGCAAAGTTACAGTGGTGGATCAGGAGAACACCTGAGGAACTTCTACCCCACAGGGTCTTGCAAATATAATATTTTTAATACTATTTACCTACTAACTAAAAAACACTTTGATATTCTTTTCTCGAAATTTCATCCTCAGCTATAAAATACATCCTAAAATATATTTCCATACCACTCCCTAGCACGGATTTGTTAATATTTGCTTAAGATACAACACTTTTTTATTTGCTTATTTTTCCTACCCCAAATCCTGAAATATGGAGCGGTTCCTAGCATCAAAGGTCATGAGAGGTCAATGAGGATGGGGAGGGATAATGCACCACACAGAGTAGCATGGGTAACTTTGACCAGGCTTATCTCCATGGGATCCAATCCAGATGAAGGGATTGGAACAAGTAGTGGTGGTTGCTGAGTTGGGTGACAAAGCTACATTTGACCACCTTAGACAGGAAAGGACAGTAATAGATGGAGCAGTAGATGCAGAGGATGTGCTTTTTAAGGAGGGATGAAAACAATAGTATTGAAAGGAGATCAGTGCCTGATGAAAGGGAGCAGTTGACGATATCAACAATCATTTGCGTAAGTGTCCTTCCCGTGAAATATCCAGAGTGCATTGCAACAACCTACATCATATGACAACTAGTTTGAAAATTTATTTATAACAACCGTGAACAAGCCATGAAAAAACAGCAAAAGTAAAAAGATTTATTTTTTCCCCAGATTTTTATACATCTCTGGGGTGAAATTGGGAATGAGTGTGGATGCAAAACAGGTGGTCGGTATCGCATTGATCGCCCGTTATATGGTCTGCCCGATATTCAATTCCATTGACCTTAATAGAACTGAATCTCGGGCGTGTTGCATACCCGTCGGCAAAAGCGATTCTGCCTGTTTTGCTTCCCCCTCCCACCAGGTCGAATTTCACTGCTTATAGTTGTTAAATGAAAATTTTAATCCAGAAGTGTTTGGATGAAGGTTTTTTTTGTTTGCACTAGGGCGGGCTAGAGATGGGTGTTTATGAGATGCTTTGATGTTGAGTTTAGACACTGCAGCTGCAGTCAGTCCGTTCGACCTGGACGGTGGCAAATGACCAGCTGTTCAAAGGGCTGATTAGAAACTTGACGGGGAAAACCGCCCTGGTTCCGCACTACAACAACAACTTCAGCAAGAACTGCAGAGCCACCGTGGGAAGAAAGGGGAGAAAAATAAAACTGGGACCTAGGGCAACAATAACATTATCATGTAAATAACTGCGAATCGATATTGTGTGCAATATTTTTACCTCGTCAGTTGTTGTTGCAATAAATTTGATCTGCTGCAGTGATGGACAAACTGCTGTCATTTTGGGCTGCAGTACAGCTGAAGTGACTGTCTGAAACCATCCTGCAGGTCTCAGATTACACATGGGCAATATCGTGGGAGAACTATTAGTATTATAGAAAGCACCAGTGGTGATTTGTGTGGTCAATGCAGTGATTTACAGTGTGTGGACTTCCAGAAGATAATTGGCATGTATATTTTCTACTATTGACTGTGTAAGTTTGCCCAGCAAAGAAAATACACTACAAGCTGACGTAGTTCATGGCAGGCTGCAGCTTACAGTGATGTGCCTCAATAATTCCGAGACTCGAAGTTAGCAGAACAAAAACAAGGCTTTTATTAACTTAGAAAGTAACACGTAAGAGAGAGAGATGTCTTCCTTCTGGAGACTGAGGCCAGACTGAAGCTAGCTTACAAACGGGGCCAGGTATGGGCGGAGCCCTACACACAGCACATTCCAGTATACAATACAGCACATTCCAGTACACAATACAATGAGGTCTGGGGGAAGGGAAATGACACTGAAACCGATCTCAGTCACAGGCAGTGGTGAATGGAATATTTCATCACATTCACCCCTTCTATAGATTTAGTCTGTTCGGGGGTTTGATAGTCCTCTGCGACCGACGTGGCTGTTGCGGTGCCGCGGGTGTCGGCTGGGTGTCCCCGGTAGCCTCCTGGGTCTCTGCCGGGGGTGCCGCCAGGGTTGTTGGAGGGGTAGTTGGTGGGGGTGCCGTTGGTCGGTGTTCTTCCGGGGGTGATGAAAGAGTAGTGGGGGGGTAAGAGTTGCTGTGATCGTCGTTGCCGCTATTGCCGTGGTTGTTGTCGATGCTGGCTGGGGCGACGTCTTTTATGGACACGGTGTCCTCCCTTCCGTCGGCGTGCCGGACATATGCGTATTGGGGGTTGGCGTGGAGTAGGTGTACTGGCTCCACGAGAGGGTCCGTCTTGTGGCCCCTCACATGCCTTCGTACGAGTACCGGACCTGGGGTGGAGAGCCATGACGGCATGGCTACGCCTGAGGTGGATTTCCGGGGAAAGACAAACATTCGTTCATGAGGCGTGGTATTAGTGGCCATACACAATAGCGACCGTATCGAATGGAGCACATCCGAGAGGACTTCCTGCCAGCGGGAGATAGGGAGGCCCTTGGTCCTTAGAGCTAGAGTGACTGCTTTCCATACTGTCCCGTTCTCTCGCTCCACTTGGCCGTTACCCCGGGGGTTGTAGCTGGTGGTACGGCTCGTGGCAATCCCCTTGGACAGCATGTACTGGCGTAGCTCTTCACTCATGAAGGACGCCCCCCTATCCGTATGGATGTAGCTCGGCATACCGAACAGGCAGAACAGGCTGTTGAGGCATTTAATGACCGTGGCGCTGGTCATGTCTGGGCAGGGGAAGGCGAATGGGAACCGGGAGTATTCGTCCACAATGTTCAGGAAGTAAACATTGCGGTCGACGGACGGGAGGGGGCCCTTGAAATCTAAGCTGAGCCGCTCAAAGGGCCGTGTAGCTTTGATTAAGTGGGCTCTATCTGGGCGGTAGAACCGAGGCTTGCACTCAGCGCAAGTGCGGCAGTTCCTGGTCAGGGACCGAACTTCCTCAATCGAGTAGGGTAAGTTACGGGTCTTTATGAAGTGGAACAGCCGCGTGACCCCTGGGTGGCAGAGGTCGTTGTGGAGGGTCTGTAGCCGATCCCCGGTGGCGCTGGCACACATCCCTCGTGAGAGGGCGTCAGGGGATTCGTTAAGGGCCCCTGGCCGGTAAATGATGTCGTACTCGAAGGTGGAGAGCTCGATCCGCCACCTAAGAATCTTATCATTTTTAATCTTCCCCCTCTGTTTATTATTGAACATAAACGCTGCCGACCGCTGGTCGGTAAGTAGGGTGAAGCGTTTGCCGGCTAGGTAGTGGCGCCAGTGGCGCACTGCCTCCACGATGGCTTGGGCCTCCTTTTCCACGGAGGAGTGTCTGATCTTGGGCCCTTGGAGGGTCCTCGAGAAGAAAGCTACGGGCCACCCCGCCTGGTTGAGGGTGGCCGCTAAGGCGAAGTCAGACGCATCACTTTCCACTTGAAATGGAGTGTTCTCGTCCACTGCCTGTAGCGTGGCCCGCTCAATATCCTGCTTAATGCTTTTGAAGGCGGCGTGGGCCTCAGCAGAGAGCGGGAAAGAGGATGCTGTCAAGAGGGGGCGGGCTTTGCCGGAGTAGCTGGGGACCCATTGGGAATAATAAGAAAATAACCCCAGGCACCTTTTCAGGGCTTTGGGAGTGTTGGGCAGGGGCAGCTCCCGTAGGGGGCGCAATCGGTCGGGGTCTGGCCCGATTTCCCCATTCTCCACCACGCTGCCTAGTATGCAGAGGCGCGTGGTGTTGTAAACGCACTTGTCCTCGTTGTAGGTGAGGTTGAGTTTTTGTGCGGTTTTCAGGAACCTCTCGAGGTTCGAGTCGTGATCCTGCTGGTTGTGACCGCAGATGGTGATGTTGTCGAGGTAGGGGAAGGTTGCCTGCAAGTGGTGGTCATCGACCATGCGGTCCATCTCCCTCTGGAAGACCGAGACCCCATTCGTCACCCCAAAGGGGACTCTGAGGAATTGGTAGAGGCGTCCATTCGCCTCGAAGGCGGTGTACGGGCGGTCCTCTGGTCTGATAGGGAGCTGGTGGTACGCTGACTTGAGGTCGATGGTGGAGAACACCCGGTATTGGGCGATTTGGTTCACCATTTCTGATATGCGGGGTAGCGGGTAGGCGTCTAGTTGGGTGTACCTGTTGATCGTTTGACTATAGTCGATCACCATCCGTTTCTTCTCGCTACCCCTTACCACTACCACTTGGGCACGCCACGGGCTGTTGCTGCGTTCAATAATGCGCTCTTTCAGGAGCCTGTCTACCTCGGTCGCGATAAACCGCCTGTCCTCCCAGCTGTACCTCCTGCTTTTGGTCGCTATTGGCCGGCAGTTAGGGGTAAGGTTCGCGAATAGCGAAGGCGGCTTTACCTTCAGGGTAGCCAGACCGCACACTGTGAGGGGCGGCTGGGACCCACCGTACTTGAGCGTGATGCTTTGGTGGTTGCACTGGAAATCCAGGCCCAAGATCACGCTCGCACATAGGTTCTTCATGATTAATACTTTAAAATTATCATATACAGTTCCGTTAACGCACAATTGTACCGTGCAGTAACCCAGAATGGTCGATGTCTGGGTTTTATCAGCCATAGAGATGGTACCCTGAGTAGGGACCACCTTTAGGGAGAGTTGTTGTGCCAGTTCTGGGTGGATAAAGCTCTCCGTGCTTCCACTGTCAATTAAGCATTTAACCCGGCACCCATTTACCTCGATGTCCACCATTGATCTGGAGAGCGGGTGCGGCCTGGTCTGGTCCACTGTGACCGATGCCACTGTAGGGCCCTGATCGATACAAGATGGCGTCCACGCTGTCTGCTCACAAGATGGCGGACCCCACGAGGTCGGGCAAGATGGCGTCCAAGATGGCCGCTCCCACGGCGCACACGCGGCGGTGGCGGGTTTTCCGGCGGTTGGTTTTCCGGCGGGGTTCCCTCTGCACACCTTCCCGAAGTGCCCCTTCTTACCGCACTTAAAGCAGGTGGTGCCTTTCGCCGGGCACAGGTTTCTGGTGTGCTTTGGCTGCCCGCAGAAGTAGCAGTTGGGTCCCTGACGCGTCGCGGCTGTCGTAGGGCTTCTGGGGGGAGAGCGGGGCCCAGCCGGTGTCGGGCTGTCGGGCGGGGAAGATGCCTTCCAAGATGGCGGCGCCCTCGGTGCACACGTGGCGGTGTGGACGGCGCGGGCTGAAGAGTAGGCGTCCGAGTTTCTCTGGGCCACATCCAGGGATCGCGCGGTGTCCGCAGCCTGTTTCAGGTCCAACCCCGTTTTTTCCAGCAGTCTTTGTCGGATGTAAGTGGAGCTGAGGCCTGTGATGAAGGCATCGCGAACAAGCTCGTCAGTGTACACTGCGGCTTTTACATCTCGGCACTTGCAGTCTTTGCCAAGCATTTTCAGGGTGCTTAGGAACTCCTCCACCGATTCCCCAGGTCGCTGTGCGCGGGTAGCGAGCAGGTGCCTAGCATACACCTCATTCGTAGGCTGCTGGTAATGTGCCTTTAAGATGTCGCAGGCGGCCAGGTACGTCTCGGCATCTTGGATGAGGGGGTAAACCCGGTGGCTTACCCAATTCCGCAGAATTCCGAGTCTCATCCTCGCAGCGTCCGTAGCGTCTTTGACGGCTGCGGAATTGTCCAGGAAGAATTCCATACACTCAAATCAGTGTCCGAAGCGTGCTGATGCGTCCGGAGCATGTTGATCCAAATCCAAACGTTTGGGTTTCAGGAGTTGATCCATAGTGTTGAAAAATAAGTTAATAAAATTGATGTGCCTCAATAATTCCGAGACTCGAAGTTAGCAGAACAAAAACAAGGCTTTTATTAACTTAGAAAGTAACACGTAAGAGAGAGAGATGTCTTCCTTCTGGAGACTGAGGCCAGACTGAAGCTAGCTTACAAACGGGGCCAGGTATGGGCGGAGCCCTACACACAGCACATTCCAGCACATTCCAGTATACAATACAGCACATTCCAGTACACAATACAATGAGGTCTGGGGGAAGGGAAATGACACTGAAACCGATCTCAGTCACAGGCAGTGGTGAATGGAATATTTCATCACATACAGAATCAGATTGGGTTTGAACACAGAGACCACGGCTGACTGCACAGATATGTGTGAGAATGGTGCTTGGGCCAGAATTGACACTTTCATGCTGATAGGGTACAGTAGTGAAGTGGCTATGATCCTTGGCGAGCAATCCAGAAGTTGTCAGTTCAAGTTCCTCTATTGTAATTTGTGGCATTGAATTCAATAAATCTGCTCAGTTTTGGGCCAGCACCAGAAAAAATGACCATGGAAGTTCCTGGATTGCTGTAAAAACACAACTAATGTCCTTCAGAGAGGGGAACTAGCCATCTCTACCTAGTCTGGCCTACACATGACTCAAGTCCCACACTATGTGGTTGACTTTTAAAGGCTGAAATTCCACCCCCAGTACATTAATGGCATGTCAGCCCATCAGAACACAAAAGGGATCCTGGGTTTTCTGAGGCCCCCCTTATTAACATATGGCAGGTGTGCTCCCAATGAAATTTGCAGCACAGGGGGTGCAGAGGTTAGGGGGCTGAATTTCCTGTGCAGAGCTTTAAAACTGCAAACGTCAACCGGCCTTGTGTCATGATTGAAAATCAAGTTAAGGTTCTAGTAAGTTCCATGTGCCAATCATCCATATTTCCCTGAATCACACCATTGCTAGTTGTGCACATCAAATCACTATGGCTTGAGTCACATTCAATGTCATTTAATGTTATTCTTTTTTTATTGCCGTTATTAGAGATTATTCACTGCTGTTCTTTTTCACAATAAATTAAGGCACAAAAGGGATCCAGGAAACAGAATACTAATGCAGTCCAGCTTGAGTCTGAGATGAGGGCCAGGATTCTAATCAGCACTGAGCTGTCTTAAATGATCAAATCTTATTCAGTCTCGATGGGTAACAGATAATTTAAGATGGCTGAGTGCTGATTAGAATTTAGCCCTAGGTGTTTAAGATTGTGGTGCAACAATTTACTATTATGTGTGATAATCTCAGGAAAATATATCGCCAGAGTTAGAGTACTCATACTGCTGTTGGTACTTACAAAGTTTAAGGTGTATAGCTGGTGTGCAGGATGTTAGTGCTCTTCAGAAAGAACTGTCTGAGGGACAACAACAACAACTTGCATTTATATAGCACCTTTAACGTAGTAAAACATCCCAAGGCACTTTGCTGGAGCGTTATCAAATAAAATTTGACACCAAGCCACATAAGGAGATATTGGGGCAGACGACCAAAAGCTTGGTCAAAGAGGTAGGTTTTAAGGAGCGTCTTAAAGGAGGAGAGGGAGTTAGAGAGGGGGAGAGGTTTAGGGAGCAAATTCCAGAGCTTAGGGCCTCGGCAGTGTAGGATTATTCCTGACTTTCACACCTCCCACATTAGGCGTTAGAGTGGGATTCGTAGACCTGAATCCACCTTAGCATAAAAGCAATAGCAAAATACTGCGGATGCTGGAAATCTGAAATAACAACAGAAAATGCTGGAAACACTCAGCAGGCCAGGCAGCATCCGTGGAGAGAGAAACCGAGTTAACATTTCAGGTCGAAGACCCTTCATCAGAACTGGAAAAAGTTGGAGATGTAACAGGTTTTAAGCAGGTGCAGAGGCAGGGAAAGGGGGGAGGGGAGGGGAGGAAGGAACTGAAGGGACGGTCTGTGCTAGGGTAGGAGGCAGGAGAGGTTAAATGTTTCAAATGGGGATGGCAGAATCATCAACAGCTACCGCCTGAAAAAATGGAGGGGTTATGTCTTCTGATATGTCTTCCTTATTCCTCAAACGAGGATTCCCTTCTACCGTGGTTGGCATGGCCCTCGACCGTATCCGTTCCATTTCCTGCACTTCTGCTCTCACCCCTTCTCCCTCCCAGAACCACGCTAGGGTTCCCCTTGTCCTCACCTTTCACCCCACCAGCCTCCACATTCAACTGATCATCCTCTGCCATTTCCGCCACCTCCAAGGTGATCCCACCACCACACACATCTTCCCCTCACCTCCCCTTTCAGCATTCCGAAGGGACCGCTCCCTCCGCAACACCCTGGTCCACTCCTCAATCACCCCCAACGCCCCCTCCCCTTCGCCCGGCACCTTCCCATGCAAGCGCAGGAAATGCAAGACCTGCCCTTTTATCTCCTCCCTTTCCACTGTCCAGGGCCCCAAACACCCCTTCCAAGTGAAACAGCGATTTACTTGTACTTCTTGCAATTTAGTATACTGTATTCGCTGCTCACGATGCGGTCTCCTCTACATTGGGGAGACCAAACGTGCTTGGGTGACCGCTTTGCGGAACACCTCCGTTCAGTCCGTAAGGGTGACCCCGAACTTCCGGTCACATGTCACTTTAATTCTCCCCTCCACTTCCACTCTGACCTCTCTGTCCTCGGCCTCTTACACTGTTCCAATGAAGTTCAACGTAAGCCGAGGAACAGCACCTCATCTTTCGATTAGGCACTTTACAGCCTTCTGGACTCAATATTGAGTTCAATAATTTCAGACTATAACTACCCCATTTTTTCAGGTGGCAGCTGTTGATGATTCTGCCATCCCCATTTGCAACATTTAATCTCTCCTGCCTTCAATCTTAGCATAGACTGAACCTTTAGTTCCTTCCTCCCCTCCCCCTTTCCCTGCCTCTGCACCTGCTTAAAACCTGTTACATCTCCAACTTTTACCAGTTCTGACGAAGGGTCACAGACCTGAAATGTTGGGCTGGATTTTGTCAATGGGGGCGCGTTGGGGGTGGAACTGCTGGTTGTTGGGTTTCAGTCCCGTGCCCAACTACGTCCGGCCAACCCACTCTATTTTCCCTTGATTGACCTTGTTAAGCCCGTCCTGTGGGCTTAGCCAGCCAATTAAGGGAAAGCCAGTGAGTGAGGACGTCAGTGTATGACGTTACATCTGTCAAAAATTTTTGACAGATGATTGGTCAGCGTTTGACAGTTTTGAGAAGCTGTCAAACACTGACAATCTCTGTGCTAAGGTGAGCCCTTGTATTGAAGGCTCACCAAACCTCTTTCCTCAGCAGAAATCAGATGACTGCTGCATCTGAGAATGCAGCAGTCATTCTGTCATCTCTGCCGTTGAGATGAGGCACCTCCGGATCTCCAAGGGTTGAAGCCTGCATGAAGAAACAAAGGTAAGTAAACTTTTTCTAACACTTTACACTCACCTCTTATACTTACCTCTCCACACTTGCACCCATCACTCACCTCCACAGCAGACTTTTCAATCCCTCTCACCCCGCAGACCCACTGCTCGCCTCGCTGACCCTGGCGAGACTCGCAGCTGTCGGGAAGCCCGTACTTGCAGGGATAAAATGGGGATAAGCCTGTTAACTGCCTGTTAACTACCTGTTAACAGGCAGTTAATTGGCTCTAATCCCCTTCCCGCCTCGAGGAGACAGGTCCCTACGCGAGTCAGAGACCCACCTCCCGGGAAGATGGCATGGAGACAGGTTGGGAGCGGGTTCAGTACCCGCTCCCAGTTTCTGCCATCTTCCCGGCAGTCCCGCCTCCATACCCGCCTCCCCAGGGCTGGCAAAATTTCCCCCGTTAACTCTGTTTCTCTCTCCATGGACGCTGCCTGGCCTGCTGAGTGTTTCCAGCATTTTCTGTTGTTATTTAACATAAAAGCACACAGATACACTGGGGGTGATTTTCATTCAGAAGTCGGGTTGGAGGCGAGACTACAACTTTCAGGGTTGTAGTCCCGCCTCCAACGAGATGCGGCCAATCCACGCGATTTTAACTTGATTGACCTTGTTGAGCCCATCCAGCGGGCTCAGCAGACCAATTAATGGCCACCCGGCAACAGGTGACGTTACAGATTGAAATTTCATCTGTCAAGACGTTTTGACAGATGAAATATCAGAGTTTCACAGCTGTTTGAAGCTGTCAAACACTGATAGTCTTACTTCTAACCTGAGTCCTTCTACACAGACTCAGTTAGAAATCTCACCGGCACAGAAAGCTGCAGGCTATCACTTTTGACAGATCGCAGCCATTCTGCTTTCTGTGTCGGTTAGATGATGGACTCCCCGAACCTAAAGGAAGGAAGGCTCAAAAGGTAAGTACAAGTAATTTAAACTTCTTTACACACTTTAGACACACCAAACACACTTACCTTTGCACTCATGCACCCATCACTCACCTGAACACCGACATCTCGACCCCTCCAAGTCCTTCAACCTGACGGCCCGACTCCTCTAACTTGGCGTGGTTTGGAGCCGTCGGGAATCCCACACTTCAAGCTTTAAAATAGGGATTAGGCTAAAAACTGCCTGTTAACTACCTGTTAACAGGCAGTTAATTGGCACTAATCCCTTCTCGCCTCGAGTAGGCGGGTCCCAGTGCGGGGCGGGTACCTGCCTCCTTTGAAACTTAAATGGAGGCGGGTTGGGGGCAGGATGGTGTCGGGACCCCCGAATTCGGGGCTTTAACCCCCCGCACGCCTCCAATCCCGACTCCACGGGTCAATGAAAATCGACCCCACTATCTCTCCCAGAGATCTTTTATTTAACCACTAACACATGGATTAAATAAGAACCCAACTTAACCTCTTCTGGAGTCCTCAAGTGCCTGGTGGCCAAACCGATGACCACGTGAAGTCTGTTGAAATCTTTAGACGTCTTCTATTCGTTAGACCAGGATACATTTATCCTGGCTGACTGCAGTAAAAAACTAGGGGGGGGAGAAATTAGTTTTAGCCAGCAAAGTTGCTGGTATCACTGGCAACTGGAGTTTATGGCTGCTGAAAATGTCCGTTACGATAATGGAGCAAAATTAATCTGGGCGGATGGAGATTGTTGGCACAGGGCTTACATGCAATGCCGTCCTGGTGGCTTGCTGGAGACATCTGAGATGAAGTTTGTGTCCAGGAGCGGTGTTGGAGCTTAACACAGCCTCTGGAAGCTGGTATCCTCCTTCTGGCTTGCACCTCATGCCTTCCTGCCCTCCCATCACCAGAACTCCACCCTTGTGCCTTCCTCATTTCACACACCCAAGAAATGCAGCCTGCCCAGTCAGTGGGTGACAAGAAGAGGGAGAGGAGCGTGAAGTAGAACAAGAAGAAGAAGATTGATTTGACACTCCCAGCCACAAGCTCCTCAAGGTCAACCAGCAAGGACATTTGCAGTGACCCCCACTAAAAGTCAGCAGCCTCCCACCTGGGGTAGCACTGCGTAACATCAGTAGGATAGGCAAAGGTACACAGAAGACAGTCATTAAGAGAATGCATACGGGTGATGAGTTGATTTCTTGATGTCACATTGGATGGCTAGATGTATATAGGTAGATTGGAAAGTTTGCTTTGTGGTGGCTTTTATTTCAGCATTGTGGCCAAGAGGACATTATGATGGTCAGTAACAGAAGGAAGGTAAAGTGTGGGACTAATGTTGAAAGGAAAATTGGGGTTGTGGTCACTGGGATTGCAGGTAGATGATTCCATCCTGGCTATCCCAGCCACAAAGTCTGGGATGCATCCTTCCGTCTGATTCCTCCTCTTCTAATTCCTCCTCCTTGGCTTCCTCCTCCTTGGCTTCCTCCTTTTCTGTGTCTTTCTCTTCCCTCTGCAAGCAAATGCTGCAAATGTGAAATGACAGCTTCAAATCCTGGAAATACTCAGCTGGTCAGGCAGCATCTCGACCTGAGATGTGAAATCTGTTTTTCTCTCCACGGATGTTGCCTGACCTGCTGAGTATTTGCAGCATGTTCTGTCTTCTCAAAGGCCATCATTTACCATCTGAGCCCTTGCAAGCATCCAGCAGCACTCTCTACACACTTAAAAAAAACTTTTCACATCTATTGCAGCAAGCCACTACTTCAATAAAATTTTTAAAAAGTCCAGAAGCTTAAATACAAACTTACCTGAAAGATGTTAACCTGGCATGCTTAGGACACAGCGCTGAATTCAACGTGAGGGTCGGAGTTCGCACTTGTGACGTAAATTCGGCATTGCACGCTGATTTATGTCACACCGTCACCATTTTCTCTAGCATGGCATTGCCAGTTACCGACAGCGCAAAGGTAAGCACGAAAATGGCGGCCGCTGCAGGAACCACCAGCAGCTGGAAAAGAACAGTGGCTGCCGTTTCAGCGCCATTTAATGGCACTACGGAGTGGCTGCCAATGGTGGAATGATTAAAATCGGGGATAGGCAAGATGCCAAAAGTGCAGTAACGCAGATATCTCAGAGGTTTGTAGGGCTGGAGGAGGTTACAGAGATAGGGAGGGGTGAGGCCATGGAGGGATTTGAACACAAGGATGAGAATTTTAAAATCGAGGCATTGCTCAATTGGAAATGTAGGTCAGCGAGCACAGGGGTGATGGGGGAATGGGACTTGGTGCGCGTTAGGATACGGGCAGCAGAATTTTGGATGAGCTCAAGTTTATGGAGGGTGGAAGATGGGAGGTCAGCCAGGTGTGCATTGGAATAGTCAAGCTTCGAGGTAACAAAGGCATGGGTGAGGGTTTCAGCAGCAGGTGAGCTGAGGCAGGGTGGAGACGGACGATGTTACAGAGGTGGAAGTAGGCGGTCTTAATGATGGTGCGGATATGTGGTCGGCAGCTCATCTCAGATCTATGCAACAACCTCTGGAGATAATCAACATGCACTGATGTAAAATATACGTATTCTGCAATGATTACTTACTGGCCCTTTGTTAAAACAACAAAAATAACAACAACACCTTTAACATAATGAAACATCCCAAAGTAATTTGCAGAAAGAAAACTGGACACCATACAGTAATGAGAAAAACGTTAGGTGGCTGATTGGGGGCATTGTTAAAGAGAAAAGTTTGAGGAGTTTTTATCTGGAGATCGGAGAGGAGGCACTCAGTGCCAATACCACCTCTCTCCACATGGCTTGAGAGATACCTTTTGGGTTTTTTCAAGTATGGGAACCCTGAAATCTTTCTCTCCTTACATGTATCTCATCTGTAAGGGTCTGAAGGTCAGACTTGTTGAAGTTATGAGCTCTTTTTTCAACCGCTTTGCTGCGGACTACACCCTTCTGGATCTCTCTGACTGCTCCTGAAGTTAAAACCATTCTTAAAAAATTATAAAATTCTCTGGTAAGTGTAATGTATGTACCTTTAAGGGGAGAACTACTTTTTACAGCTCCTGTATACTGTAGTACCGGCAGTGACCACACCTGTATATAAACCCTGAGTAGGGATCTGTACTGTTAGTTTTAGAGTAACCCTCATCCAGTAAACTCCTGTTGATTGTTCCTCTGCAGTCTCCGTCTATTTATTGAAGGACACCATACATCAAGATTCACGGATTTAACATTGGTGACGAGTCGATTCGAACCTACTTGCAACTCTGCAGAAGAAGGCCGATTCCAGGGGCACGGGCGTCGACCATCTGGCGGAGACTCCAGCGAGACGGGCTTGCAGCAGGTACGGCGCAGACCCTTCCCGGACGGCAGCAGCTGGAGCCGACCGATGGCACAGGGGAAGGCCGAGCAGTGTCGACGGGGTAAGAGAGAGGGTAAAGCGCACAGGGCGCAGCCGGGGTTGAAGACCGAGCGGCATCAACGAGAGAGGCGCGCAGGAAAAGGCGCAGAGCATGGCCGGTGTTCAAGGGCTGAGCAGCGTCCGCGGGGGAAGAAAGGAAAGCGCGGGATACGCCATTTGAGCTGCAACGGAGAAGAAGGGAGAGCGCGGGAGATGCCATTTTTGAGCCGCAGTGGAGAAGAAGGGAGAGCGTGGGAGACGCTAATTTTGAGCCGCAGCGGAGAAGAAGGGAGAGCGCGGGAGACGCCATTTTGAGCCACAGCGGAGAAGAAGGGAGAGCGCGGGAGACGCCATTTTTAGCCAGTCTAACCACACCCAGGGATGCCGAAGAGTGGCAGTGTCACAGCGTTCGACAATGAAGTCGAAGATTGGGCGACATATGTAGAACGCATAGAAGTGTACTGCAAGGCGAATGAAGTGCCAGGTGCCAGGAAAGCACTGGTATTGTTGAATTCCATGGGTGCAAAAACGTATGGCTTACTGCGAAACCTAGTAACCCCAGAGAAGCCAGTGGAAAAGGATTTTGAAAGCATAGTGGCAATCCTACAGGACCACTTAAATCCCACACCGCTGCTGATAGCAGAAAGATTTAAGTTTCACAAATGGAACCAGCATAAAGACGAAAGTAATGCTGAGTATTTAATGGAACTGCACAAGCTATCGAAACACTGCCAGTTTGGAACGGGACTAGCAGATACTTTAAGGGACAAGTTTGTGTGTGGGCTTCAAAGTGAAGGAAACCAGAAATGGCTTCTATCAGAAAAGGATCTTATGCTGGACAAGGCTTTCAGCATGGCAGTATCACATGAAGCAGCCACACGGGGCGCTGCAGAGATACAATGGAGACCGCAAGAATATGGCACAAATGAAATGTCATATGGAGCAGTGAAGTGTTCTCGCTGCGGCAGAACAACACACGACCATAAGGATTGTTGGTTCAAGGACCAAGTGCGCAGACAGTGTGGAAAAGTAGGACACATAGCAAGAGTCTGCAGGTTGGGAAAGAAAACCAGCAGCAAGAAATCTCCACAGGAGAAGTACTAAAAGGTACATAAGGTGACGGAGAGTAGTTCAGACGAACAGAAAAGTAATACAGACTCCGGAAGCAAGGAGCTGGGTTGTCTCAAACTACATAATGTAATCAAAATGGAGGATCACCAAACTATCTGGGTCACGCTCAAGATAGACGGAGTCCAAGTGAAAATGGAATTGGACACAGGATCAGCCCTAACAGTCATAAACCAAAGGGACTACAAGCGGCTATTCTCACATATACCCTTGAGAGATACAGAGATTGTCTTGAAGACGTACACGGGGCAAAAAGTCTACCCCAAAGGAAAAATAAGGGTGAACGTTATATATAACGGCAAGGAAACACCAAAAATGGACCTATATGTATTGCCAGATGGAGGACCACCACTACTAGGACGTGAATGGATCCGGAAGATACAGCTAGATTGGCATTCCATACAAGCACTGACTGTAGATGCCAAAAAGGATGACGACGTCACACCTGGACGACTGTCAAAAATGCTAACTGACGCACAAGAAGTGTTCCAGGAGGGTCTCGGAACACTAAAAGGCATAACAGCGACGATCAAAATAGAGGAAAATGCAAGCCCAAAGTTTTTAAGGCCAGACCGGTGCCTTATGCGATCCGCCCAGCCGTCGAAGCAGAGCTGGAAGGTTTGGAACGTTCTGGAGTACTGTCCAAAGTGGACTGGAGCGAGTGGGCTACACCCATCGTTCCTGTAATGAAGAGGTCATTGAGTAATACGCCTGGGGAACCAAAGAAGGTTCGCATCTGTGGGGACTTTAAGGTGACAGTGAACCCAGTCCTTCACACGGTACAATATCCGCTTCCGCGGATTGAAGATATTTTCGCCTCGCTATCTGGAGGAAAACGCTTCACTAAGATTGATCTGGCCCAGGTGTACCTGCAAATGGAGGTAGAAGAAGCCTCGAAACAGTACCTCACGATCAACACTCATAAAGGTCTCTACCAATACAACCGGCTGGTGTTCGGGGTAGCATCAGCTCCGGCTATTTGGCAAAGGGCAATGAATCAAGTCCTGCAAGGGATTCCAGGGAACCAGTGTTATTTGGATGACATCCTGGTCACGGGCAAAAATGACAGTGATCACCTTGCCAACCTGGAGCAGGTGCTCACTAGATTGAAGGAATATGGGCTCCAAGCTAATCGCCACAAATGTGAGTTTTTCCAGAAGCAGATCTCGTATTGTGGCCACGTTATTGATGAAGAGGGGTTACATAAGTTCCCTGAAAAGATTGAGGCAGTAGTCAAGGCTCCAGCACCGGAAAATGTGTCACAACTGAGGTCGTTCCTCGGGCTGGTGAACTACTACCATAAGTTCTTGCCGAATTTGTCTGCAGTACTACACCCACTGAACACCCTACTGCAAACGGGGGTACCATGGAAGTGGAATGACGAATGTAAACGAGCTTTCCAGAAGTGCAAAGAATTGATCACATCAAAAGAGGTGTTGGCTCATTTCAACCCAACGCTACCAATTCGGTTGGTGTGTGATGCATCACCCTATGGTATTGGAGTGGTGCTGTCGCACAAATTCCCGGACGGCTCGGCGAGGCCAGTAGCCTCTGCGTCTCGGTCACTAACCTCAGCCGAGCGTAACTACGCCCAGATTGACAGGGAGGCCCTCAGCCTAGTGTGGGAGTGAAATAGTTCAACCACTATCTGCACGGGCAGAAGTTCACCTTGCTGACTGACCACCAACCACTTGTCTCCATCTTGAATCCAAAGAAGGGCGCTCCGGTGATGGCTGCGCAACGGCTACAAAGATGGTCCCTTTTTCTAGGGGCGAACCAATATGAAATAGAGTATAAGGGCACGAAACAGCATGGAAACGCTGATGGGCTATCACGCCTGCCACTGCCTACTGCGGAGGAAGCACCAGCAGTGGACCCTGTCGAAATATTTTATTCGACTATAATTGAACGCTTTCCAGTAACTAACGCGGATATAGAGAAGGAGACCCAAAATGACCCGACACTGTCTCGGGTATATGACTTGACGGTGAAGGGATGGCCAACACATGGCGACTCACTGTTGCCAGCATTCTCATCCAGAAGAGAACAGCTGTCAGTATGCCAGGGGACCTTGATGTGTGGATCCCGAGTGGTAATTCCACCCAAGTTAAGGGAGAGAGTGCTCAATGAGCTTCACGAAGGCCATCTGGGAGGGGTGAAAATGAAAAGCCTTGCTAGGGCTTATGTGTGGTGGCTGGGGATCGATCAGCAAATCGAGGGCCTGACAAAGAGCTGCTCAGGATGCCAGAAGGTCCAAAATGCACCACCACATGCCCCTCTACACCCATGGGAGTGGCCCTCCTCTCCATGGCAATGGGTGCATATTGATTTTGCTGGTCCATTCATGGACTCAATGTTTTTAATAGCCGTGGATGCGCACTCAAAATGGCCTGAGGTGATCAAAATGTCCTCCACCACCACGGAGAAAACGATTGCAGTCCTATGGACCATATTTGCCAGGAACGGCTTGCCAGAGCAGATTTGCTCTGATAATGGACCACAGTTTGTGTCCGAAGAGTTTCGGAAATTTATGAAAAGGAATGGGGTAAGGCATTACACATCCGCCCCGTATCATCCAGCCACAAATGGATTGGCTGAGAGGTTCGTACAAACCTTTAAAAAGGCAGTAAGGGCCATGTGCGATGACGACATTCCACTGCAGCATAAGGTGGACAATTTCCTGTTAGATGACAGAAATGCGACACATGCAGTCACCAACCAGATCCCGGCCATGATGTTCTTTAACCGAAGGTTGTGATCTCGTCTGGATTTGCTCAGACCAAATGTACGAAGAGATGTTGAGAATAAGCAATTCCAGCACATCAATGAGAAGCCGACAAGGAGCTTCAATGTAGGGCAACCAGTCTTGGCCCGCGACTACCGAACAGAGAAATGGCAACCAGGAACGATATGCACACGGCAGGGGCCGCTAATGTACACAGTGGATGTTGGGGAGAACATTGTGAGACGCCATGTCGACCAGATCCTAGAGTCACAGGAACGAGTCAACCCCATGTCTCGCGTACCTGGTGATGAACCCGACGTACAGGTAGCATCTACCCCAGAAACAGTAGCATCGGAAGCTAATGAACCAACCAACGACAGGGGGCCAGAATTGTCTCCGCACCAAGAGCAAGACACTCAGGAAAGGCGCCATCCAGAAAGGATCAGGAAGCCGCCCGAAAGACTGAATTTATAAATGGACTATTTTCAGTTAATGTTGCATGTTAAAAGTGTTAATTGTTAAATGAATGTTATGGTACTGTTAATCTAAAAGGGGAGGAATTGTAGTGTATGTACCTTTAAGGGGAGAACTACTTTTTACAGCTCCTGTATACTGTAGTACCGGCAGTGTCCATGTGATGAAATATGTCATTCATCAGACTCTGTAGTTAACTACATATATTGTATTGCCTACTCCGGTGTTTACCTTGTATTGTGTATAGTGCACCGCCCCCTTTGTGTGTCGGCTCCGCCCATACCTGGCCCTACTTAAGACAAGCCCAGGCTTGTCTTGCAGCAGAACAGCAGCATGCTAGGTGAAGCCACAGGCATCTTTCCTTTGCTAATAAAAGCCTTGTTTTATTCAGTTAACTTTGAGTCTTGAAGTCATTGAGGCGCATCAATTTTATTAGCAAACTTTTAACGATGGATCAACTTTTGAAACCGGAACGCTTGGATTTGGACCCGCATGCTTCAGATGCATCGGCACGGTTTGGACACTGGTTCCAGTGCTTGGAATTCTTTATGGCCAACTCCGAAGCCGTCACAGCCTCTAAAGCCACCGGAGATGTGAAACTCGGGATCCTGCAGAATCGGGTAAGCCACCGGGTTTTTCCACTCATCCAAGACGCCGCCACCTACCTGGATGCCTGCAACATTCTAAAGGCCCACTATCAGCGGCCTACCAACGAGGTGTACGCCAGGCACCTGCTTGCTACCTGCACACGGCGACCCGGAGAGTCACTAGAGGACTTTCTAGTCACCCTAAAAGTGCTTGGCAAAGACTGCAAATGCAAAGACGTGAAAGCCACGGTATACACAGATGAGCTTATTCGGGATGCCTTTATCGCAGGCCTTAGCTCTAATTACATCCGGCAGAGACTGCTAGAGAAAACGGGCCTAGATCTGACACAGGCTGTGGACACAGCGCGATCGTTGGATGTGGCTCAGAAGAACTCTGACTCCTACTCGTCAGGCCGCGCAGCCCACGCCGCCTCTGCTTCCCCGCCCGGTAGCCCAACACCGTCGGGGCCCTGCTCTCCCCCCAGAAGCCCTACGACCGCCGCGACGCATCGGGGCCCCAAATGCTACTTCTGCGGGCAGCCGAAGCACACCAGGAACCTGTGCCCGGCGAAAGGCACCACCTGCTGTAAGTGCGGTAAGAAGGGGCACTTTGGGAAGGTGTGCAGAGGGAACCCCGCAGGCAAAACCGCCACCGCCGCGTGCGCGCCGTGGGAGCGGCCATCTTGGACGCCATCTTGTCCGACCTCGTGGGGTCCGCCATCTCGCGAGCAGACATCGTGGACGCCATCTTACCCAGCCTCGTGTGGCCCACCATCTTGTCCCGATCAGGGCCCTACAGTGGCGTCGATCACAGTGGACCAGTCCAGACCGCACCCACTATCCAAATCGATGGTGGACATCGAGGTAAACGGGTGCAAGGTTAAATGTTTAATTGACAGCGGGAGCACGGAGAGCTTCATTCACCTTGATCTGGTACAACGACTCTCTCTAACTATAGTCCCTACTCAGGGCAGGATCTCTATGGCCGACAAAACCCAGATATCGACTATTGCGGGTTACTGCGCGGTACGATTGTCCGTTAAAGGCACTGTATATAATAATTTTAAACTGTTAATTATGAAGGATTTATGTGTGAGCGTGATCTTGGGCCTGGATTTTCAGTGCCACCACCAAAGCATCACGCTCAATTTCGGTGGGACCCAGTCGCCCCTCACAGTGTGCGGTCTGGCTACCCTGAAGGTAAAGCCGCCTTCACTATTCGCGAACCTTACCCCTAACTGCCGGCCAATAGCGACCAAAAGCAGGAGGTACAGCTGGGAGGACAGGCGGCTTATCGCGACCGAGGTAGACAGGCTCCTGAGGGAGCGCATTATTGAACGCAGCAACAGCCCGTGGCGCGCCCAAGTGGTGGTGGTGAGGGGTAGCGAGAAGAAGCGGATGGTGATTGACTATAGTCAAACAGTCAACATCTATACCCAACTAGACGCCTACCCGCTACCCCGCATATCCGAGATGGTGAACCAAATCGCCCAATACCGGGTGTTCTCCACCATCGACCTCAAGTCAGCGTACCACCAGCTCCCTATCAGACCAGAGGACCGTTTGTACACCGCCTTCGAGGCAAACGGACGCCTCTACCAGTTCCTCAGAGTCCCCTTTGGGGTGACGAATGGGGCCTCGGTCTTTCAGAGGGAGATGGACCGCATGGTCGATGACCACCACTTGCAGGCAACCTTCCCCTATCTCGACAACGTCACCATCTGCGGCCACAACCAACAGGACCACGACTCAAACCTCGCGAGGTTTCTGAAAACCGCACAAAAACTCAACCTCACCTACAACGAGGACAAGTGCGTTTTCAACACCACGCGCCTCTGCATACTAGGCAGCGTGGTGGAGAATGGGGAAATCGGACCAGACCCCGACCGATTGCGCCCCCTACGGGAGCTGCCCCTGCCCAACGCTCCCAAAGCCCTGAAAAGGTGCCTGGGGTTATTCTCGTATTATGCCCAATGGGTCCCCAACTACTCCGATAAAGCCCGCCCCTCTTGAAAGCATCCTCTTTCCCGCTCTCTGCTGAGGCCCATGCTGCCTTCAAAAGCATTAAGCAGGATATTGAGCAGGCCACGCTATCGGCAGTGGACGAGAACACTCCCTTTCAAGTGGAAAGTGATGCGTCTGACTTTGCCTTGGCGGCCACCCTCAACCAGGCGGGGCGGCCCGTAGCTTTCTTCTCGAGGACCCTCCAGGGGCCCGAGATCAGACACTCCTCCGTGGAAAAGGAGGCCCAAGCCATCGTGGAGGCAGTGCGTCACTGGCGGCACTACCTAGCCGGCAAACGCTTCACCCTACTTACCGACCAGCGGTCGGTAGCGTTTATGTTCAATAATAAACAGAGGGGGAAGATTAAAAATGATAAGATTCTTAGGTGGCGGATCGAGCTCTCCACCTTCGAGTACGACATCATATACTGGCCGGGGGCCCTTAACGAATCCCCCGACGCCCTCTCACGAGGGATGTGTGCCAACGCCACTGGGGATCGGCTACAGACCCTCCACAACGACCTCTGCCACCCAGGGGTCACACGGCTGTTCCACTTCATAAAGTCCCGCAACTTACCCTACTCGATTGAGGAAATTCGGTCCCTGACCAGGAACTGCCGCACTTGCGCTGAGTGCAAGCCTCGGTTCTACCGCCCTGATAGAGCCCACCTAATCAAAGCTACACGGCCCTTTGAGCGGCTTAGCTTAGATTTCAAGGGCCCCCTCCCGTCCGTCGACCGCAATGTTTACTTCCTGAACATTGTGGACGAATACTCCCGTTTCCCATTCGCCTTCCCCTGCCCAGACATGACCAGCGCCACGGTCATTAAATGCCTCAACAGCCTGTTCTGCCTGTTCGGTATGCCAAGCTATATCCACACGGATAGGGGGGCGTCCTTCATGAGTGAAGAACTACGCCAGTACATGCTGTCCAAGGGGATTGCCACGAGCCGTACCACCAGCTACAACCCCCGGGGTAACGGTCAGGTGGAGCGAGAGAACGGGATAGTATGGAGGGCAGTCACCCTAACTCTAAGGACCAAGGGCCTCCCTATCTCCCGCTGGCAGGAAGTCCTCCCAGATGTGCTCCACTCAATACGGTCACTATTGTGTACCGCCACTAATGCCACGCCTCATGAGCTAATGTTTGTGTTTCCCCGGAAATCCACCTCAGGCGTATCCATACCATCATGGCTCTCCACCCCAGGTCCGGTACTTTTGCGGAAGCATGTGAGGTGCCACAAGACGGACCCTCTCGTGGAGCCGGTGCACCTGCTCCACGCCAACCCACAATATGCGTATGTCCGGCACGCCGACGGACGGGAGGACACTGTGTCCATAAAAGACCTCGCCCCAGCCGGTAACAACACCAACAACGACAACGACTACTACAACAACAACAACAACCACAACAACTATTACCCACCCACTCCACCCACTATTCTTTCATCACCCCCGGAAGAACACCAGCCAACGGTACCCCCACCACCTACTCTTTCAACAACCCCGGTGGCGCCCCCGGCAGAGACCCAGGAGACCACCCGGGACACCCAGCCGGCACCCGCGGCACCGCAACCGTTACGTCGGTCACAGAGGACTATCACACCCCCGGACAGACTAAATCTGTAGAAGGGGTGAATGTGATGAAATATGTCATTCATCAGACTCTGTAGTTAACTACATATATTGTATTGCCTACTCCGGTGTTTACCTTGTATTGTGTATAGTGCACCGCCCCCTTTGTGTGTCGGCTCCGCCCATACCTGGCCCTACTTAAGACAAGCCCAGGCTTGTCTTGCAGCAGAACAGCAGCATGCTAGGTGAAGCCACAGGCATCTTTCCTTTGCTAATAAAAGCCTTGTTTTATTCAGTTAACTTTGAGTCTTGAAGTCATTGAGGCGCATCAGTCCACACCTGAATATAAACCCTGAGTAGGGATCTGTATTGTTAGTTTTAGAGTAACCGTCATCCAGTAAACACCTGTTGATTGTTCCTCTGCAGTCTCCGTCTATTTATTGAAGGACACCATACATCGAGATTCACGGATTTAACAGTAAGGTATCTATCTATAAAATCTAACATGCAATCCATGCTGCTAGAGCTTTCAGTACTTACCCACTATCCCCTAGGCAGTTGCTGCTGTTGTTTTCACTTGCTGGAGGCTTTTAAAGGCAGCCAGAACACACCCCTCCCCCCACCAGCGTGGTACTTCCATTTTACATGGAAGTTGCGCTGTTTCACTGTCAATCAGGATGCAAATGAGCTGTTGACCCCTCGCATTATGGTGGGGGTCAATGCTGCTACTCATCAGCAGCTGGAAATCCCAGGTGGAGCACAAGAATAGCATAAGTGGCCCTGAGGATTTGCAGGGCCTTTCCATACAACATTGCAAAATTAAAAAGGAAACGGGGAAAAATATGCCCTGCAGTTCAATGTTACGCTGTGGGATTATGCGTCATAGGAACTAGGCTGAGACTGACACAAATTATTTTATGTAGTAGGAGGAGGATCCTTATAGCCAGCAAAGATAGAGCAGCTTTTCACCCACCAGTCTGTGGCTGGATTCAAATCCAACTCTCAGAGGGAAAATGAGAGTGCATTAACAGACTGTACCACCAAGCTCTCCGCTCTTCCGTTCTGCTCTGTAGCAACGTTGTCTGTTGGGATGCATAGTGCGATATCACATGTCACACTGTCGGGTTGTCTAGACTTAGCTATTCTTTTCATGATAGGATCACATATTTGACAAGATTTGCTGCTCAGCAGCATCTTTACCACAAGAAACACACCTGGTTTGTCATTACAGCTTGAATGTAAGTCTTGCCTGACATATTTAGTGGAGATGAAACCGTGGAATCATTTAAGGAACAATTAGCTACTATGATGGGAGACTAGTGGAACTTACTGTATGGATGAACTGCAATAGAACTGGTGGCCTTCTTCACCTGAATCGATCTTAAGATCTTGTGATATTTTAAAAATCCAAAAGTTGCTGTCCGAGTTGCGCTGCTCTGCTGTTCAATTCACGAAAATGGCATCTCTCGACCTGCCTCACCATTAAAATGTATTGAACGGCATGAAGTTGCTGTAGTTGCGCTTTAGATTCTCTCCACGGAAAGTTAAGTCAAGTAATTTCAAGTCCAAGTACCTTTTTAATGAGGTGCTAAGTATTAATTACTGTCAGTCAACCTCTCTGGCACTGAAAATTAACTATTACAAGTCTGCAGTCTCATTACTTCAGGTTTTAATTGTTGGAAATTTAAAAAATGGCCTAGAAATTCAGGGGATTGGCCTCACCCATTACTGCCAGATTCAGGCAAAAACATGGCGGCCACTGCTCTACCGCCCGCTGCCAGCGGGTCCCACAGCAGCTGCCATTTTCGGATGGCCAGCAGCACCGCCGATGTCCGCGCTCGCTAGGGATATGTAGATTGTGCAGATTGCGACATCAGTGAGTGCAATGCTCATTTGATGCCCGATCGGGAAGTTTCAACATTGCCGCTCCACTTACCAGCATGCCTTACACGTGATGAACTGAGCAAGCGTTGAGAAGTAGGAAGAAGGCTCCAGCAGTAATATTTAAAGGGATCATTAGCAACAACTTGCAGCTGACATGTTTGTTCACTTTGACTGGCTCTGTGGAACTTTCTGCAACTCCAGCAGCTTTATTAACTTCTTTCAAGGTTCCAAGGTAACAGGGAGTGTTGGGGCAAGTGGAGAATGCCTTCATTCTTATTTAAAGGCTTCTGCTCACAGCACTTGCTCACAGTCATGGGGGTTCTACTGGCAGTCCCCCTCACACTCGAGTATCTTCGAGAGAGAGAGTGGAGGCAGCTAAGAAGAGGCGAAGATGCACGCAGTGGGAGGAGGAGGAGGGCCAGGAGGGCTCTTAACAGGAGGCCTTACCCACCTAGGGTCGTCAGAGAGCACTTCTCTTATGTCCACTTAAGCGAGGAGCAGTGTATTAGGTGGCTCTGCTTCACCAAGGTGGTGGTCACAGAACTCTGCCACCTCCTGCAACCAGACATGCAGCCTGAGAGCAGGGTGAACAACGGCTCTCCTAGTGGCAGTCAAAGTCACCGTGGCCCTCAATTTCTTTGCTACTGGATCCTTCCAGTCTGCAGCAGGAGACATAGCTAACATCTCACAGTTCACTGTCCATTGCTGCATCTGGGAGGTTGCTGAGGCTCTCTACACCAGGAGAAGGGATTACGTTTTCTTCTCTCTGAGCAGAGAGAAGCACGACGAGCACGCATGTGGCTTTGCCAGGATAGCGGGCATCCCCATGATGCAGGGCGCCATCAATTGCCCACGCGTGGCTTTGCGGGTGCTGCATAACAATCCTGAGATCTCCCGTAACCACAAAGGCTACCATTCACTTAATGTGCAGTTGTTGTGCGACCATGCCCAACGATTTCTGATGGTCAACGCCCACTATCCTGGCAGCAGCCATGATGCCTTCATCCTACGTCAGTCCGGTGTGCTAGGAATCTTCCAGCCACCATATGAAACTCGAGGGTGGCTGCTCGGAGACAGGATTCTATCTACCCTGCACCTGGCTCATGACTCCCCTCCACAAACCCACCACTCGTGCCGAACATTCATATAATAAGAGCCATTCTTCCGCCAGGAACATCATCGAGCAGACCATTGGGCTACTGAAGCAACTGTTCTGCTGCCTTGACCGCTTGGGTGGTGCCCTCCAGTAGTCAGCTGAGAGTGTATCCCATTTCGTGGTGGTCTGCTGCATACTTCACAACTTGGCCATCATGAGGGCGCAGCCCTTGCCACCAGGGATTGCAGGACAACCTCAGGAAAAGGACGAGTGAGAGGAGGAATCATAGAATCATAGAGATTTATGGCACAGAAGGAGGCCATTCGGCCCATCATGTCTGTGTCGGCCAAAAAAGAGCTATCCAGCCTAATCCCACTTTCCAGCTCTTGGTCCTTAGCCCTGTAGGTTACGGCACTTCAGGTGCATATCCAAGTACTTTTTAAATGTGATGAGGGTTTCTGCCTCTATCACCCTTTCAGGCAGTGAGTTCCAGACCCTCATCACCCTCTGGGTGAATAAAGTTCTCCTCAACTCCCCTCTAATCCTTCTACCAATTACTTTAAATCTATGCCCCCTGGTTATTGACTTCCCTGCTAAGGGAAATAGGTCCTTCCTGTCCACTCTCTCTAGGTCCCTCATAATTTTATACACCTCAATCAAGTCTCCCCTCAGCCTCCTTTGTTCCAAAGAAACCCACCTCAGCCTATCCAATCTTTCCTCGTAGCTAAAATTCTCTAGTCCTGCCAACATCCTCATAAATCTCCTCTGTACCCTCTCTAGTTTAATGACATCCTTCCTGTAATGTGGTGACCAGAACTGTACGTAGTATGCTAGCTGTGGCCTAACTAGTGTTTTACGTATACAGTTCAAGCATAACCTCCCGGCTCTTATATTCTATGCCTCAGCTAATAAAGGAAAGTATCCCGTATGCCTTCTTAACCACCTTATCTACCTGTCCTACTACCTTCAGGGATCTGTGGACATGCACTTCTCAGTGTCCTACCATTTATAGTGTATTCCTTGTTATAGTAATTCCTTGCCTTGTTAGCCCTCCCCAAATGCATTACTTCACACTTCTCTGGATTGAATTGCATTTGCCACTTTTCTGTCCACTTGACCAGTCCATTGAGATCTTCCTGCAGTCTACAGCTTTCATCCTCACTATTAACTACATGCCAATTTTTGTATCAACTGCAAACTTCTTAATCATGCCCGCTACATTGAAGTCTAAATCATTGATATATACCACAAAATGCAAGGGACTGAGTACCGAGCCCTGCGGAACTCCACTAGAAACAGACTCCCAGTCACAAAAGCACCCGTCAACCATAACCCTTTGCTTCCTGCCACTGAGTCAATTTTGGATCCAACTTGCCAGGGAGGAGGAGGAAGAAGAGGAAGTGGAAGAGGTAGAGGAAGAGGACGAGGAGGAAGGGAGCAGGCAGACAGCCAATCGCCCTTCCAGACGGGCTAACCGAGAACACCTCATCAGACTCCGATTCCAATGAATGAATCCCCAGATGCCCTTTGCTCACAACGTCCCCATCATACCATCCCTCTGTCATGGAATATCACAGCATCCTCCTGGGCACAAAGCTGAAATGAGAGCCACCACAAAAGATTCCAAGCAAAATTATTACATTTATTAACAATCAATTTACACTTACGATATCAACTAATCACAGTTGTGCAGTCCCTTAGTGCCAGTCGTTTGGGTGCCCTTTCCTGATCTAGTGCTCCTATGAAGTGCTCCCCCAGTGGCTGCCGCATGGCTGGTGGAAGGCTGCTGAGTTTCCATGGGGCAGACTTCAGATGGTCTTGCAGGATGACCTTGAGCAGCTATGGCCCGACAAGGCCCAGCTGTAGACTGCACCACCTCGGCATGGGCAGCAACAGTCTGGGCTGGCTGACAGGCAGAGGCAAGGGCAATGGCAGAATGGCAGTGGTGGGAATAGGAATGCTGTCATCCTGAGAGAGGACAGCAGGGTCCTGCTCCACTGACCCACTGCCATTTCCACTGGGACAGTGCCTCAGCATTCCTAGCAATCTGTCGGAGCACAAATTGCTGGGCTGTGCAACACCCTGCAAGCCCCGGGTCGACAGTGGTAAACCCAGCCATGATGGCAGCAGTCTGAGCTTGGGTCGCAGCAAACTGAGACTGCATGAGAGCGGTCTGCACTTCCACTGCAGCACTAAGATGTTGGGTCGCTTCCAACTGTGCTGCAAGGGCAACCGCGACATTGTTCATCACACGCAGCATCATATCTGGCGGACTCCTTCATGCTCCTTTACATTGCCAAGAGGCTCTCTGGCAGGCTTGCCATTGCACCTAGCAATTTGGTGTGCATGCCCATCACCCTTCTTCTGAAGGCTGCCCCATCAAGGTCATCATCTAAGTCCTGTGCAGCAGAACTCATGCGCGAACTCGCCCTCCGGGGAGCTGGCCCCCGAGCTACCCTTTCCCCCTGGCCTTGCTGCAGCCCACTTGGGCCTGGTGCCTCACCCTGTGAAGATCCCGCTTCTACACTAGCCTCTAAAGTATGCACAGTGCCAGTTTCTGAGCTATTGTCTGTGATTGCCAGATGCAGTGATACTGTGTCTTCTTCTTCTCCCCCCTCACTCTTGTGCATCGCCTCAGGGACAGGCAGCTCAGGTACTTGGTCTTGATTAGCTGAAAACAGAAAGACAGAAGAGTTGGGTTATGATGAGGGGAGTGGCAGGGGAAAGCAAGATATGCATGCGTACAACATCAGCAGCTTGAAAGTGAGAAGAGATTGTGGGATGAGGGGGAAGTGGGATGTGAGAAGAAGGATTTGGAATGAGCATACCGTTGTTGTTCCCAAGGGCTTCAACCTCACCGGTTGCCACAGCCTCCATGATCTGCCGCCCAATGATCTCCAGCACTCTTGCCTCCAGCTGGCTGAGGTCCTGGATGGCAGCTTGCCCCCCGCCTGTCTGCCGCTGCTCCCTCCTGTAATGTGTGGCCTTGGCATGCAAGAGAAAGGGAAGTGTGTCAGTGTGTGTGGTGCAATGTGTTTGAGTGATGTGCTGTCAGTGAATAGCTGTCAGTGTGCAAGGTGTGAGATGTGAGTGTGAGTGTTGCAGCAGTGGTAAGGTTGTGAGGGTGAAAAGAAGCCATGATTGTGAGGTATGAGTGGTGATAGGTAGAGATTGTTGGTAGGTGAGTGCTGGGGGTGTGGTGCATTGAACAGAGTGTGAGGCTTGTGGTGCAGCTGATGGGATATGGCATTTGCTGAAGCCTTCGCTCACCTTGACCTATGTGTGAGGTCATTAAACTTCTTTCAGCACTGGATGGCTGACCTTGGGACCACAGTGCTGGCCGTCACATAGGCGGCTATCTCCTGCCAGAGCCTTCGAGATGTGTGTGGCGAGGGCTTCCTGCCAGTCTGCAGGAAGAGGACAGCCTGCCTCCTCTCCATGGCAGTGCCTCAAGAGCCACCTCTGAGAACCTGTGGGCTCTCTCTCTGTGCTGAGGCTCAGCCTTGTGTTTCCACTGCCGTTTTCTCCCAGGTGAAGTTGTAAGTGGCTTGACGATGAGGTGTTGTAGCATCAATGCACCTTCCCTTTAAGTACTGAATAATGCCTGTACCAATCATGACTGGGAATTAGACTGGACCTGATATTGGCCCACCTGTTGAGCGGTAAGCCAGTGAGCAGTGGTTTTTAGCACTGAGATCAGCACTATAATCATGTTAATGATGACTGAGCACGAATTTTGCATGCTACCTAGGCCATTTTGACCTGCCGCAGTTTAACATCGTTGGGCCTTAACACTGCCCATTTTGTGGCCAAATCCAATTTCTAGGCTGTAAAATTTTACATTTAAATTTTTTTTCTTGCTCTTCCTTTCTGTTACTTTTTTCTCTCACTCTTAATCCAATCTTTCTTTCCCTCTCTTTATTTCTCTTTCTGTACCTGATTTGACATTGAATTCACCCAGTTTAATTTATACTTGCTTCTCGGTTGTTGCGCTTTTCATTTCACAATCCTTCAATCTGATTAATTAAGGAGATACAGAATTGCTTGCCCTCTTCACTCGGCTCCCAGATGCCTGCTTTCCCTTGCAGTGACGTTATCAGCTCACACTTCCAGCAAGTTGCTATGCAAAAATTTTCAAAACCTAAATGTGCAAGGGCAAGCCTAACTAATGGCAGGCGCTGCTAGATGCCCTGCTCCAGCAAATTATGAACCATTAAAATGTCACTGCAAAACAGATAAAAAATGTTCTTTATCAAAGCTTGGATGAAGAAACATTTTAGCAATTAATTACAACCATGTTTTGCTGTGTTTTTCTCAGTAATGCTTTCTGGAATAATTTGTATGACTAGAGACACGCTGCCATTCTGTTCTATTTTCACTCACTCTATCTACTCAGCTATTTTTCAACATGATTCACACATCAGAGATATCAGCTCATGGCTGACACACATTTGGAGCTCGATTCCTTGGCTGTACTGTAATTCCGTACACCAGGGGCAGTTTGGCTGGTTAACTCTTTCACAGAGAGCAAGTTTGTATTTCAACCTCTCAGTATTACAACACTGTATAAAGATCAGGATCAGACCAATGAATAATACTTCACAATAAAAATAGAGCTCTGGGAAAATATTCCTTGTAAAGATATCAATGCAAGCTCTGTGCTAGAGAGCAGGTGAGAGTAATTAATTAATTAACTGGTCTAGTCTGGTTCTGTAACTGCCAGAGAGCTCACTTATTTAAATCTCAGCAGCATAAATAAGGGAGGCTAGAGTGCAGTTTGTTACGGAGTGCAGCTCAGAACAGAGTGTAAAGCTGCGAGTTTGGTGAGTGAGGGAGTTCGGGGAGGGAGGTGTTCCTTTTTTTTCTATCTTTGTCAGCTTCCAGGAGAGCAGGAGTTTAAAATCTTCACAAGATGGGACAGAGAATCAGTGGGAGTTCGGCTCTGTGACACCCCCCAACCGCATTTGGAGAAAAATAAAAGGTGACATCACAGGGAAAAGGGTAAGTGATTGGTTGGTGAGTATCTTGCTCACTTCCCTTATCTTTTAAACCCCAGGAAATGTATTAGTAATTGTAAGGTTTAATTAGTACTAGTTTACTAGCAGTAATAAATCTTATTAGGTGTAGTAGATGACGTAAGAAAACTACTAGGCACTTGGTCTAAGTGTTAAACAAAGCTTTAATCAACTGTTTTACAACATGGAGGTCTAGTTGTGTCCTTCACTAGTTCCTGTTAAGAATGTCCTGCACAAGCTGGGCCCGTGCCCGAGTATTTATACTCTCCCTGGACAGCGCCACCCACAGGCCGCTCAGTTGATTCATGTCAGTAGGGTTTATAATTAATTAAGACTCAATAAAGATGGCAGGGCAGGTGATGTGTTGCGACTGCAGTAAGTGGGAGCTACTGGACGCCAGTGTGATCCAGGATGAACACGTCTGCGGTAAGTGTCTGTGGCTTGAGGAGCTTCGGCTCAGAGTTGATGAGCTGGAGGCCGAGCTGCGGACACTGCGATGCATCAGGGAGGGGGAAAGTTACCTGGACACTTTATTCCAGGAGGCAGTCACACCCCTTAGGATAGGGTCTTCTGATTTGGTCAGTTTTCAGGGACAGGAGGATGTGACTGCGAGTGAGGCAGGTATGGGGACCCAGGAAGTGGAGGAGCCTCAGCCTTTGCAATTGTCCAACAGGTTTGAGGTTCTTGTGGCCTGTATGGATGAAAGCGGTGGCTGCAGGGTGGAAGAGCAAACTGATCATGGCACCGAGGTACAGGAAGTCATTCAAGTGGGGGGAGTTAATAGGAATGTAATGGTAATTGGGGACAGCATAGTCAGGGGGATAGATACAGTTCTCTGCGGCCAAGAGCGAGAGTGCAGATGGCTGTGTTGCCTGCCCGGTGCCAGGGTTCAGGACATCTGCTCTGGGCTGGAGAGGAACTTGCAGTGGGAGGGGGAGGAGCCAGTGGTCATGGTCCATGTAGGTACCAACGACATAGGTAGAATTAGGAAAGAGATTCTGCTGAGAGAGTTTGAGCAGCTAGGGGCTAAATTAAAAAGCAGAACCTCAAGGGTAATAATGTCTGCATTATTACCTGAGCCATGAGCAAATTGGCATAGGGTAAATACAATTAGAGAGATAAATGCGTGGCTCAAAGACTGGTGTGGGAGAAATGGGTTTCAATTCCTGGGGCACTGGCACCAGTACTGGGGAAAGTGGGATCTGTATCGTTGGGACGGTCTTCACCTGAATCGTGCTGGGACCAGTGTTCTGGCGAGTCGTATAACTAGGGTGGTAGAGAGGGCTTTAAATTAAATATTGGGGGCATGGGATCAAATTTGGGAAGATGTGGTAATTCAAAGATTAGAGACAAGGCAATAGGGAAATGATAAACAGACCATGACAGGAAGGGATAGAGAGTACAAATCTAAGAGTAAATCAACAGATAAGGCTAGAGGTTACAAAAATAATAAAAGGACAAAATTAAAGGCTCTGCATCTGAATGCATGTAGCATTCGAAACATAACAGATGAACTGAAAGCGCAAATAGAAATAAATAAATATGATCTGATAGCCATTACAGAAACATGGCTGCAGGATGACATAGATTGGGACCTGAATATTGAAGGGTACATGACATTTAGGAAGGACAGGAAGGTGGGGAAAGGTGGAGGGGTGGCTCTGTTAATTAATGATGGTATTAGCACAATAGAGAGGGATGACCTAAGTTCAGGAAACCAGGATGTAGAAGCGGTTTGGGTAGAGATGAGAAATAATAAAGGCAAGAAGTCACTTGTGGGAGTGGTGTACAGGCCCCCTAACAGTAACCACATGGTAAATAGAGTATAAAGGAAGAAATAATGGGAGCTTGTCAGAAGGGTATGGCAATAATCATGGGGGATTTTAATCTGCATATAGACTAGAAAAATCAGATGGGCAAAGGTAGCATAGATGAGGGGATCATGGAATGTTTTCGGGATAGATTCTTACAACAGCATGTTCTGGAGCCAACCCGGGAGCAGGCTGTACTGGACCTGGTATTGTGCAACGAGATAGGATTAATTAATGACCTCATAGTGAAGGGCCCCTAGGTAGCAGCGATCATAATATGATTGAATTTTACATTCAGTTTGAGAGAGAGAAGAGTGGGTCCAGGACTAGTATTTTAAACTTAAATAAGGGCAATTATGAGGGTATGAAAGCAGAGCTAGCTAAAGTGAGCTGGCAAATTAGGCTAAGGGATAGGTCAATAGAGTTGCAGTGGCAGACATTTAAGGGAATATTTCAAAATACACAGATATATACATTCCAACAAGAAAGAAAAATTCCAAGGGGAGGACCCACCATCTGTGGTTAACTAAAAAAGTTAAAGATAGTATTAAACTTAAAGAAAAAGCATATCATTGTGCAAAGATGGGCGGCAGGTCAGAAGATTGGACAGAATATAAAAAACAGCAAAGAATGACTAAAATATTAATAAGGAGAGAAAAATTAGAATATGAGAGAAAGCTAGCTAGAAATATAAAAACAGATAGTAAGAGTTTCTATAGATATTTAAAAAAGAAAAGAGTTAACAAAGTGAGCGTTGGTCCTATAAAAAGTGAGTCTGGAGAATTAATAATGGAAAATAAGGAGATGGCAGTTGAATTGAACAGGTATTTTGCATCAGTCTTTACTATAGAGGATACAAGTAACATCCCAGAAATAACTATAAATCAGGAAATGGAAGGGAGGGAGGAACTCAAGAAAATTATAATCACCAGGGAAGTGGTACTGAGCAAATTGTTGGAGCTGCGGGCTGACAAGTCATCGGGTCCTGATGGACTTCATTCTAGGGTCTTAAAAGAAGTGACTAGTGAGATAGTTGATGCGTTGGTTTTAATTTTCAAAAATTCCCTAGATTCGGGGAAGGTTCCATTTGATTGGAAAATAGCGAATGTAACTCCTTTATTCAAAAAGGGAGGGAGGCAGAAAGCAGGAAACTACAGGTCAGTTAGCTTAACATCTGTCATAGGGAAGATGTTAGAAACTATTATTAAGACATTATAGCAGGGCACTTAGAAAAGTTCAAAGTAATCAGGCAGAGTCAACATGGTTTTGTGCAAGGGAAATCATGTTTAACCAATTTATTGGAGTTCTTTGAGAAAGTAACATGCGCTGTGGATAAAGGGGAACCGGTGGATGTACTGTACTTAGATTTCCAGAAGGCATTTGATAAGGTGCCACATCAAAGGTTATTGTGGAAAATAAAAGCTCATGGTGTAGAGGGTAACATATTGGCATGGATAGAAGATTGGCTAGCTAACAGGAAACAGAGAGTAGGCATAAATGGGTCATTTTCTGATTGTCAAGATGTAATGAGTGGTGTGCCACAGGGATCAGTGCTGGGGCCTCAACTTTTTACAATTTATATAAATGACTATTGAAGGGACTGAAGGTATGGTTGCTAAATTTGCTGATGACACAAAGATAGGTAGAAAAGTAAATTGTGAAGAGGACATAAGGAGGCTACAAAGGGATATAAATAGGTTAAGTGAGTGGGCAAAGATCTGGCAAATGGAGTATAATGTGGGAAAATGTGAAGTTGTACATTTTGGCAGGAAGAATAAAAAAGAAGCATGTTATCTAAATGGTGAGAGATTGCAGAGCTCTGAGATGCAGAGGGATCTGGGTGTCCTAGTGCATGAATCGCAAAAGGTTACTATGGAGGTACAGCAAGTAATTAGGAAAGCCAATAGAATGTTATTGTTTATTGCGAGGGGAATTGAATACAAAAGTAGGGAGGTTATGCTTCAGTTATACAGGGCATTGGTGAGACCACATCTGGAGTATTGTGTACAGTATTGGTCTCCTTATTTAAGGAAGGATGTAAATGCGTTGGAAGCAGTTCAGAGAAGGTTTACTAGACTAATACCTGGAATGGGCAGGTTGTTTTATGAGGAAAGGTTGGACAGGCTAGGCTTGTATCCGCTGGAGTTTAGAAGAGTAAGAGGTGACTTGATTGAAACATATAAGATCCTGAGGGGTCTGGACAGGGTGGATGTGGAGAGGATGTTTCCTCTTGTGGGAGAATCTAGAACTAGGGGTCACTGTTTAAAAATAAGGGGTCGCCCATTTAAAACAGAGATGAGGAGAAATTTTTTCTCAAAGTGGGTCGTGAGTCTTTGGAACTCTCTTCCTCAGAGGGCGGTGGAAGCAGTCTTTGAATATTTTTAAGGCAGAGGTAGATAGATTCTTGGTAAGCAAGGGGGTGAAAAGTTATCGGGGGTAGGCGGGAATGTGGAGTAATCGGATCAGCCATGATCTTATTGAATGGTGTAGGCTCGAAGGGCCGAGTGGCCTACTCCTGCTCCTAACTCGTATGTTCTTATATTGAAAAGTTGAGAGCAAAAATGGTACTTTTTGTATTCACACATCTTTGGCACGCAAAGGTGTTTTTGTTAAACAATATTTGAAGTGACTGTATTTCCTAACTAAGCTAGCTTATGTATGTATTATAATTACTCAAGCATTTATTGGTGTCCCAGTAACTGGATGAAATTACAAACTATCTATTTCTTCATATGCTTTAAACTAATATCAAGGAGGGGAAATTGCTTTCAAAACAATTGTTGATCATAAATCGTTTGAACGGTGAGAGCCCAGCAGTGCTTGTGTGTGGTCCTGTGTTTGCAGTCTCCACTGGCAGGTTTTGCTCAAGGCCTTCCTTGAACTGTTTGGGCTGGCATTCTCTCTTCTGTTTCTTCATCATTGAGCTTGCCTTGAAAGAGGTGATTAGAAAGTGATCCTCATCCATTTTTACTACATGGGCAGTTCAGTACTGGTGCATTTTCAGCAAGGTCTCTTTGGTATGGCGGGGTTTGCTCACGCCAGATCCTCAGTGTTAGATAGTTAATCATAGAATCATGGAATCATACAGCACAGAAGGAGGTCATTTGGCCCATCGTGCCTGTGCCGGCTCTTTGAAAGAGCTTTCCAATTAGTCTCACTCCCCCGCTCTTTCCCCATAGCCTAGCAATGTTTTCCCTTCAAGTATTTATCCAATTCCCTTTTGAAAGTTATTATTGAATCTGCTTCTGTATTTCCAGGCAGTGTGTTCCAGATCATAACCTGTTCTGTAAAAAAAAATTCTTCTCATGCCTGGTTCTTTTGCCAATTAATCTGTGTCCTTTGGTAATGGACTCTTCTGCCACTGGAAACAGTTTCTACTTATTTAATCTTATTTACTCTATCAAAACCTTCCATGATTTTGAACACCTCTATTAATTCTCCCTTAACATTCTTTGCTATAAGCATGTCAGCCGTGAAATCTAGGCTGACACTCCAGTGCTGTACTGAGGAAATGCTGCACTGTCGGAGGTGCCGTCTTTCGGATGAGATGTTAAAAAATCGAGGCCCCGTCTGCTCTCTCAGATGAATGTAAAAGATCCCATGGTGACAACAACAACAACTTATATTTATATAGTGCCTTTAATATAGTAAAACGTCCCAAGGCGCTTCACAGGAGCATTATAAAACAAAATTTGACGCTGAGCCATATAAGGAGAAATTAAGGCAGATGACCAAAAGCTTGGTCAAAGAGGTAGGTTTTAAGGAGCATCTTAGAGGAAAGAGGTCGAGAGGCAGAGTGGTTTAAGGAGGGAGTTCCAGAGCTTAGGGCCTTGGCAGCTGAAGGCATGGCCACCAATGATTGTGCGATTAAAATCAGGAACGCTCAAGAGGCCAGAATTAGAGGAGCGCAGATATCTCGGCTGGTGGCGGGGGTGGGGTGGGGGGGCGGGCGGTTGTGGGACTGGAGGAGATTATAGAGATAGGGAGGGACGAGGCCACAGAGTGATTTGAAAACAAGGATGAGAATTTTATCGAGGCAGCAGAGTTTTGGATGACCTCAAGTTTACGTAGGGTAGAATGTGGGAGGCCAGCCAGGAGTGTGTTGGAATAGCCAAGTCTATTAACAAAGGCATGGATGAGGGTTTCAGCAGCTGATGAGCTGAGGCAGGGGCCAAATCGGGCGATGTTAGAGGTGGAAATAGGCGGTCTTAGTTATGGCGCGGATATGTGGTCAGAGGCTCATTTCAGGGTCAACTATGACACCAAGGTTGCGAACATTCTGGTTCAGCCTCAGACAGATGCTAGGAAGAGGGATGGAGTCGGTGGTTAGGGAATGGAGTTTGTGGCAGGAACCAAAGCCAATGGCTTCGATTTTCCCAATATTTATTTGGAGGAAATTTCTGCTCATCCAGTACTGGATGTCGGACAAGCAGTCTGATAATTTAGAGACAGTAGCGGGGCCGAAAGAAGTGGTGGTGAGGTAGAGCTGGGTGTCATTAGTGTACATGTGGAAACTGGTGCTGTGTTTTCAGATGATGTCACCGAGGGGCAACATGTAGTTGAGAAATAGGAGGGGGCCAAGGATAGACCCTTGGGGGACCCCAGAGGTAACGATGTGGGAGCGGGAAAAGAAGCCATTGCAGGTGATTCTCTGGCTATGATTAGATAGTTAAGAATGGAACCAGGCGAGTGCAGTCCCACCCAGCTGGACGATGGTGGAGAGGCGTTGGAGGAGGATAGAGTGGCCAACCATGTCAAAGGTTGCAGACAAGTCGAGAAGGATGAGGAGGGATAGTTTACCTTTGTCACAGTCACTAAGGATGTAATTTGTAACTTTGATAAGAACCGTTTCGGTACTGTGGCAGGTTCAGAAACCTGACTGGAGGGATTTAAACATGGAGTTCCGGGAAACATGGGCATGGATTTGGGAGGCAACAACATGTTCAAGGACTTTGAAGATGGGGCAGTAGTTTGCAAGTACGGAGGGTTCAAGGGTTGTTTTTTTGAGGAGTGGGGTGATGATGGCAGATTTGAAGGAGAGGGGTCAGTACCTGAGGAGAGAGAACCGTTAACAGTATCAGCTAACATGGGAGCCAGAAAAGGAAGTTGGGTGGTCAGCAGTTTAGTGGGAATAGGGTCGAGTGAGCAGGAAGTGGGTCTCATGGACAAGATGAGCTTGGAGATGGCATGAGGGGAGATCGGAGAGAAACTGGAGAAAGATGTGAGTTTAGGGCTAGGACAGGGGAACCTTAGAGGACATTTGGCCCGGTGGGCTAGAAGAAGGAAGGGAAGTGGTAGAGGCAGTTGATCGGATGATTTCAATCTTAGAGTCAAAGAAGTCCATGAGCTCCTCACACTTGTTGGAAGTGGGGGTGGAGGAAACAGGGGAGAGGGGTTTAAGAAGACCATTTGCAGTAGAGAAAAGAAGTTGGGGGTTATCTTTGCATTACAGAAAGATCCTGTAATAGTGAGCAGTTTTGGCAGAGGAGAGCAGGACCCGATAGTGCTTTATGTGTTCCAGATCTGGCGGTGAATGGCTAAACCAGTTGTTCACTATATCCGTTCAAGTCTGTGACCCTTGAACTTAAGGGAGCGAACATGAGGGCTGAACCAGGGAGAGCAGACAGGATGAGAGAGAGTAATGTCATCAAAGGTGGTGATGAGGATGTAGGTGAGCAGATTGGTAGCTGCAGAAATGCTGTGGTGAATGGAGGACCAAAGGCTAGATTGTTGGGATTTTGAAAGTGGCACTATTTCAAAGAAGAGCAGGAGAGTTATCCCTGGTCTCCTGGCCAATATTTATCCCTCATTCAACATCACTAAAACAGATTATCTGGTCATTATCACATTGCTGTTTGTAGGAGCTTGCTGTGTGCAAATTGGCTGCCACGTTTCCTACATTGCAACAGTGACTACACTTCAAAAGTACTTCATTGGCTGTAAAACGCTTTGGGACATCCTGTGGTCATGAAAGATGCTATATAAATGTAAATCTTTCTTTCTTTAAAGGAGAACAAGCCCAGCTTCTCTAGTTTCTCCATGTAACTGCAGTCCCTGCATCCCTGGTACCATTCCAGTAAATTTCCTCTGCACCCTCTCATAGAGCTCGATTTTAATTCCCCAGGCGGGTTGGAGTCGGGTTGCGTGGTGGGCGGGTTTGGGAGCCGCTTCCGCTGGGAACAGCTGCAGAGTTGCGATTTTTATTAAAGTCCCTTGTTAATTTCTTGGAGGCGCACTGGCCGGTCCAAAGAGTGGGATCGGGTCGGCTGGCCGCCTTTGATGACGTCATAATAGCAGCTGCTTTTAAAGCTGCCATCCAGCCTGAGCCTTTCCATTGCGGTTTCCTGCACTGTTTTAAAAGCTATTTCTTCTTCCAGAGGCAAGGCAGCTCCTCGTTTTAATGATGAGTCCCTCCACGTTCTTGTGGATGCTGTCAGAGGGCGCAGGGAGATTCTCTTCCCTCCTGATGGCCGGAGGAAGCCTCCTCAGCAGACCAAGGCAGCCTGGCTGCGCATTGCTGAGGAGGTGAGCGCAAGGTCCATTTATGCACGGTCATGGATCCAGTGCGGCAAAAGGTTTAATGATCTTGTGAGAACATCAAAAGTGAGTATCCCATCTCACTTGCCTTCACTCTGCTTCCCTTCTGTTCTCATCACCAGCACTCTGCGTTGTAAGCCTCCTCCTTCACATCCCACCTTAGTTTTACTTCCCTTGCACCCTTTCCTATCCATCTCTGTCTCTGCACTGAATCACTTCAGCATCCTGCCTATGCACCCCTTAGACTCGCTCTCACTGTCATGCAGTGACAACAACTAACAACTACCTTCCTCTTGGCACCTTACCCATCTTCGTCTCACTCAAAGCTTCTATGGTAGGGATTATTCACACTCACTCCATCACTGTGGCTGAAACACCGCTTGTGTCCTTCCGTGCAGGAAAAGATAGCCCACAATAAGAGGGAGAGCAATGACTGGAGGAGGAACAGCTTCCCTTGCAACATTGACCAGTGCTGAGGAGGCAGCAAACGAGATTGTTGGAGGTGGCAAGGACCTGGAAGTGGGCGATGGAGAGACGAGCACACTAGAGGAAGCTGGTGACATAATAGAGTTTCATCCCTCTCAGAAAGCAATGGCATATGATGTTCATAGAGAATCGCTTTGTATCATCTGCTCAAAAGCATGTGTCTGCTACATCAATATCAGATGTCTAATTCAAGCCTTTACTCTCCCACAGGACCATGGAGCGTCCTCCTCCCCACGATCCAGGACAAAGACCCAGACATCTCCTCAGAGGAACCTGAAGCCTCTGAGGGAGCAGCGTCACCAGGACTCAGCGCACCCAGCACCAGCGCAGCAACACACACCTCTGCGGGGCCATTGTGAGTTAGAGTAGTGTTGCCACCTGGTCTATCACAGCGCATAAGTGAGCATCAGCAGATGGTGGAGACAGCGACAGCAGTGGAGAGTCCTCTGCGGAGGTTGCAGGACTTGCCTAGCTCTGCTGAGCTGCATGCAGACGCTATGCCTCTGGGGCCATCCAGAAAAAAGAGCAGTTTGTGAAATACAGGATCAAGTGCAAGTGTCTCTGGAAGGGTTTGCCTCCAGGGTTAGTGCGAGTGTGGAGAGAATGGAGGAATCCATCTCTAACATCAGCACTGCCATGGTGGAGACAATGGTGCATGAATGCACCACCATGGATAGGATGGCAACCTCCGTGGAAAGGATGGCTATGGCCATGGAGGAAATAAGTCGTCAGAGTCAGGAAAACATGGTGACAGTTCAGAATAGAATGACATCTCTGGAGGAGCGATGGGCAGCTATTGAGCAGAGAGACCAAAGCTTCATGGACATCCTTTTGAGGAGGACTGCCAGTGCAGATACAGGTCCTCATGGTCCCCCTGAAGTGCAGCAAGGTGCTCTCCTGTCACTTGCCAGCACTGAGGTGCGGGTGACCCATGAGTGGGTTGTTCTTGGCAGAACAGAAGGAAGTTTGGGCTCCTCTCAAAGTGCTCACAAGGCCATGCCACTATGGAGCCCTCGGTCAGAGACCCACTTTGCAGAGACAACTGAGATGGCCGTTTTAGCCCCTGCACAACTGCAGGAAGAGCAGACTGTTGAAGAGCCCTCCCAGGCTCCCAAACCCAGAGGACGCCTGCCAAAGGTGTCTAAGTAGGCACAGCATCCTAGTCAGCAAGGTGCCTCTACATCTGCTGAAGCCACAGGGGAAGCACCACGTAGAAGCACGCATAAGAGAAAGATTAAGCTCCTATAGTCACAAGGGGACTCACTTGGGTGATGTTTCTTTTTATTCTGACTCTTGCTGGTATATTTTGTGATGTTTAAAAGAAAAATTATGTCAAACAGTTGATTGTGTGGCCTATGTGTTCTAGGAAATTGCAAAAGTGCATTGAGGGCTCAGGGCGACTTGCATTTGTAATGCTGATGGTAAAAGTGATAGGAAATAAGAGGGTATAGCAGAGATGATGGGCAGGATTTTCATTGAGCCGTGGAGGTGGGATTGGAGGTGTGTGGGGGGTTAAAATCTTGAAATTGGGGGGCACGAACCCATCCTGCCCCCAACCCGCCTCCATGCCAGTTTCAAAGGAGGCGGGTACCCGACCCGCCGCCCCGAGGCAGGAAGGGGATTAGTGCCAATTAACTGCCCGTTAACAGGCAGTTATTAGCCTAATCCCTATTTTCATTGGTGAAATGTGGGATTCCCGACGGCTCCAAACCACGCCAAGTTAGCGAGGCAGGTCGGCGGGATGAAGGGCTTGGAGGGGTCGAGGTGTCCGGTGTTCAGGTGAGTGATGGGTGCATGAGTGCAGAGGTAAGTGTGTTTGGTGTGTGTAAAGTGTTTAAAGTAGTTTTACTTACATGTACTTGCCTTTACAGCCTTCCTTCCTTCAGGTCTCAGGAGTCCCTCATCTCACCGACACAGAAAGCAGAATGGCCGCGATCTGTCAAAATCTGCAGCATTCAGATTTCTGTTCTGCAGAGATCTCTAAATCATCCTGACAGGAAGGAATTAACTTAGAGTACAGATTCAGTGTTTGACAGCTTCAAACAGCTGTGAAACACTGATATTTCATCATCAAAAGCTCTTGACAGATGAAATGTCTTTCTGTGACGTCACCTGTTGCCGGGTGGCCCTTAATTGGCCTGCTGAGCCCGCTGGGTGGGCTCAACAAGGTCAATCAAGTGAAAATTGCGTGGGTTGGCCACAACTCAATGGAGGCAGGAGTACAACCCTGAAAGTTGTAGTCCCGCCTCCTACACGCCTCCTCAATGAAAATCCAGCCCGATGTATGACATTGGACAAGTGTTGCCTGCAATTACAGGGCCATATGGTGGCCACCTATGGTTGAAGAGTAAGCTTATGGTAGTTTGGCATGGCAGTGTGCATACCCTGGTTGACAGGCATCGGTGAACTGGAGGGATGCTGGATTAGTCACAACAGGGCATGCAAGGCTCCCCCCGTCCTCCTCCTACTCCTCTTCCCAGGAACATCTGTGCTGAGCCACGCGGCTGCTATTCCTCCGATTATGAGGACCAGGATGAGCGGGCATAAATGATTCCCATCTCCTTGCTAAAGAATTCATTTGAGGTAATCTTGTAAGCACACAGTTGAAGTGGCCTGAAATATTTCCATTCATGACACACTGCAGATGTGTGTCAGCTTGAACAGTCAGAAGGCCAGTAGATGTGCAAAATGTTATCCAATACCTACAACAGCAAAGTTGTTGCATTTGAATGTCAGCCATGTTTCAGGGGTGCTTTTAAAGTGCTCCACCAATGCATACAAATCAGGTCCTCCAGTAACTCGTCTCCTTGAAACAGGCCTGTTTCTGACTAGTTGGGAAACAGGAGCCAGAAGCAGGAAAATGGGAAATCACGATGAAAATAGGATTAGCAAGGCAGTTAACAGGCTGTTAACTGCCTTAACTACCTGTCCCACTGGTTGGAGATGGGTCAGTTTGGGAGCAGCTAAACAGACACTCAGGAAAATTGGGTGGGGGCGGGATGGAGGCGGGTTGGGTGTCTGAAGCCTTTTTTCCCGATTTTCCTAACAGACTTGCCTCCAAACCCGCCTCCTCAGGACTATTAAAATCGAGCCCTAAGGCTTTGACATCCTTCCTAATGTGTGGTGCCCAGAATTGGACATAATACTCCAGCTGGGGCCGAACCAGTGATTTACAAAGGTTCAGCATAACTTCTTTGCTTTTGTACTCTATGGGCTGGATTTTGTGAATGGAGGTGAGTTGGAGGCGGGACTGCTGCTTGTCGAGTCAATGTCCCGCCTCCATCCTCGCCTGACCATTCAGAGGAACTTTCCCCTGATTGAGCTTGGGGGCTCAGCAGGCCAATTAGGGAAGAAGTCACTGACAGATCACGTCAACGTCAGACGTGCCATCTGTCAAGACTCCTTGAAAGAAGAAATTACGCGTTTGACAGCTCTGTGAAGCTGTCAAGCACTGACATGCTCTTTAGTTTGATGAGTCTTTGAGGTGAGGACTCATCAAACATTGCAAATTTGTAAATTTCAGATGTCTGATGGATCGGAGGGTCCATCAGCCATTACCTGAAATTGACAAGGAGGATGTCCACTCTCCCCATCCAGCGCGGCTAAAGGCTATGGAAGGAGAACAAGGTAAGTGAACATTTTTTAAAACTTATCACTCACCTTGCATACTTACCACTCCACACTTGCACCCATCACTCACCTCTACACCTTACTTCAAGGTGCCTCCGACCGCCGCAGACCCCCTCCACGTCTCCTCCAACCCGGTGGGGTTCTCCAAGGTCAGAAAGCCTTCACCTGTGAAGGTAAAATGGCACTAATCCTTTTTTCTGCCTGTTAACTACCTGTTAACAGGCAGTTAAAAGGATTAAATGCCTTTCCCGCCTCCAGGAGACGGGACCCAAAGCTGTACATCCTCCCGCCTCCTGGCAAAGGGGCACGGAGGCGGGATGGGGCGGGTTTGCCACCCGCCCCCAATTTCTCCGAGTTTACCGGCCATCCTGCCTCCATGCCCGCCTCCTCGAGGCTTGGAAAATCCAGCCCTATGCCTCAGTTTACAAAGCCAAGGATCCTGCATGCTTGTTTAACAGCCTTATCAACTTGTCCTGTCACCTTCACAGATTTGTGTACGTACATCCCCAGGTCTCTCTGTTTCTGCACCCATTTTAAAATTGTACTATTTAGTTTATATTGACTCTCCTCAATCTTCCTACCAAAATGCATCACTTCACATTTCTCTGCATTAAATTTCATCTGCCATGTATCTGCCCATTTCACCAGCCTGTCTATATCCTCCTGAAGTCTGTTGCTATCCTCCTCACTGTTTACTACATTTCCGAGTTTTATGTCCTCTGCAAACTTTGAAATGATGTCCTGTATACGCAAGTCCAGATCATTAATATATATCAAAAAGAGCAGTGGTCCCAAAACCGAGCCCTGGGGACACTACTGTATACTTCCCACCAGTCTGCAAAACAGCCGTTCACCACTACTCTTTGTTTTCTGTCCCTTAGCCAATTTTGTATCCATGCAGCCACTGCCCCTTTAATCCCCTGGCCTTCAATTTTGTTAACAATTCTATTATATGTTACTTCATCAATCACCTTTTGAAAGTCCATATACACAACATCAATCGCACCACCCTCATCAACTCTCTCCATTACTGCATCAAATAACTCAATCTAGCTAGTCAAAAACAATTGGCCTTTAACAAATCCATGCTGGCTTTCATTTATTAACCCATATTTTTCCAAGTGCTAATTAATTTTGTCCTGGATGATTGTCTCTAAAAGTTTCCCCACCACCGACGTTAGGCTGACTGGCTTGTAGTTGCCGGGTTTATCCTTTTCTCCTTTTTTAAACAGTGGTGTGACATTTGCAATCGTCCAGTCCCCTGGCACTGCTCCCATATCGAAGGATTGGAAGATTGTGGATAGCACCACCACTATCTCCACTCTTACTTCACGCAGCAACCTAGGATGCATTCCATCTGGCCCGGGTGACTTTTCTACTTTGAGTGCTGCCAACCTTTTAAGTAACTCCTCTTTACATGTTTTTATCCTATCCAGTTTCTCTATTAGCTCCTCCTTTACTGTGACATTAGCAGCATCCTCTTCTCTGACAGATGCAAAGTACTCATTTAGTACATCAGCCATGCCCTCTGCCTCTACAAGAAAATCTCCTTTTTGTCCCTAATTAGTCCCATCCTTCCTTTGACTACCCCTTTATTATTTATATGTTTATAAAAGATTTTGGGGTTTTCTTTTATGTTGCCCACCAATCTATTCTCATACACTCTCTTTGCCCCTCTTATTTCCTTTTTCAGTTCTCCACTGCACTTTCTGTATTCAGTTTGATTCTCTACTGTATTATAAGCCTGACATTTAACATAAGCCTCCTTTTTCTGTTTCATTTTAATCTCTAGTCATCTAAAAGCTCCAGCTTTTGTTACTCTTCCTTTCCCCCTCGTGGGAATGAATCTAGTCTGTACCCAAACTATCTCCTCTTTGAAGGCCTCCATTGCTCATTGACTGTTTTACCTGCCAATCCTGCTATTTGATATTCAAGTAGGTGCAGAGGCGCTGTGTGTAGAATCTATTGAGTTCTTTGGAATAGTTTCTGTGGCAGGACCAAGCCTCACAGCCATACAATAGGGCAGAGAAAAGAGCTGCTTGATAGACTTTAAGCTTGGGCTGTATCTTTGTGCTATGCTTATCAACCCCTTATCAGAACTTGCTCAGATGCCCAAAGAACGCATTTGCTTTCCTGATGCAGCTGATAATTTCTTAGTAAACAATGCCATCAATGGAAATGATGCTGCCTGGGTATGTTAGTGAGCTGCACCTGCCACTGATGACTACCAGTACTACAAATGCAGGGGAACATGTTTCCTGGTAACATTTGCCTCACTAGTTACTAGTGGCACACATATGAAAAGGTCATACAAATATGAATATGACCAGAGGACTGGTCAATGTGACACCTATCTACAAAAAAGTGACAGGGAATTTCCAGGCCAGTTCGTCATAGTTGTTGATAAACTATGGGGGGGGGGGGGGGTGCGATTTTCCTCTGCTTTGTACCTGGGGTAAATAGACATGCGACAGTGAGATGCTAACAGGAAACATGAATTTGAGATAATCACAAAAAGAATTAAAGTGAGGTTAGGAAAACAATATTTACACAGAGGATGGTTCAAATGTGGAATTCTCTGCCACAAACTTATTGAAGCAGTCCATAATTTCTTTTAAAGGGAATTAGATAGTTGCATAAAAAAGGAGAATAATAAAGGGTATGGGGCACAAACAAAAGAATGGGATTAGACCAGGTGGCTTATGTAGGAAAAAGCACTGGTGCAGAATTGATGGACTGAATACTATGTTTCTGTACTGTAATAATGTATAATTCTATGAATATTTTCATTAATATCAACACAAAAACCATCAATCACATGTACTTTATTTGGCATTTTAGTGTAAAAATGTTCTTTGTTTATAGCTTTTAGAAGCAGAATTCTAGAGTAGTTTGCAATATTTTTGGATAGGCTTGAAGCCAAGTTGGCAGGGCAATGTAAGAACATTGGATTTGCGTGGGCCTAAAATGTGTGTTAGGCACATTGCATATTCATATAGGGGCCCTAATGTTTGTTAGAGGGCGCTTTTGCAAAATTTGACTTTGCATGACCACAGCATGCGCTGTGCTGGTAATTGGATTCCAATGTGCCTGCTCCTTTCATGATTCTTCAGTGGTCACCGCGACCAAAACAGTGACAAGCACCAAAAGATAACTTTTGGGGGGAAAGTTGATTCCTGTGGAGTCAGGAGGATCAGGAGTGCTCCCCCCTTGACTCCACAGTATTCAGAATCACCCACCCGCCCCTTCCCCCAAACCCACATTGCCGCTCCAAACCACCCCAGGGACTTACCCTAGGGCTGCTGCTGTCGAGGCAAGTGGACCAAAATTCATCTAGTGAAAATAGGCAAGCTGCCTGTGGAGGCACGACAGATGCCCAATCTTGGGCCTTCCTCAGGCCTCTAGATTTGGGCGCGCATTGTGAATGCATCACCATCTTCCCACCTGAAACACCAACAAATTTCTACCTCCAGATCTTTATTGAACAGTGAGATTCAGCTAAATGGAAACTTTTATTTGACTGAGGTTCTTTGGATTGTAAACATACACTGGCAATTCAGCAAATAAACTAAGCAGATGTCCCTATTGAACAAGAATTTTTCAAACTACTAAAAAGACTCATTAAAGAATGTTTGGAAGCAAAATTATTTTTGGAGAACAATCTAATTCCATAGTTGTCTGAGAGTGACATTCTTTTGTTTCACTAATTGAAGGGTTAACAAATAAATAATGGTTCTCAAATAACTTTCTGCATTATTGTCTCATTGTCTTCCAGTGGTTGCAATCTACTGCATTGGTGTAATATTATCCAAATAATATACATTCAGGTTCTGCAACCCTTACAGATTTACTGGATGGAAAAGCCTTCAGCTGGAACGTAACCATGACCTTGCTTCACAATACTGTTATTTTAAAAAGTGAAAAATTGCTATCTGCCAACATGAAAAGGTCATTCATCAAAGTGTCTTGAGATCCAGAAACAGCTATTGAGACCTGCAGCCTAGCCTAATATAGTTACTTTTTAAGATTTTGATTTATCAGCCTTCAGTTGAATGTAGATTGCTAGTCAAAGACTCAACATATGTATGTTTACTGTTTTACCTATAGTATATCCAGTCAGTTCTTTTTCATGATGTGTAAAATGATTAGGCATTGAAAATGAGAGGGCTGAATCAATACCAGGCTGTACACAGACAGCACCATAGTAACCACAGTTCCATCAATCAACTATTTGGGCCTTATCATTTGTGTGCATCTAGACCCACCAAACCTTCAAATCTCAGAGCAGCTATTGATGGATGCGGCATTAAAATGTAAGATAATAAGGGAAACCAAAAGAGCTAACAGCTTGTCATGTAAAAACCTGCTGCAGTGCAGCTGATATTGAACATGTCTGTGTGGAGTTCATTCTGAATTCAATTCAGTTCTGCCTGTGATTCAAGAATAAAAGTTGCAGGACATAATAGTGGTCTACAAGGACGTTTTTAATTTCACAGCTGAAATAGTTTGTCATACTGTCAGCAATACTTTGACCATTTGTAGTTATTGAGATGCTTTGGAATGGGTTCTTACTGGTACTGAAAGTCAAATCTGATGTTTTGTCCATGTAATAAAATCTGTTTGTCTTGATCCTGTATTCGTTTTGCACTCATGTATATTACCCTCCCCCACTGTGTATAGTTTCACTTCCTCTTTCCCGACTAACCTGGGAGGTTCCAGGTCTTGGCTCTTGGCTCCGCCCCTGACTTCTCTTACATAAAGATCCCAGGATCTGTATGACTCATTCCTGTGAACCAGTCGGCGTGTTGAGATGTTAGCGCTGATCTTAGTGATTAAAAGCCAACTTGTTTAAATCTATAACTTCTAGTTTTGTGGTTATTGAAGGCCCATCAATTTTAATCACTAAAGAATACTAGGATGGATCGACTCCTAAAACCAGAGCATCTGGACTTGGATCCACATTCTGCTGAAGCATCAAATCAATTTGGACACTGGCTCAAATGCTTCGAACTCTTCACGGGGGCCTCATCCGCTAGCGAGGTAGATAAACTGAGTCTACTGACTACTCGCACAAGTCATCGGATTTATTCGTTCATCTGGGACGCCACCTCTTACACGGAGGCCATCACTATCCTGAAGGCCTGTGGTAAACCACTTTTATCGTTCACTATCGTTACACTATGGTTATCACTGTTTACATCGTTACACTATGGTTATCACTGTTTACACTGTTGTATCACTACACAAGGTCACCTCTTGTCACGCTGTTATACCTGGGCTGACCACAGCTGACTCCGCCCCATGGCTCCGCCTGCTTGCCCAGGTATAAAGGTGGTCGACTGGCTGGTATTCCTCCTTGTTGGATCCGATCACCCACGAGGGTGGGCTCTGTTATTTAGCCAATAAAAACCTATAGTTACTAACTTAACTCGTCGCTTTTCATGAACTGAATTGATAGGTATATCAATTTTATTGGCTAAATTTTGAAAGTCTATAACTTCTAGTTTTGTGGTTATTGAAGGCTCATCAGTCCACAAATGTTTTCAGAACCACATAAAGTGGTGGCTTCAAGATACTAAATATTTGTATAGACCAGGAAGTTTGCTACTCTATACTGAGTTAGCTAATCTCATCTGTGGCAGAAGTAGCGTAATACAATTGGCCTCAGTGCCCCTGGGCTGAGGAGAAAGTCATCCAGGGTTTCCACTACTGTCTCTTACCCTGCTCTAAACTGTGTGTACATTCGTGCGTGTGCGTGCGCGCGTGTTTGTGCGTGTGCGCGTGTGCGTGTGTGTGTATGCATGAGGGCCTGGGCTATTATGCTCACCAGGGGCAAACATGTTGGCGACAATTAGTGACTACGGTCATACATCAAAAATTGCCACTTAGGTGGATGTGGAACTGTATCTTTGCATGATTCAGTGCCTTCAGGAGAGGAATAAAGGAAAAGGGGGGGAAAAAAGACTAAATATTTTGTATTGCAAAATTAAAAGAGGCCCTAAATAAAACTTAGTTTACAGCCATCTTCATTGTACAATCATAATGGGTCAGAAATTCCTCCCCAAACGCGTGAGTACGGAAAGGGTACTCATGCGTCTGGCCGGAGGAAATGCCGGTTTTCAGCATGCACAGCGCATGCGCTGAAAACCGGCATTTCCTCTCCTCTAACCCAAGTGTTGAAGAGGCTAGCGCGTGCGCTGTAGGGGGCAGCGCGTGCGTCTTGGATTTCCTCTGTTTTGGGGGATTTGCGCATGTCTAAAGGCCTCCGGTCTTTACGCTTGTAAAAAGCACACGTAAGTATTTATTTTTACAGGTAAGTGGTGTTTTAGTGTAATTTAGAATTTTTTTCCCCACAGGTTTATTATTTTAAAGAATCTACAATAAGGTAAGTTTAGTTTTAGACCCTTTTTATTAAAAATTTATTTTTTTCTAAATTAAATTATTTTTTAAAACTTATTTATACTTAATTTAATGATTGGGATGTTTATTAAATTTTTATTTAAAGTTTAAATAGTGTTTTGGGCCCCCGTAGTTTTCATGAGTTTGACAGTTCTTACTCTCAAACTCATGAATGAACCTTCCCCTCCCCCGATTGGTTGTACAGTGCTCACCTGATCCCAGCCGGCACATCGCACGAACTATGCCGCTGGATCAGGTAAGCACAGCGCGCTGACATCTGAACCGGGCCTGTTACAGGAAATGCAAGCAGGCCCGGGCTTCAGATGTCAGCGCGCTGGGTGAGTGCAGATCGGGGGCTTGCACGCGCGGCAAGCCCCCGACACCAAGTTCGGGGCCATTGTAATTACAATCACAGTTCTGTCTAATCCTATAAGAAACACTCTGCAGCCACTGCTGTCTAAAGAACTGTCATTGCTTTATGTTGAGATCTCTGAAATCTATGATGTGTAGTGAGTGCCTAGACTTAGTCCTTGTTCAACAATATCAAACCAGTTTATCGCTTTCACTTCACAGTCATGTCTTCTTTGGGTTATTTTGAAGGATGGCTTTTAAAGTTATGAATCTTACATGTCTACCGCCAAGTGGTTACTGCAAGATTTACCTGTTAGAAATCCCTTAAAAATTAACAAATATAATACAAGAGTAAAATAAAACTCCTTGGGCAAAATAACTCCCTTAAATTTCATATATTTTCAGGCCTCAAAATTCCTGGAGCTAGAAAGCCCCATTCCTGCCCAGGTTGGCCCAAGAATTTGGAGCAGAACCCAGTTACTCTGGGGTTCTGGCCCATTTGCACTTGCCCTTTAAACTCGGATGGGAGAGGCTGTGAATGGATCTTCCGCACACCTCCCGTACGTCAGGGGGATTTGTGGCTGGAGAGTTCCCAGGTCCATGGGCCTCAACACAACTCGCTTCAGCTCAGAGCTGGCATGAGCACCGCTATGAATCATAGCAGGCTCACAAACTTGGGTGGATCAATTACCTTCCCAAAGAGATCTACCTGCTCCCTTGGGAGCAGAAGATCCATACAGGATCATTTCTTCGGGGCCTCATTTGGCCCCTTCTGCACTTTTGGAGTTGTATGGCGCTGTGTTGGCATTCTGGCTGGCAGTTCAGGGCAGGCATCACTGATGCACTCACCCCGGCTGTGCAAGTGACCCTCTCCCCAAAGTTTGAGATGGCGCCTCCAGCTTGGGACTAGTGGAGTCAGGTGCACTAGTATTGGTGGAGAGGATCCCTGGAAATTTCAGAGCCTCGGGGAAAAATTGGGATGCTTAGCGCCTCCCGTTAGCGCAACTAGCGCCTGCAGATCGTGATGTCAGTCGAGCATGCAATGCCCCAGTGGCGCCCGGACTGGATATTGATTGGCACACCCCTCCTTTCCACCTGCCGCAAGCAACGACAGGGAGACTGGAATGTTCTCCAGTCGGTAAGGGGCTGGGGGAGCGTTATTTAAAGGCGCCCTCTTCTTGCCTTTTTTTGTGGGAGACATTTTTGCACCACGCATTCTGAGAGAGAGAGCGAGATTCTGAGAGAGAGAGAGAATTCTGCATAGAGTTAACGCCGTGTGAAATAGTTTAGGCTACTGACAGCACTATGCAGGTTCTTTTGAATTTGGCCTTCATTACTTTGATTATCAAGAGACTATGGGGGCTGCACTGATTCGGGGCATCATCCTATGCCTGCAGAATCGGAGGCATCAGAGACGCAGGGAGAGAGTGGCAATAATGGCCAGTGGGAGGAGGGCCAACATGCCTGTGCACAGGAGACTTTACCCTCCCAAAGTATTCCGGGAAAAATTCTCCAACATTCATTTGTCTGAGGTGCAGTGTTTGCGCAGGCTGTGCTTCAGCAAGGAGGTGGTCACTGAGCTCTGCCACCTGCTGCAGCCAGATCTGCAGCCTCAACTGAGGACCAGGAAGTCTCTGTTGGTGGCAGTGAAGGTAACAGTGGCTCTGAATTTTTATGCCACCGGCTCCTTTCAAGCAGCTACTGGGGACATTGCCAATATCTCCCAGTTCGCGGTCCATTGCTGTATCCGTCAGGTCACAAATGCCCTCTATAAAAGGAGACAGCAGCACATCTCTTTCCCGATGACCCGGGCCAAACAGCATGAACGCGCATTGGGATTTGTGAGGATAGCGGGCTTCCCCATGGTGTAGGGCGCCATTGACTGCATGCATGTGGCATTGCGGGCACCGCATGAGAATGCAGAGGTTTTCCGAAACCGCAAGGGGTTCCACTCCTTAAATGTCCAGTTGGTGTGTGACCACAGGCAGCTGATACTCACTGTCAATGCCTGCTATCCTGGCAGCAGCCACGATGCTTTCATCCTGCGCCAGACTGGTGTGCCAGAGCTTTTCCAGGCAGCGCATCAGTCAAGTGGTTGGCTCTGTTTAGTCTGTGTGTCCCAGTTATGCTTATTATAAATCACTGGACACAGACCACAAGAATAACTTTAACAGGTCTTTACTATTCGGAGGTCAGGGCCGAACTGCCCAGCAAATCCCTACACAACGTTTATATACCGGTGTGGTCACCACCGGTATTACAGTATACAGCAGCCAAGAGAAAGTAGTACATCTCTTAAGGTAGTTCTCTTAAGGTGGAACAGGTTACATACACCACAATCCTCCCTTTTTAGCTTAACAGTTATATCCCCATTTAACATAACATAATAACATATATAGATATATATATATACAACTTCATGCAAAACAGTTCAAAGATTCAGTCTCTGAGGAGGCCTCCTGATTCGAGTTGGATAACGCCTTTCAGGGGTCTCTGATTCTCGTTGCTGGGGTGACTCATCTAGTTGATCTCTTATGGATTGGACATCATCCTCAGGTACATTCACTTTGTTTTGATTTCTTTTTGGGTTCAATAAAGACTCATTTCTGAAAGAGAATGTTGTTTAATCTAAAGTCTTGTTCAAGACTTTCTACAGCTTTTTACAGAACACACTATGCTGTGATGCATCGAGAATGAAACTGAAAGTAAAACTCCTCTGGACTGCTTGTCTCTCACATGACCTCTGCTGGTCAGGCACAAGTAATCAAAAACACAGACAAATATGCTGTAAGGCATAAGTAATCAAACACAGACAAATATCATCACTATTTGCTGATATCCTTACATCTCCCTTTCTTAAAACAAAAGTATTTTACTTTTAACTAACAACATTTAATGAACTTACATCATCATTATCATGATCAAGGTTTTTTACCCTTGCTTTGTGTGTTCACATGAAATATGTCAATACACTAGAACTTGAAGAAAGAATAAGATAACATTGCTTCCTTCTTTAACAATAGTCCTTAAATTTGCTCAATGAGTCTCTCAGGAGGCTTCACGTGTCTTGAGGATTTTCTGATTGATTGTCCTTGAATCTGAGTTGTTGCCTCAGATGATTGGTTCTCAGCTGTGTGAGCAGGTTGTTCACCAGTATCAGTCTCTTGACCTGCTGTGGCTGGTCCCATGAGAAGATCTCGAAGATTTCTTCTCAGAACAGCACCCTCATCTGTCTGAATGGTGTATGATCTTGGTTGAACTTCACTCAGGACAGTTCCCTTCTGAGTCCATGTGTTTGTTTTGTCTTTCAACCTTACTTGGTCACCAGTGTGGAGTTCAGGTAGGTTTTGTGTTCCTCTGTCATAGTAGTACTTTTGCTTTTCTTTCTGTTGCTCTTTGAACTTCCTCACTTTCTCCCCCTCTTTTGTTTTCAGGAGGTTCTCCGGGATGGGTAGGTTTGACCTTAGCCGACGTCCCATCAGGAGTTGGGTTGGTGACATACCACACTCGAGCGGCGTTGTGCGGTATACAAGCATGCTTTGGTAGAAGTCAGTTCCACTGTCTTTTGCCTTGTACATCAGTCTTTTCACTGTCTGGACCAATTTTTCCACTAGTCCATTGGACTGTGGATAGTGAGGACTTGACGTTGTGTGGACAAAGTCCCACTCTTTGGCAAAGTGTCGGAAATTTGCATTGTTAAACTGGGGTCCGTTGTCTGTGAAGACCTCGCTTGCCACGCCATGTCTGGAGAATATGGCTTTCATACTTCTTATCACAGCTTCTGCAGTGGTGGTGTACAGTCTACAAACCTCTGGATACAGGGAGTAATAGTCTGTGACTACAAGATAGTCCTTCCCTTGACATACGAATAGGTCAGCGCCTACCTTCTGGTAAGGTCTGTCTGGTGCTGGGTGTGGCTTTAGTGGTTCTACCGGATTGCTTGCTCGATATTTCAGGCATATTGTGCAGTTTGACACCTCATTTGTCACATCTTGGTTGATTTGTGGCCAGTACATCACCTCTCGTGCTCTTTTCTTACACTTTTTGATTCCCAGATGTCCTCCATGGATCTTTTTTAGCATCTCTCTTCTCAGACTCTTTGGGATAACTATTTTACTTCCTTTGTAGATGATGTCTTCGACCACTGATAGTTCCGCCCTGCAGTTCCAGTACTCTGCTATATCAGGTGAGCAGTCTTGCTTCATGTTGGGCCATCCATCCAAGATGCTTTTTCTCAGTCGTCTCATTGTTTCATCTTTGTTTGTCTCAGTCTTTATGAGCTCCATTTTTGCATCTGCTATGGGCAGCGCACTTGTGATCATGTCCACGTAGGCGTTCACTTTTTCATCCATTGTGGTGTTTGCGGGCTCACTTGGGTCAACAGCTCTGGACAACGTATCTGCTGTATACCCGGTGTGTACGCAACATTCAGTTCATCATAGACTGTCTCTCTTTCGCTTTCCACAACGAGGACTCTCTTTACCAGGTTCAGTCTCTCACAGGCTTTTAAACCTAGTATGGCTTGCACTTCCTTTGGCACCACGATTAATGCTAGTGTGTGCTCTCTGTCCTTGTGTGTTACTTTGACAATGATTTTTCCTTTCACTGGTATATCAGTACCTGAGTATCCGGTCACTTTCACTTGTATTCCATGTAACTTTGGTCTGGGTCTAATTCTCTTAAAATCGGTCTCTGATATCACATTAACTTGTGCTCCAGTATCCAATTTAAATGGAATGTGTATATCGTTCACTTTTAGTGTCAACATCCAGTCTCTTTCTTTTTTGTTTTCAGACACAACATCTACATTGTATTCCTCTATCTCGCTTTCATCTACTGTATGGAACTTGCTTTGTTGCGCTTGGTTCTTACAGCAACGGGCATAATGGTTGTTTTTGTTGCATCTATTGCATGTTTTACCATATGCTGGACACTTTCTTGGTGGATGCTGTGTACCGCATCGACTACATGACTTCCGATTGTCTCTTTCATTTTCGTTTGCTGGCCACGTCTCTTTTTTCACATTGGCGCTCTCTTTGTTAAACGGTTTGTATCCGTTCTTTCTCACTGCATCCACGCTGCAGCTACTGTCACTGAACAGCTCCTTTGCCTGCAACTTCACAGTCTCTGTAACCCTACACAGTGCTATGGCTTTTCCCAGGTCTAGATCTTGCTCTCTTAGCAGTCTTTCCCTTAGACCATTATCTCGAATACCACACACCAGTCTGTCTTTTATCAGCGAGTCTGTGAGTCCCCCAAATTCACACGATTTGCTCCGGTTTCTCAGTTCAGTCACATACTGATCAATAGTCTCACCGATTTTCTGTACACATGTGAAATATTTGTGCCTCTCAAAGGTCACGTTGCGTTTAGGTATGCAGTAGGCCTCAAACTGTTCCATTATTTTATCTAGCTTCATTTTGTCTCCATCAACAGCAAATATGAAATTATTATATACCTCCAGCGCTGCATCACCCACTACATGTAAAAACACGGACGATTTCTGTTTATTACTTTTATCGTCAGCTCCGATTGCTGATAAATACAACCCTACACGTTGTTTGAATCTCCTCCAATTTTCAGCCACATTACTGGTCAATTGAAGCGTCGCCGGTGGGTGTAAACCTTCCATTTTTTCACTTCGTTAGCTATTCTCTAATGGTAAGCAATGATGTTCTCTTCTGGCTTGCTAATATGTGGAGAGCTGATTTCGCTTACTTGCCACAACTGCTTTCACTGTCCCATCAAGTTGCTAACTTCAGATTTTTTCTCTTTCAGCCACTTCTGACATCATGTTTTGATTTCTTTTTGGGTTCAATAAAGACTCATTTCTGAAAGAGAATGTTGTTTAATCTAAAGTCTTGTTCAAGACTTTCTACAGCTTTTTACAGAACACACTATGCTGTGATGCATCTAGAATGAAACTGAAAGTAAAACTCCTCTGGACTGCTTGTCTCTCACATGACCTCTGCTGGTCAGGCACAAGTAATCAAAAACACAGACAAATATGCTGTAAGGCATAAGTAATCAAACACAGACAAATATCATCACTATTTGCTGATATCCTTACACACTTCTGAGGTAGATGCTTCACGTTCACTAACTTCTTCCACGGTTGTCTCTGCCGTAACCATGGGTTCGACCCTTGTTCTCGATTCTACCAGTTGGTCAGCATGACGCCGTATTACATTTTCACCAATATCTACCGTGTACATCAGGGGTCCTTGTCTGGCCCGAATTGTTCCAGATTGCCATTTCTCGTTTTTATAGTCCCGGGCTAACACTGGTTGTCCTATTTCGAAACTCCGAGTGGTCTTGTTATTTATATGCTGGAACTGTTTGTTTTCAACTTCCCTCCGCACATTTGGTTTTAACAAGTCCAACCTGGACCGCAACCTCCTGTTATAGAACATCATGGCAGGACATTGGTTTGTCACTGCATGAGTGGCGTTTCGATATGCCAGTAGGAATTTGTCCACCTTGTGTTGTAGTGGAATCTGATCTTCGCTCATGGCCTTTATTGCTTTTTTGAACGTTTGTACAAATCTCTCGGCCAACCCGTTTGTAGCCGGATGATATGGGGCAGAGGTATAATGTTTCACCCCATTCTTCTTCATGAATTTCTGGAATTCTTCTGACACAAACTGCGGTCCATTGTCTGAACATATTTGTTCTGGCAATCCATTTCTTGCAAATATCGTTCTTAGCACCGCGATCGTCTTTTCCGAGGTAGTGGTAGTCATCTTAATCACTTCTGGCCATTTAGAATGTGCGTCCACCGCAATTAAAAACATGGAGTCCATGAATGGACCAGCAAAGTCAATATGTACACGTTGCCATGGGGTTGAAGGCCATTCCCATGAATGCAGCGGTGCAATCGGAGGTGCATTTTGCACTTTTTGGCACCCTGAGCAGCTTTTCGTCAGATCCTCTATCTGTTGGTCGATACCCGGCCACCACACATAAGTCCTAGCAAGGCTTTTCATCTTGACTCCCCCCAGATGACCTTCATGCAGTTCCTTTAGAACTCTCTCTCTTAACTTAGGAGGAATAATCACCCTTGTTCCATACATCAATGTTCCTTGACAGACGGACAGCTGTTCTCGTCTTGCTGAGAATGCCGGTAACAGTGGATCACCATGTGCTGGCCATCCCTTCACTGTCACTTCGTAGACCCGGGATAGTGTCGGGTCGTTCCTGGTTTCTCTTTCAATACTTGCATTGGTGACTGGTAAACATTCTATGATGGTCGAGTGAAATAACTCAACAGGGTCAACCGTCGGTGCCTCCTCCTCTGTAGGTAGTGGCAGGCGCGACAGCCCATCAGCATTACCATGCTGCTTTGTACCTTTGAATTTGATCTGATATTGATGTGCCCCTAGGAAAAGGGACCATCTCTGGAGTCTCTGTGCTGTCATCACCAAAACACCCTTCTTAGGGTTAAAAATGGATACCAACGGCTGGTGGTCTTTCAGAAGCGTAAACTTTTGGCCCTGCAGGTAATGATTAAACTTCTTTACTCCCCACACAAGGCTGAGAGCCTCCCTATCTATCTGAGCATAGTTGCGCTCAGCGGAGGTCAATGATCTGGATGCGAATGCAGCTGGCCTCTCCAGACCATTTGGCAACTTGTGTGAGAGTACTGCCCCAATACCATATGGAGAAGCATCACAAGCCAAACGAATAGGCAGCGTTGGGTTGAAGTGAGCCAACACTTCCTCTGAGGTGATCAATGCCTTGCTTTTGCGAAAGGCCCTCTTACAGTCCTCGCTCCACTTCCATGGTACTCCCTTCTGCAAAAGAGCGTTCAGCGGGTGCAGCACCGTGGATAAATTTGGCAGAAACTTATGGTAATAGTTAATCAACCCTAGGAACGACCTCAACTGGGATACATTATCCGGAGCGGGAGCCTTCACAACAGCTTCGATCTTGTCAGGAGACTTATGAAGCCCCTCCTGGTCAATGACATGACCACAGTACGAGATCCGCTTCTGAAAGAACTCACATTTCTGGCGATTAACTCGAAGTCCATATTCTTTCAATCTGGTGAGCACCAGTTCCAAATTTGCAAGGTATTCCTCGTCATCATCTCCTGTAATCAGAATATCATCCAGGTAACATTGTGTGCCTGGAATTCCCTGTAATACCTGCTCCATCGCCCTCTGCCAAATTGCTGGAGCCGATGCCACTCCAAAAACCAGTCTATTATACCGGTACAAGCCTCTATGCGTGTTGATCGTGAGATACTGGCGTGACTCTTCCTCAACTTCCATCTGTAAGTACGCCTGCGCCAGGTCTATCTTGGTGAAGTGTTTCCCGCCAGACAACGAAGCGAAGATATCCTCAATCCACGGAAGCGGATACTGCACTGTGTGAAGCACCGGATTAACAGTGATCTTGAAATCTCCACAGATGCGAACCTTCCCCGGTTCCCCCGGCTTGTTGCTCGATGAACTCACTCCAGCCTACCTTAGACAGTACTCCTGAACGTTCTAGCCCTTCCAGCTCAGCTTCCACAGCAGGTCGTATCGCATAAGGTACCGGTCTGGCTTTGAAAAATTTCGGGTTTGCATGTTCTTCAACCTTGATGTTTGCCGTAATTCCTCTCAGTGTTCCCAGTCCCTGTTGGAACACCTCTTTAGCATCATCCAATATTCTGGACAATCGTTTAGGTTTGACATGTTTTTTACCGGAATCTACCGTTAGTGCTTTTAAGGAATGCCAGTCCATATTTATTTTCCTAATCCACTCCCGTCCCAGTAGTGGTGGACCTCCCTCAGGTAGCACATATAAGTCCATTCCTCGGCTTTCTTTGCCCTTGTGGACCACCTTTACCTCTATCTTCCCGATGGGGTATACTCTTTGCCCCGTGTATGTTTTCAATACAATCTCCGTATCCCGTAGGGGAATATGTGGGAATAACCTTTTGTAATCTTGCTTATTCATGACCGTCAATGCTGATCCAGTGTCCAATTCCATCTTCACTTGGACTCCTGCTATCTGAAGTGTGACCCAGATTGTTTGGAGGTCTGCTTCATTACCAACATTGTGTACTCTTAGACTACCCAGTTCATTACTGCTGGAGTCTGAATTTGACTTCTGTTCGTTCGAACTGTTCTCAGTCACCTTGTGTACCTTTCTGTACTTTTCCTGCGGTGACTTTTTGTTGCTGGTCTTCTTTCCTGACCGGCATACTTTAGCTATGTGACCAAGCCTGTCACATTTTCTGCATTCCTGATTTTTGAACCAGCACTGGTTCTGATCGTGCGTTGTCTTTCCACAACGATAACATTTTACTGTACCCAAGACCATTTGATTGGTGCTGAGTTCCGGTGACCGTAGCTGCATTTCCGCAGTGCCTCTCGCTGCGGCTTCGTGCGATGCTGCAATAGTGACAGCTTTATCAAGCGTAAGATCATTCTCCTCAAGCAGTCGCTTTTGTGTTCCTTCTTTTAACAATCCACACACAAATTTATCTCTCAGCGCATCTGCTAGTCCTGTTCCAAACTGACAGTACTTTGATAGCTTACGCAGTTCAATTAAAAATTCAGCGTTGCTTTCGTCTTTCAGCTGCGTTCTTCTGTAAAATTTAAATCGTTCCGCTATCATCAGCGGCGTGGGGTTTAAATGATTTTTCAGGACAGTAACAATATTCGCGAAAGTCTGATCCGCCGGTTTATCTGGTGATAGAAGGTGCTTCAATAGCCCGTATGTCTTCGCACCCATTGAGCTTAATAAGGTTAGTGCTTTCTCATCATCTGGTACCTTATTTGCTTTACAATAAACTTCCATGCATTCTACATACGTGGTCCAATCTTCGATATCGCTATCAAAGGTATTAATGTTCCCATGTTTAGGCATCCTTGCAAGTTTTTAAATTTTTCTTTTTCTCAAAGTGGCGGCTTCCCGCGCTTGTCTTCTTCCCCCGCCTACTAAAATGGCGGCTTCCCGCGCTTGGCGGTCTTTCCCGCGCTCGTCTTCTTCCCCCGCCGACTACAATGGCGGATTCCCGCGCTTGTCTTCTTCCCCCGCTGGCTGCAATGGCGATTGCCGTGCTGCTGCCGTTCTCGCCTCCCCAGCGGTTCTCAATTCCCCGACGCTGCTTTTACTCCCCCGCGGTTCCCGTGGGCATTCACGCTTCCCCTGCTGTTGCACCTCTCAGCCCCGCATGCAGCCCGGTCCTTTACACCGGCTGCGTTTGAGTTCTCCGCGGCTCTCGTGCCTTAAGCTGCCCCAGTCGCTGTGCCTCTCGGCCTCGATTGCAGCCCGGCCCTTTTCACCGGCCGTGGTCGAGTTCTCTGCCCTTTTTCCTCCGTTTTCCCTCCCCCACTCCACAGTCAACGCGGCCGACTTTCTGCTCGTGTCGCTGATCGGCTTACCCACCACCGTAGTAGAAGGGATGATCACTGCCTGTCGCTGATGGAGGGCTTCGTGGTAAGAATTTTTCTTTTTAACCCGGGTTCTCGATGCCTCCCGTGTGATGGTGCTCAGCAGGATGATGAGGGCGGATGCCTCTTCTCGACGCCCGTTCTGAGGACGAAGCTGCCTTGGAGGTAAAACTGCCGCAGGGTAAGATCGGACTCGTCGCCACTGTTACGTCTGTGTGTCCCAGTTATGCTTATTATAAATCACTGGACACAGACCACAAGAATAACTTTAACAGGTCTTTACTATTCGGAGGTCAGGGCTGAACTGCCCAGCAAATCCCTACACAACGTTTATATACCGGTGTGGTCACCACCGGTATTACAGTATACAGCAGCCAAGAGAAAGTAGTACATCTCTTAAGGTAGTTCTCTTAAGGTGGAACAGGTTACATACACCACAGGCTCCTCGGGGACAAGGGTCATCCACTGTGCACCTGGCTGATGACACCGCTCTGTAACCCCAAAACTCCTGCTGATCTGAGGTACAATGAGAGCCATCTCGCCACCAGGAACGGTGGTGAGCAGACGATCGGCATGTTCAAGCAACGGTTCTGCTGTCTGGACCACTCAGGAGGAGCCCTGCAGTACTCACCTGAGCAAATCTCCCTCTTCGTAGTTGTTTGCTGCATTCTTTGTAACCTTGCAATCCTCAGGACCCAGCCAATGCCACCAGGCCTTGGAGCACCACCAGAGGAGGAGGAAGAGGAAGAGGAGGAGGAAGAGGAGGAGGATGATGAGCAGCAGCACCAAGGCGGGAGGGAGGCCCACAATGTTGAAACTGCAAGGGCCGTCTGTCAAAGACTGATAACAAGCCGCTTCTCAGCCCCTACTCAGGAAATGGCTTCTGGCATGGAGAACAACATGATGGAAAGCAACCCGCAACCCCTATAGCCAGCCAAAGCAGCAATGATTCCATAGACCAAACATATACATTTTGAATACAACAACTTTTTTATTTTACAAACCCTGTGTGTGTCATTTATTCATGACAAATTAATAGAAACAAACACAAAAAATCATTAATTCACATAACTGGTTCTCACAACCTGGAGATAATGTCCAAAACACTAAACAAAAGTAATTACACAAACCTTGGCCTTTAATAAAAACATTCCCAACATTTCGTCAGACCTCCTACTTTTTGCCCTTCCAGGGTGATCTCCTTCCCTTGCCCACTGGCCCCCTTCCCACCCTACTGCTCCTCTGTAATGGGGCCCCAGTGGCTGCAGCAAGGCTGGTGGAAGGCTGCTGAATGTCAGAACCTGAGACTACAGATGCCCTTGAAAAACGCCCTCGACCAGCTCTGAGCCTGGAGGGCCCAGCTGCAGACTGCACCAACTCTGCATGGGCGGCAGCAGACTGGGCTACAGGCGGTGGCAAGTGCAATGGGGAAGTGACAGTGGTGGCAGCAGGAATGTTGTCATCTTGAGAGAGGATAGCACCTCCCTGCTCGACCGACACACTGGCACTCCCACGGGGCAGCACCTCAGCATCCGGAGCAATCTGCTGGAGCACAGACTGCTGGCCTGCTGCGGCACCATGAGCGCCCCGGGGAAATGTGTCCGAACCAGCAACAATGGCAGCACTCAGTGCTTGTGTGGCCTCAATCTGAGACTGCATGAGAGCAGGCTGAGATTGGATCACGGCAGCCAGTGACTGAATGGCAGCACTAAGCATTTGCGTGGCATCCGCCTGTGCTGCAGCGTAGTGCTCCACACTCCTTGCCAGTGCATCAATGCTTTCGCACACCCTTCCCACTGCACCCATGAGCTGAGTGTGCATGTCCACCGCCTGGGTGTTCATTTCAGTGATGAGCCGCTCCTCCTCTGCGTCCAGTGCAGCAGGACTCGCTGGCATACTCTCCCTCCGGGGAGAAGGCCCCCGAGATTCCCTAGCCACATCGCGTTGCTGCAGCCTGCTGGGTCCCGGAGCTTCACCCTCATCAGACCCTTCCCCCCTGCTCCCCTCCAGGGAAGACATGGTCCCAGTGTGGGCATGGGCTTCCTCGGGAGAGGATGGCGCTGAGGCTTCAGCTTCCTCTTCCTCCTCGCCTGCGGCATCGCTCCCACTGGCAGCTTGAGTGCCCGTCTCCTCAGCTGGTGAAACACGATCTGAAAGCAGGGAGGTGCAAGAGTGGCTTTAGCGTGAGAACAGGGGTGCAGTAAGGGAGGAAGGAGTGCAGCGATTTAGTAAGTTGGATTGAAAGTGTAAAAGGCTGGTGTTGTGAGAGACAAGTGGAATGAGAGAGGAGAGAAAGCTGATGAACTTACAATTGCTGTCCCAAACGGGGTCGACCTCACCAGGGGAGATGGGACCAATCACCTGGTTTGCCACAATCCTGTGGACGCGCTCCTCAAGATCGCTGAGGGGTTGCAGCTGAGGCGGCCCTCCACCCATCCATTGTTGCTGTCTCCTGTTATGAGATAGCTTGGCCTGCAAGAAAAAGGATGGCGTCTGAGTAAATATGCAGTCATGGTCTTGCCTGATGTGCCTCCCATAGTTGAATAGCCCTTAATGTATGCAAGGTGTGGAATGTGTCTGTGTGTTTTATGAAATGGCCATAGGTGTTGGATGAGTGTTGGGCATTGGGGTTTTAAGACCCTCTGGCCATAGAGTGAGGTTGAGATGGAGGGATGGAGAGGTATTGAAAAGCAACCACTCACCCTGACGACCCAAGTGAGGTTGTTGAACTTTTTGTGACATTGTATATGGGTCTTGGGCACTATGCTCCTGGAGGAGACGTGCTGAGCCACCTCCCTCCACACTCTTCTGTAGTCGCGTGGCAATGGCCTCCTGCCACTCTCAGGGTACAGTATAGATCTTCTGCACTCCACAGCGCCAACCAGAGCCTCCAAGGCCCGGTCACAGAAGCACTGAGCTCGCTCCCTCACCTTCTTCATAATCCTTGGCTGGAAATTTCAGGCACAGACCTGTCCAAAACGAGATTCAAGCCTGCAATGAGCAGGGTGTGGCTGGAGAGCAGGATCGACCCTCGGGTGATGTCAGTTAGCAATGCAACACAAACCCCGGCGCCAGTGTGTCTGTGTTGCATTGCTAACTGACATCACCTGAGCTTCGCCAGCGCTCTGAGTTAGCGCCTCGCTCCTCGGCCTTTGCGTCTTAAGAGAGGTGTGTAGCACTTGATTTAGCGCTCCAATCACCTCCAGGGGCGATAAAAGCCAAGTTTGAAGTCGGAGGCGATAATTAGCGCCAGGCGCTAAACTTTGCACCCGGCCGATAATTGCGCCCCAAACGGGGCGATACCGAATTTCTCCCCCTCAGTCCCTTAAGATCAAATTGGGTCAAAAATCTGCGGGGCCTTTGATCTCATCATAAGTGCCAGCATTGGCATGCCAGGAACCTTTGACATTGACTCTGCTGGAGTATCCAAGGTTCTCTAATTTTAATCATTCGGATGGGTCCCCCACATACTATGGACTCACCTTGGGTGACTGCCAGATGCAATGAGAAACTTTATTGGCAAGCTTTGTAGTTGTTTTACAGAATTATTGAATTTTGTGTTTATTTTATTACAAATGTTATTTGTAGGGGTATATAGTAGGGTAGGATAAGAAAGCAATATGGCAGCAATGAGCTTTTTCTATCTGTCTATATTTGACTAAATCACATGGTTATATGAGCTAATTAGAAAATGTGAGACATTTAAAGACCATCGCATGCTCACCACAGCAGTTTTAGGCCTGGACTCTGCTCCTGAACATTGCTTGTTTTCTGGTGGTACCGGAGTGGATAATAGAAGAAAATGGGGCAGGGAGCACTCCCAATGATTCTCCGCCACTCAAAATGGCCACCTGAATGTTCCTCCACACCTTCATGGGGAGGATGTCATTGCCTGCCCATTGTTCGCTCCACCGATTTTAAGTGATGGAGTGTGGGTGGGACTTCCGTTTCTGTGGGATTTCCCTCCCAGGCTCTTCCTCCTGGGAAAAGCATTAGTATTAAAGATGTGCTCATAGTCTCCGAGTGGGAGCCAGGCATCGTGAAAGACTTTTAAAAAGTAATTTTTGCCTGGGCTCTTCTTCTGCTTTCTGCCCCTGTGTACCATGATTTTTTGCAGCGCCAAGGGAGACTTCAATGTTGCCCCATTATTGGCCTACTCCTTTGAACAGTTGTAGCAAATTAACTCTGCAGCAGCACTTGGATTTCCCTCAGAGGCAGACTCCCAATTAGGAGCACAATTAAAGCGGGAGCTTACCCTGAATACATAACTAATCCTGCCTGAGGAAAATAGGATGGGACCTAGAGGGCATGGATCAGTAACCACAAGCGCTGCCCTGCTCCACTTCTGATGGGAGCCCCAACAATAAGGAAAATCAAGGAAAATATGCAATTAATGTTTTGATAGTTGTTTACTGGATCACTGTTTCTATCACTTTTGTCCTATTTGTTTACCTCTTTTCAATCTCCAGAAACTTCCAGTGGGGAAAACAGAGGGACTGAAGCACAATTCAAGTCCTTACTATTCAGGTGTCTTTGTTCTTTATTAGTGACCAAACTGAGAGTATTGAAACACAGCCCACATATGGCTACTGTGTCAGTGTACCAATTAGTGAGCGCAGAAATGTAAAGGAGGAATTATGAAGAAATATGCATAGTATTTATGGTCTCCCTGCACTGAAAATCAATACAACCCAGAGAAATATTCTGTTACAGCAATTTAATTCCATATGTCAATAATTTTGGGATCAAGTAACAATATTGGAAAACAAAATCCTTTCAGCATATTCCTTTGAAGCAATTTCAGTCAAAGTAAGCTTTTTGGGTTGAAAAATGTACCTGTTGCAAAGAATAAATTTATTTTTCTGCAGTAATTAGGTTTGAGGTGGGCAATGTTTTCTAATTTGATTCAAATCTGTATAATTTGTACAGACCAACAGAAAACCTTTTGACCACCTAACCAAAGAGGAGTGCTCCTCTGGGCCCAACTAGAAAACCTTGGGCCTCCCCTGTCCCAGGCCTCTCTCCTCCAGATCCGACAATGATACCTCCTTTCTACCACCCAAAATCCCGCTCCCGCTCATCGGACAGGGTTGCCAATCCTCTAGGAATTAAAAATTAATCTTCAGGACACTGCTGCGAGGAACCCAGGAGAAAAATCATAGGGGCATTAGAGAAAATGTGGGGTTTTTTCATTTTCTTTGAACAAGTTTGTTTATGAGTTCTAAAAATATTGGCGATGTGAAAAACGACTGTTTGACTAACAGTCAAGATTCATCCGATTGGGTAACGAGGAGTTTGTTCATCTTCCAATTGGTGTGGGAAGGCGGTGCGCTGAGAGGTTGGACGTATCGGGCAACCAATGGCAGGCCTGTGGATGGGTGGTTGGAGATGAGAGGTCAAGTGATGAGACATCCTGGAATACGTCCAACCAGAGTTGGCAACCCGCCCATTGGACAGGGTCCATGCAGATGAGGCCTGGGAGTTAAAATCTCCTGAGCCTCACACTGCGGAGAGTCGTGCATTTTCCCATCCACCTCGGCCCCCACCCGCATGACTCCCACTGGAAGTTAAAACCTGGGCTTTAGTGCTTGTTGGCAGTGTATTGACAGGCTGCATTTCCTGCTGTTGTCTCAAATTACACAATATAAATATAAATATAAATAGCTCAGCACGGTTTCACTTCACATTAGGTCTAATCCATTTAAAAGAGAAGGTAACTTTAACTTTGACAGTAAAATATTTGCTCTGAAATATGCTTCTGCAATTAGTTTGAATCTTGTAAATTTGTATTTTAAGATTTCTGCCCTCCATAAAATCTTGAAGATGCCTTTGGAGGATGTGGTCCAGGGACATCAGTCAAGGAATCCCCTGAAAACACACCCACAGTTGATTAGACTGTGTTTACAGATAGTTTGGCAGGCATTTTATAAAACTAACAACCTGATAAGCTTTTAGCTAGTTAGCAAAACTCAATGGGGATTGAGGGAGAAAAAAGCATCTTCAAAGCTTTTATAGCAAATTAAACACTCTTGCTGCATTTTATAGAGCAAATTAAACACTCTTGCTGCATTTTATAGAGCAAATTAAACACTCTTGCTGCATTTTTTTTGGGAACTTTCCTATAAATTGGAGAATGTTTCTACCAAAATTCTGCAGATCTGTATTTGCATAAACCTACTTTTAGCAATACCTTCATGACCCGAACCAATATCGGTCGAATGCAATGCATAGTCAGCAGACCCTAGTCATACTGTGGGCAGAGCATGGCATTGAACCCAGCAACAAAGAACACATGCATACATATTTGGACATAGGCCTACAGTTTCATTTCTAGAACTGCTGCTTTTTAATAGTGAGTGTATGGGCTGGGAGTCTAGTTTTTCTAGTATTAGAAAGATTCCATACTAAATGTAAAAGTTCCCAGGTGGTTTAAAATGTGGATTTGCAATAGGCTGCCGTTATGCTACAGCCAGTGTGAAGCTCAGGTTGCATGAGGTCTCACACCTCTCGACTTCACTTGTTAAGTCAGATTGTAGACCATATGAAGTGGAGATTTGAACCATTTACTAGCACAATGTGTAATAATGTCGTTGAACTGCACACTTTCAGTCCTATTTTCCAAGTACTCAGCTGTGGCTAGGTAGCCCCCACCCCACCTGCCTGTGTGTGCAGATTGGAAAATCGCAGCTGTGCTGACGGAAATTTTCCAGTCCGCACTCACGGTGTGCTGAGAACTAAGAATGTCTACCTTTTATGTGAACTGCTCTTCTTCCTCCATCCCATGCCTTGGATGTATATATAAAAACAATGACGTGCTTCAGAAGCATGCATGCTGTTTGTTTAAATTTTAGTTACTTAGTAATAGTGGGAAATGCAATGAAAAAGCCTGATGCTTACAATAAATGGGAGTCAAATTCAACAATCAAGTGCAAGTATTTGAAACTATGGTGGTAATTTCTGTTATTTGAACCAAGAGTTACGTATAGGTTATTGCTGGGAACACAAATATCTTTGCAACCTACTGTGGCGACACGCCACCACTGGACATAATCCACTCACGGCGGCACAGACAGTCTAAGCAGAAGCCCCCAGCTGGGGGCCCTTTCCTCCGGCAACTTGTTTCCCGCAGGGACAGGCTGCCGGGAGCACTTCCTGTCTGGGAAGTATTTAAGTGGATGCGCGGGCTTTTCTAGTTCCTGTTTGACATGTGGATGGAATAAAGCAGTTGTGTTTTCAATAGCTCTGGTCTCGACTCCCACGTTTGCCGCGGTATCTCAACACTACAATAATACCATTTATAGTCAAGGTTGTGGTGTTGCTAACAACAAGGCAAACAATGTTAGACTAACATGGCCTGGGTAAGTGACCTGTGTAAAGTTGTGCAGTGCAACATTGGAGCTGTGTTCTGTCTCCATTCTAATCAGTAAACTCTGGATTTATAGTTGTCCATTTTCTTCCAGCCATTAATTTTTATGTGCTTCTGTCCCTTGAATTACAAACACAGGCTGGTGTATTGTGACAGCAATCTCTCAGCTTTTCATTGTTTAGTTATATAAATGGAATGCAGACATTAGTTGCTGCCCCTAAGGTGTCTTAAAGCCCTACTTAAGAATATCTAATATTCTGTTTGCTAACCCATTGGTTCGAAATAAAATTGAAGATAATTTATATTCTGATCTCTTGGGGAATTAAACTGTTAAGCTGATCAGCAGTATTATGCCAAGTACAAGACATTGCCTTAATTTTATTATTTTAAAATTTCAGTTTCCATTTGCAATAAGCAGTAGCATTAGCAAAACTAATGAGAAATTTCAATGAAATGTTACAGGAAGACAGTGGATGCTGCATCACATACTTATGAATTGTAATGATGCAGTGACATGGCAGGTGGAGAGTTTACTGTGGAATTACCTTGACTGGAATGCAGACTATGGCACAGTATCAAATAGCAATCAAGTTTGTATTGTTTTTTCAAATAATAATTGCAACTGGTTACAATGTTCAGAAGTAATATAGCTTGAAAATGTTGAATATTGCAACTAGCAGGAGATATCATCAATTTTATCTTCAAAATGTGTCATCACAAATTTAAACAAAAATGCATTATAGCTTGAAACATGGAATAATTTTTAATGTTGCAGCTGTAATTTTCAACGGCACTGATCAGGTGGAGCGCTCTTTGTTTCTTTTCTGACTGGTGTGTTTAATATCTGAGGGCACGCTTTGGCACTTATGTCTTCTGCAATGTGTGAACTATTGAAGAGGATGTCACTTTTAATCCTGGGTTTTCCATTTGGCTTGCATTCTCGTACTGTTTTTATTTCTGTAGTGAAAAGATTAGGGTGAATATGTTGCCATATATAAATGATACAGGCTAAGCATTCACTGTTGTTTTTGATACTGTAGATACTTGCTGCTGATACTTGCATAATTTGAGTTAGCTTCATTTAATTGTCAATTAATTATTGAATAAAATGCTTTCTGATTGAATGGTTTTGTTATGCATTAACTGCGCAATGGTCAACATGGATTTCAATACTATTGATTGTTTATTTCAGTGGATTGAGGCTTATATTGTGCTTGGTTTGGGTAAGAATATTTTCCTACTCTAATCCCACTCTTCTTGTCATTCCTCATATCTTTAAATATTCTCCTTTTCCAAACAATTATTAAATTACTGAATAAAATAATTTATGGACTCTACTTTAGCAACGGTTTGTGGCAGGTCTATGGGGAAGGAGCTGGCAAATGGGATTTATTGGCTAGCTCTTTCAAAGAGATGGAACAGGCACAATGGGCCAATTGGCCCTATTCTGTGCTGTTGATTCTTTTCTAAGCATGCATTGTGAAATTCTGCAGGATTCTCTGGGTGAGCATAGGTGGCTGTTTTAAGGCATTTATGGCAATACCCTGGAGCTTCTGCTGGTCACATATCAAAATTACCGGATAGGATATGAGCGACAGATTTTTGGATGAGCTATAGTTATAGAGAGGGTGGTGGATGGAAGGTTGGCTGATGGAAGACTGACCAGAGGAGCATTGGAGTAGTTGAGTCGGGAGATGATAAAAGTATGTATGTGGGTTTCAGTAGTGAATGGGGTGATGAAGGCACTTGGATGGGTGATATTATGGACTTTATGGAGTTGGAGTTAGGTGATCTTTGTGTTGGAAACTATATGGGCTTGGAAGCGCAGCTCAGGATTAAACACAATGCCAAGGATGCAAACAGTCTGGTTCATAAGAACATAAGAATTAGGAGCAGGAGTAGGCCATACGGCTCCTCGAGCCTGCTCCACCATTCAATAAGATCACACCTAATCGTCGGCCTCAACTTCAATTTCCTGCCTCATCTCCATATCCCTTGATTCCTCTAGAGTCCAAAAATCTATCGATCTCTGCCTTGAATATACTCAACGTCTGAGCATCCACAACCCTCTGGGGCAGAGAATTCCAAAGATTCAAAGCCCTCTGAGTGAAGAAACTCCTCCATCTCAGTCTTAAATGGCTGACCCCTTATCTTGAGACGATGCCCCCTCGTTCTAGACTCTCCAGCCAGGGGAAACAGCCTCTCAGCATCTACCCTGTCAATCCCCCTCAGAATCTTATATGTTGCAATGAGATCATCTCTCATTCTTCTAAACTCCAGAGAGTATAGGCCCAATCTACTCAAAAGACAACACCTCTCATCCCAGGAATCATTCTAGTGAACCTTTGTTGCGCCTCCTCTAAGGCAAGTATATCCTTCCTCAGATAAGGAGACCAAAACTTTGGACAGTACTCCAGGTGTAGTCTCACCAAGGCCCTGTACAATTGTAGCAAGACTTCCTTACTCTTGTACTGCAACTCCCTTGCAATAAAGGCCCACATGCCATTTGCCTTCCTAATTGCTTGCTGTACCTGCACGCTAACTCTCTGGGGGCGAAATTGGTTGCCTTTGTGCCTCCCGTTAGCGCTCCCGGGGTTGCTAACGGGGCGCAAATTGTAAGATTCGCAATTTTCAGCAAAAATCACGCAAGAAAACTGGATAAAATAAGACTGTTTATTGACCAAAGTAAGCTTGCACAGAAAAACCTTTGATAAAAGGGCATACAAAATGGCCGCCAGGCCCCGTGATCAGTTTCTGAACCATTTTATTTCTGTTACTGCAAGCCAGACAGGCTTGTGGATTGAAGACAGTAAGCCCGCGAAAGCCAGTATCTGGGAACTGAAACTCAGAGAAACAGCATACATATTCAATGGATTCTAAGTACAGGATGGGGCCCATCAAGATATGGGCGGACAATGCAAAAACACTTATACCCATTTATTGTACAAAGGAAAAACCGTTTAGCAGCCATCAAGGAAAATCTCCGGACCGATCAATATGCGAACCGAGCCACGGTGACAATGCAAAAGACATTGAAAGACATTATCGGCCAGGAAGGCCAGTTTAAGTTATCACCGGCTCCGTTACAAGACAAAGCGCCCCTGCAGAGATTTCTGCCCGCCAAAATTAATACAAAGACAGGACTATGATTTGGCGGGAGATAAGACTGTCCCAAAAGAGTATAACTATGGATTGAAAGTCCATCTAAGTTACTTCGGACTTCGGGTTACTTGAGCAGCTTCGCTTGACTGAACGACGGCTGCTTCTTCTTCTTGGACGACTTCAGATTTTCTCTTCAGGGACTTCTCCCATAAGGAACGAACGAAGGACGGACAGTGCTAGGATCGGCGCCTCTTCCACTTCGGCAGATGCGGCATCGATGAAAACGTTTTTGTCTTTTTAAAGACAGACGGTTTCGGTAAAAAGACACCGTGGTCGGTGTTCAGCGAAACAAGGCTCGGCCACGACGAGAAGACGACGAGGGTGACCCGGGTACTGAGGTCGGGAGATCATCGACGACCCAGGCCGACGGAGAAGAAACCCTCTGGAAAACCGACGATCCAGGCCAGAGAGAGGACATTCCGGGCCTGACACTTCCATGTCTCAACATCCCATTGGGTTGTTGTTCTACTCCATGAACAAAAATCCACGACAGACTTAGTGGATCTCAACCTTGACGAGCGCTCATCGAGGCTGTGTCTACCCCACCACCTCGAGGGAAAGAAAACATCGACTGCGCCAGAAGCTTCCAAATCCACGTGACGACGGAAAGCGGTGCCAAAAGGCTGCGAACCCCCTTCTTCGCGATTTCGAGAGTGGTGAGCATGATCCCAGGTTCCCCAGGTCGAAACTTAGTTTAGGCATAGGGGAGGGAGTTAAGGGTAATTCGTAATGTGTTTCCCCTTTTACGATGTGCCGTGTGTTCCCCATTTCCATAGAGTCAAGTTCATAAATTTGTGCATGATTGTAGTTACTTTAATCTGTGCCTATGACATGTATTTTGTAATGCTTCAAACTGTTTAAAAATAAAAGCATCCATTTTGTGCTATTCAACCTGGTCTATTGAGTTCTTTCTCTGCACTACTGTTCTCTGCATCTAAGTCCAAGGTCTAGAACCGTAGGGGGAGTGGGTCGAACCACTCAAGGGTAATTATTGCACGAAACCTGGCAGGAGACCAGAACGAGCAAGAGAAACCCCCTACAGAAATGGCGACCGCGGCAGGACCTTGGCAGCAGGAAAGTAGTGTGTTAGATCAAGGTCTGAATAAACGAAATGTGATGGATGAAAGAATAGCAGATTATGTTTTTGGAAAAGTCAACCTCACAAAACAATGGATATCTGATCTATTAAGGGATAGGCGCCCGCTGGACGCAGCCATCAAGTGGACAGCGGGTAAAGAGCATAAGAAATCTGTAGAAAAGGCGGTCTGGCTGATGTGCTACAAGAAGCAAGTCCAGCTTTTGGACCAGGTCGTTGCAGCACAGACAGCCCAGATCAACGGCTTGCTTAAAGATGTGGAGGAGAAGGTTGCGGGAGGGCAGCAACTGATTGAAGCGCTTAACGCGCTGAATCAGGAACGCCACTCCACAACTCGCTGCCACGAGACCTGGGTAGAGTATTTAAAATGTCAGGTCATTGAAGCCAAGGCCTGCGAAGGTAGAATGAGAGAAAAGTGTTTCTGTCTAGCTAAGCAGATAGAGGCCCAAGAGGAAAAACTTCTGGGAGCCAGGGCAGCATATAAGATGGCCATGGAGGATAGATCTGAGAGCACCGACCACAGCGCTTGCCGCCGGGAGCTAGAGGACCTGAGAACGGCCCTAGCGAAGGCAAACGGGTTGGTGTGTCTCATAAATCCACCGGCGAGCCAGCTATTGCTAGCCAAGGAATCCAAAAGACTGATCCCACAAGAGGCAGTTGGGGTACCAACTCCCGAACCCTCTGCGCCTCCTGTTTACGAGGAGTCTTGGACTCCGGGACAGGAGACGGAGACGGTAGAGGAAGAGAGCCCTGAGGTAGAGCAACCCCAGATAGTAGAGTCAGGGCCGGCGCCGATGTGTCCAACGAGACACCGGAGGCTCGGTCCAAATGCAGACAATGGCGATGACGGACCCCTTGAGAGTCAGATCATAATGCCCCATAGTGCACGACAGCTAAGAGAAATGATAAGTCACATCCCAAAACTCTCCGAGTCAGGAGATCCCTCCGTGCATTTCAGGGACGTGGAGCAGACCGCAGCAGTCAATGACTGTGACGGGGTTGAACAGTCTAAAATGCTGCTGTTCTCCCTGGACAGTTCGCTCCTCCAGTGTCTCCCTGACGAGAGCAAGAGAGGGCACAGGGAATATGAATTGTTACGGGATGAGATTCTGGAGATCATGGGAGAGGGGGACGGAACTCCGTTCCTCCTTTTAGAAAAGACAGTGCAGCTAGAGGGGGAACCCCCACGGGTTTTCGCCGACAGGTTGTGGCCAGTGTATCGGCACAGCTGCCCGGGCGGACCGGCCCGGGCCGGGCTGGATGGTGAACAGAGAGCTCATTGGCTTCGATGCCTGGTGGCAGGTTGCTTGCCAGTAGTGAGGGAACAGGCCAAAGCATGGTTTGACCCCACCAACGCCCGCTCCACGGAGGATCTAGTACTAGATCAGCTCACGATCAGTTATAGGAACAACAAGGGCAAGAAAACGCCTGTTGTAAAAGGAAAGGTGCATGAGGTAAGGCCCGCAGCCTCTGCTAAAAGGGAATGGCGCCAGGAGGGAAGTCGCCTTCCCCAAGCCAATAGCAGTTGTTACGGGTGTGGGAAGGAGGGTCATTGGCGCAAGGACTGTAGGAATCCATGGAAGGATAAGAGAGAGAGAGCGTTCGCCGCAGCCCAAGACCGAGCCCAAGCCCAAGTCGCCCACGGTCCAATCGTTTACCCAGCACCAGCACAAGCACAAGTGCAGGCCGCTGCCCCAGCACCAGTCCAGAACCCAACCGTCGCCCCCGCCCCAACCACAGGGGGTGGCGCGGTTGTGGATCCCGCTGCGATCGAGTCAGTCTTGGAGGCTATGCGGTCTCTGATGACCTGGCAGGGGAAGGTAGCGGTCACCAACAGCCCTATCGCTCCCGAGACCCCAACCGAAACACCTAAATGACTGACGCCCGCGCAGCCCGTCTACTTGTGTCCGCTCCGCTATGACGCCTGGAGAAGACCTGTGGTGGAGATGGAGGTGGAAAGACAAAAGGGTAGTTACCTGTTGGATACGGGAGCTTCGTGTACCGTGATCCACACGGATAAACCTTTCGCCTCACCTCTGTCCGCCCAGGCTCCATACTCAGCGGGTTTCACAGGCAGAGAACAGGCTGGCGCGTACTCCATCCCGCTCTCCATTCAATTGGGAGCACTCCACACCACCTGGACGTGCATCCTATTAAAGTGGAAGGAGGGGGGGGGAAAACGCATCCTCGGGGCTGATTTCTTGGTGGAACACGGGATCCTCGTGGACCTGAGAAATCACTGTCTCTGGGAAGCCGAGAGCGGTTTAGGTAAGGTAGTCGTAATCCCAGGGAAGGAAGAAAAGGGGGCCCTATGCACCATGAAGCCGTCAGGAGGTTACGATCTCGAGCTCATGGTAGCGAGCATCCCAAAGTACTTGCAGGCGTGTGTGTTGGAAAATCTGACCGCGTTTGCCACCCACAAGCACGACTGTGGGAGAGTCACTGGGTTTGAAGTCAGCATAGACGGGGACCCCATGATCCGACCCCAAAAGCAGTATAATTTCACCAAGGAGGCAGAACCCGACATGGAGACAGCAATATCTTCATTGGTGCAGCAGGGCATATTGAGAACGATTGCCACTCACGTGAACTCCCCATTATGGCCGGTAAAGAAGCCGGACAATTCGTGGAGAGCCACGGTGGACTAGAGTCCTCAATAGTAACATCCCAGCCTGCGCGCCCACGGTAGCAGCAGTTGCAGACTTAATAGGGAGTATTCCAGCATCGGCGACCACATTCACGGTGCTGGACATCTCGAACGGTTTCTGGTCCATTCCGCTGCGGCGGGAGGATCAGTACAAGTTTGCCTTTACTTTCAAAGGGCAACAGTACACTTGGAACTGCTTACCACAGGGTTTTCACAACAGCCCCAGCATTTTCCATCAGTGCATGGCGGGGAGTTTGAAAGAGTTTAGCCAGCCCAACCAGATAGTACAGTATGTGGACGACTTACTCCTGTTCACGGACACAAGGGAGGAGCACGGCCCACTATTAGCCGAATTGTTGGAACTGTTAGAAAGGAAGGGTTTCAAAGTAAACCCGAAGAAAGCCCAGATCGGCCAGCAGGAAGTCAAATTCCTGGGTCTGGCCATCCGCGCTGGGGAAAGAGCCATAGATAAGGCCAGACGGGAATCAATACAAGATCTGCCGATTCCCAACACAGTAACGGGTGTAAGGTCCTTTTTGGGATTGACCGGGTACTGCAGAGATTTCATCGAGGACTATGCTGCCACAGCAGCCCCGCTACTTCGACTCTTACACAAGGGAGTCGAGTGGTCTTGGGATGAGGGGTGCCAGGCAGCATTCGAGAAGTTGAAAAGAGATCTGCAGACCGCGCCAGCCCTAGGGGCCATAGATGGGGGAGAGGAGTTCTTCCTGGAGGTAGCCGCTAGTGGGGACAGCCTGAGCGCAGTGTTGCTCCAGGAGCGGCACGGCAAGCTGAGACCAGTAGTTTATTCCTCCAGGGTGCTCACGGATGTAGAGAGGAGTTTCTCCAATTGCGAACGGCATCTCCTGGCCACGCATTGGGCTGTGAACAGATCAGTGATCTTCACAGGAACCTCTCCCATCACGCTCCTCACCCATCACACCCCCACAAAGATGCTTCTGGATGGAAGGATTAAGGATGGGACCGTAAGCAGCGCTCGGATTGCGCGCTGGACCCTCCTCCTTTCCCAGATGGATCTCAAGGTTAAAGGCCTCTGCAAAATGGCTTTGCGACCAGGCATGGCGCAGACATTGACCCCTGCCATATTCGGCGGGGATTTTGCGGCGGCGCTATGGTGTTGCGCCCCAATCTCCTTCACCCTGAGATCACTGTGCGCATCACCCCAGACCCGAAATTGACTTCCGCCCCCTGCAGCAGCGCTGGTTGAAAATACCAACAGCTGCAGGAGGCGTGCATCGGGCGGCCGGCCGCTTCAGGGGCGATAATTAAAGGTGAGGTGGCCGAGGTAAGTAAAAAAAAACTTACCTTTCTTGTTCCAGTTTTTTTCGCGGGTTCCTGCCTGTGATCAGTCAGCCTGGCACTCTGAGTTTCGGGTTGATTGCGTGGGATCGCAGCTGCCTTGGTGGTCCAGGTAGGTACTTTTTATATTGCAAAGCCTGTAGCAATGGCCCTCCCTTTGAACGCGGCAGTGCTGCATGGCCCAGTGTGCAGCGCTGCTGCAGTCTCCGCCCCGCCTGCTGCCGATTACGTTCCAAGAAGGAAGTGGAGCACTTGATTTAGTTCTCCACTTCCTTCCTGGAGCGCAAAACCAAATTTTTTAAAAGTTTAGAAACATTAGCGCCTGGTGCTAATTTTCTCAACTTTTAAAAGTTAGTGGCCTAGAAATTCGGTTGGTAGCGCCGGCGTTGAGCGCCTAAAGAGACCTAGAATTGGGGCGATACCCTATGTTGGGGCGGTCGCTATGAAGATAGCGACAACTCGCATATTGACTATACATTTAACGCCTGCGCTAAGTGTTTGCGCGCGCCTGCGAGCGCAAGCAGATCATGACGTCATTTCAGTGTGCAACGCCTTTTAGGAGCGCCTGAGTGCATATTGGGTGGCGCCCAGAGCCTTAACGCCTAGCGCTATTAGTGACAGTTCGAGGGAGCGCTAGCAGGCCCTTCTCAGAGTAGGGGGGCGCTATTTAAAGGGGACAGCTCTAGTGCAGAAGCTTCAGCCACTTGGCCTGCTCATTGCGATCGTTGCTGGAGAGAGTTGGCGAGCTACTGTGGAGCAGAGTTTTGGGAATTTAGCATTACAGTACTTGGGACCTTCAAACCTGTCCGGAGCAGTTGGAGCACTACACCTAACAGCCTTTTGACCAACTGGCATCGGAATGGGAGCTGCTTTGGAGGGCGACGGCCTCATGGCCGAACACTGTGAAGGGGCAGAGAGACGGCGGGAGAGAGGGCCGGGATTGGCCAGAAGGAGGAGGGGCAATGGAGGTCGGCCAATCCGACGGTATGCTGCGAGGGTCTTTAGGCAGCAGGTGTCAAGCCTTGACATGTCGGAGGAGCAGTGTTTGCGAAGGCTCCGATTCGGGAGGGACATTGTTACTGATCTGTGCCACCTGCTTGCTGAGGATCTGCAGCCGCGTGAACGGTGCAGAACCTCTCTGTCCGTGTTCGCTAAACTGACTGATGGCCTCAATTTTTATGCCAACGGATCCTTTCAGTCAGCCATTGGGGACATTGCGACTATCGCTCAGGTTGCAGTCCACTGTTGCATCCGGCAAGTTACAGATGCCCTTTATAGGCGAAGGCGTCAATTCATCACCTTCCCTCTGACCCTGCACAAGCAGGCGGAGCGCGCGCAGGGTATCGCTTCTATTGCGGACTTCCCCATGGTGCAGGGGGCGACTGACAGCACACACGTGGCTTTGAGGGCGCCATGCCAGCATCCTTAGGACTTCCGCAACCGCAAGGGGTTCCACTCCCTCAACGTGCAGCTGGTCTGTGACCACCGCCAAATCATCATGGCAGTCACCGCGCATTTCCCAGGGTGCAGCCACGATGCCTTTATCCTGCGGTTGACCTCAGTTTGTTACCTTTTTGAGGGGCTGGCTCGAACACGAGGCTGGCTTACTGGGGACAAGGGCTATCCTCTCTGCCCATGGCTGATGACAACACTCCGTGTGGCCGACACCCCAGCAGAAGAGCTGATCAACAGCGGCCATCAGGCGACCAGGCACAGTGAACAGCACACTATTGGTGTTCTCAAAAAGCGTTTCCGATGTCTGGAACATTCGGGGGGATCCCTGCAGTACTCGCCGGAGCAAGTGGGACACATCGTCGTCGTCTGCTGCATGCTCCACAACTTGGCGATTCGACGCACCCAGTCAATTCCAGCTGTCCCTCAACGACCAGCAGAGCAGGCGGAGGAGGAGGAGGATGAGGAGGAGGAGGATGAGGAGGAGGAGGAGGAGGAAGAGCAGGCGGAGGAAGAGCAGGCGGAGGAGGAGGAGGAGGAGGGGGAGGAGGAAGAGCAGGTGGAGGAGGAAGAGGAGGAGGAAGAGCAGGCGGAGGAGGAGGAGGAGGAGGAGGAGGGGGAGGAGGACAAAGAGCAGGCGGAGGAGGAGGATGAGGAGGAGGAGGAGGAGGAAGAGCAGGCGGAGGAGGAGGAGGAGGAGGACGAAGAGCAGGCGGAGGAGGAGGAGGAGGAGGAAGAGCAGGCGGAGGAGGAGGAGGAGGAGGAAGATGGAAGGGCTCCTGAAAGTGGAAGGGCCATACGTTAGAGGCTCATCAGGACTCGTTTCGAGACCCCTCTGGCGGAATGATGAGAGTCTTAACTCCTGCGCACTTTGGATGTTTGACGGCCTCTGAATGCCAGCATCACTGAAAGTAGTCACGTGCACCATGCCACATTGAAACTTCTGTTTATTGTCACAAAAGTCTTTCATTACAGCAAAACAACGTCATGTCAACAGAAACCATAACTAACAAAATAACTGTGAACTCTTTGGCAAAGTCGCATAACTCAACAAAACTTCTGCAAATATTACAACAGGTGAGGGTGTCCTTGAATTTGGACAAAGAAACGTCTCAGCACCTCCCTCTACAACTGGCCCCTTGAGGGAGAACGACTTCTCTTTCGCGGCCGGCCCCTTCCCTCCCTGCTGCTCCTACGTAATTGGACCCCAGTGGCAGGCTCAAGGCTGGGGGACGCCTGCCGACTGTGTGGAAGCGCAGAAGCCCCTGAGGGACGGCCTGGCCGACCTCTGGGCTTGGAGGGTGCGGACGTAGGATGCTTGATGTGACCATGGCTGGAAGCAGTGTGGTGGCAGCTGCACTGCAGACGTCCCAGCGCTGGCATGTGCAATGGTCTCCTGCCGAGAGAGGACACCTGCACCATGGTCGGACGACACACTGGCTATCTGAGGGGACCGGCTCGGCTCATCCGCCACAATCGCATGCTCCACTGATTCCTGGCCTTGTATGGGACTGGAAGGGCCCGGGGTGATCCTAACTGATGCAGAGAGGGTGGCTGCAGTGAGAGATCGCATTGCCTCAATCTGGGTGTGGACAAGGCCAGCAAGTGACTGCGTGGCAACAGTGAGGACCTGTGTGCCAGGTGCCAGTGCTTCGGAGAAGCCCTGGACAGTTCTTTCCATTGCTTCGGACAAGGCAGGTGCCGACCACTCCACTGCCTCGGACAAGCCCTGGACAGACCTTTCCAGGGATTGTCCGAAGCCCTGAACAGTCCTTTCCATAGCGGCCTCAAAGCCCTGGACAGTCCTCTCCATTGTTGGCCCAAAGCCCTGGATAGACCTGTCCATTGTTGCCCCGAAGCCCTGGAGAGTCCTGTCCATTGTTACCCCAAAGCCCTGGAGAGTCCTCTCCATTGTTGCCCCGAAGTCCAACATACTCTTAGCCAATGTATCTATTGACTGAGGCATCTTCTCCACTGCAGCCATCAGCTCCATGTGTCTGAGCCGGGCCTGTTTGCTCATTTCACCCAGGCGACGCGCCTCCTCTGCACTCTGAGCAGCAGTCATAACTACCTGCCTTGCCCTCCGGGGAGACGGTGGCCGAACTTGCCTATCCCCCTTGCGTTGCTGCATGCCGCTTGTTCTGGCAACTGGTTCATCCTCAGAGCACCCCCCCTCCCCTCCAGGGGACTACTATCCCCAGTCTGTAGATGTGTCCGCTCCCCGGATTCTGCAACGGCTGGTCCGGATTCCTCCTGCTCCTCGCCTCCGGTGGCACTGGCACTGGCAGCTTCAGTGCGTTGAGCCCGAGTTGGTGCTGATTCATCTGAAAGCAGGGAGGTGGAAGAGTGTCTTTAGCAAAAGGACAGGTTTGCGGAAAGGCATGCCAGATTGCGGCAAGGCTCTGACATGGCTGCACACTGAGGATGCATGCTGGCGGGGGGACCAAGTGGAAGGCAACAGGTGAAAAAGGTGAGAGTCTTACCCTTGCTGTCAGAAATAGGGTCGGCAGATGCAGTGGTCACAGGACCAGACAGACGTCCTCCAAGTATCTGGTGCACTCTCTCCTCCAGATCCGTGAGAGGGACCACTTGTGGAGGCCTGCCACCGGTTTGAAAGTGGTCCCTTCGCCTGGCCGCCAGCTTGGCCTGGAGAGGAAAGAAGGGGAAGTTGTGTTACATGAGGCCTTGAGAGATCATCACATGCCCCCAATGGTGAAAAGCCCTTACATGAGGCCTTGAGACATCATCGCATGCCCCCCATGGTGAAAGAGCCCTTACATGAGGCCTTGAGACATCATCGCATGCCCCCCATGGTGAAAAGCCCTTACATGAGGCCTTGAGACATCATCGCATGCCCCCCATGGTGAAAGAGCCCTTACATGAGGCCTTGAGACATCATCGCATGCCCCCCATGGTGAATGAGCCCTTACATGAGGCCTTGAGACATCATCGCATGCCCCCCATGGTGAAAGAGCCCTTACATGTGGCCTTGAGACATCTGTCCATGTGTGTGCCCAGAAAGGGCCATGGGTGCTTGCTGACAGATGGCCATTGGGGCATCATTGCAACAGGGTGCCCGAAGTCAGCTGCAGATGGAGGGAATCAGAAGTTTGCTAAACCATCACTCACCCTAACGATCCGTGTGAGGCCGTTGAATTTCTTCCTGCACTGAACAGGGGTCCTGGTCGCCATGCTGCTGGAGTTGACCCTCACAGCAACCTCCCTCCAAGATCGTCGGTAAGCCTTCTGATTCGGCCTCTTGCCATTGTCCGGATACAGGATATCTCGACGGCGCTCAACTGCAGCCACCAACTGGTCCAGAGCCTCAGTGCTGAAGCACTCTGCTCTCTGTCTAACCTTCTCCATGCTCACCAAGTTTCTAACGCCAGAGAAGGGCGCGCACCGATTCTGAGGCCTACAGGGCGTTGGGTGTGGCAGCTCAGGCTGACTGACCCACCCCTTTAAGAGCCAGCCGGCGCCTGGAAGTCTCGTGGTTTCCCGTAACTGAGATCACCTGCGCTGCGCCCGTCCGCGTCGATATTGAGTAGCGCCTGAACTTTTGCGCCTTAGGAGCACCGTGCAACGGCTGAATTCGCGCCTCAATCCCCTTTGGGGGCGATGCAACCCAATATCTCGCCAGGCAGCGATGAGTTTCGTCTGGCTATAAACTTTGCGCACCGCCAGTTCTAGCGCCTCAAGCGGGGCTATACCCAATTTCTAGGCCAGCGTCCCAAACAGGGCTATTATGAATTTCTCCCCCATCTGTGTTTCCTGTACAAGGTCACCTAAATCTCTCTGAACACCAACATTTAATAGTTTCTCACCATTTAAAAAATATTCTGTTTTTCTATTCTTCCGACCACAGCGAATAACCTCACATTTCCTCACATTGTATTCCATCTGCCATGTTCTTGCCCACTCACAATTACACTCGGTCCTTTCATCTAAGTCATTAATACAGATTTTAAATAGCTCAGGCCCAAGCACCGATCCTTGCGGCACCCCACTAATTACAGTTTGCCAATCTGAAAATGGCCCGTTTATCCTGACTCTGTTTTCTGCCCGTTAACCAATATTCAATCCATGCTAATATATTACCCCCAACCAATGTGCCCCCGAATTTTTTTTGGGGTGCGCAGCCCCTTTATCTTCCCTGCTAGTTACATCCTCAGAAAGGGACAGTGACCGGGGAGGGAGGTGGAGTCAGTGGCAAAGATACAGAGCTTGTGACAGGGTCCAAAGACAATGGCTTCAGTTTTCCCAATGTTTATCTGGAGGAAGATGCAGCTCATCCAAGACAGAGGAGTTCTCAAGTGAGTTGGTGGAGAGGGAGAGCTAGGTATTATCAGCATACACGTGGAAACGAACCATGGCTGGAATTTTAAGATTTTCACCCACCCAGGGCGGGGGGTTCTGGTAGAACACGGGAAACCCGGAAGTCCGCATTTTTCTGCACACAGCATGCTTGTGATGTCAAGGACAGGTTCCTGTCAGAAATCAGCCTGATTGACAGACTGGCTTCCTGCCAGGCAGGGAACACTGGACAGGAGGCCGCAAGCACAGGTAGGTGGACGTCCGATCCCGGGGTGTCCAATCCCGGGGAGGGGATCCAATCCCCTAGCCCAGCGGTGGTCCAAAACTTTGGGGGGGGGGGTCTGTTCCTCAACCTCAGAGGGGGCATCTGATCCCGGGGGGTCCAATCCCAGGGAAGGAGTCTGATTCCCTACCCCAGTGGTGGCCCAGTCCTTGGAGGGGGAGGGGGCAGGGGGCTTTGTTCCCTGACCCTGGTGGGGGGGGGTTCCAATCCCCCGGGGAATCCAAATCCGACCCTGGGGGGTGGTTGTTTAGGGAGGGCTGATGGTGGGGGAGCTTGGGGATTGCTCCCCGAGACTGTTCCTGTCTTGCTGCACTGACGGGAAATCGACGCCTGGGATCACCGGCCGGCCATAGTTAAACCTGCACAGCAAGTTAAATCAGAAGCTTCCAGGCTCTTTATATTATTTAAAGTGCCACCTCGCCTCCTGGGAGCGGGTTGTCTGCCTGCCCTCGTCTTACCTCCGTTAAACCCAGAAGTGGGCAGGTTGGAGGTGGGTTGGGGTCAAGATTCACATTTTTATTACCTTAACCTCCAACCCGACCTCAACCCACCTGTTTTTTAGGGTTAAAATCCCCCCCCCCACCACCCCTCGCCCCCCGCCATGTGTCTGTGGTTGTGGTTACCAAAGGGCTGCACTTTATGTCAGCCTTGTCTCAATGGTAGCACGCTCGCCTCTTAGTCAGAAGGTTGTGGCTTGAAGTCTCACTCCAGTGCCTTGAGCACAAAATCTAGGCTGACTCCTCAGTACAGTGTGATAGGATTGCCGCACTGTTGGAGCTACTGTATTTTGGATGAGACATTAAACTTGCTCTCTCAGGTGGATGTAAAAAAAGCCATGGCACTATTCAAAGAAGAGCAGTCCAATATTTATTCCTTAACCAATATCACTAAAATAGATTATCTAGTCATTATCTCATTACAGTTTCTGGGATCTTGCTGTGTACAAATTAGATGCTGTTTTTCCTACGTTACAACAGTGACTTAACTTCAAAAGTACTTGATTGGCTGTAAAATGCTTTGAGATGTGAAAGCGCTTTAATAAATGCAAGTTCTTCTCTCTTTCTGTATTGATGAAGAAGAAGAGGGGACCAAGAATGGATTCTGGGGACACTGGAAGTGACTTTGGAGGGGGTTGAGTCGAACCACTATTGGAGATGCTCTGTCTATGATTGGATAGGTAAGATTGGACAGAGCAGGGGCAGACCCCTAGAGCACAACAATGGGGGAGAGACATTGGAGTAGGATGGAGTCAAAGGCTGCACAAAAGTCAAGGAGGCTTAAGGGTATAATGCACCCCTGTCACAGTCATTGTAAGAGTCATGAAAGTCTGAGAGACCCCCTTTATTCTTGCTCCAATGGTATAGCCCTTAAGCTTGTCACATGATATCCAGCCATTTTTTACAGTTCAAGCTCCATGAGGCTAGAAAAGGTAGAAACTTTGATGGTTTGTGGAGCAATACAGTTTTTGACCGTGCATGTTAAACGTGTTTTACTTTGAAATCCTGTTTGAAATGTATTACAGTAAACAGTTAAAAGACAAAGTTACGTTTTGGAACGTTTTATTTCGACACGCGTCTACTCGTTGCTAAAAGCCTCAAAACTCAGTGGCTGCATGTTGAAAACTACGGAGCGCCACTACATTAGTCAAAAACGAGCTCCCTAAGAAGGAAAGGACGGAATCGTCGGCGAACGTATATACAGGAATGGTCACGGAGCCAGACGGCAATATAAGAAAGCGAAGGTGCAGTGACTGTTACTTTCCTTGTTCATTCTGTTCAGAAGCTAGATAAGAGCTGCGGGTAAAATGGCCGAGGTCTTATGGAGCCGTGAGGGGCTTCCCCCGGCTGTACGAAGGATTGTTGGCCAAAAGAGGGAAGTAAAGCTCACCCCAAAGGCAATGGAAGAGAAGTTACATAGAAGCATAAGTGCAAGGAGGGCTAAATTAGCTCAGATAACTGGAAAAATTAAGATAATTGATTGTCTCATGGAAGATAATGCTAATATTGAGAAAGTTGAAGACATAATGCATTATGATTTCTCCAAGTTGTATGAAGAATTTACTGTACTCAATGAAGATATATTAGCACTTTTGTCTGAAGATGAGGGAAATGCTGATCAGCACAACTGGTTTGATCTTAAATCATCTAACATTAAGGACTATGTCAAGGCCACAGAACAGTGGATGTTGAAGATTCATCAAGATGCTGATACAGCAGAGAAAGATAAAGATGACGATGAAGTCGGACCAGATGATAGCATTTCAGAGACTTCAGCCAGACTGAGCAAAAATTGAAAAGAAGGTAGCTCTGTTTCTGGACACAGGTCAGTAGCTTCTACCACATGCTCATTGCGACACATGAGAGAGGAGGTTGAACGGGCAGCGTTGATGGCGCGTGCAGCATCTTTAGTGGAGAAGCAAGCTCTTGAATGGGAACAGGCCCAACAAGCCCAACAGGCCCAACTGCAGGCCCAACTGAAGGCTAAGAAAGAACAGCTGGAGCTAAAAACAGCTATTGCGATCTCAAATGCCAAGTTGAGAGTGTTTGAAGATTATGAAGACTCACAGGATGGCATGAACGACTACTGCCAGTCAATGGTGTCACACAGAGTTGGATCCAGGGCACCTTCAAGAGTTAAAAGAGAGTCTGAAGACCATCTCCTGGCATTACAGCGTGGAAGAGAGGCCTCTCCACTAACAGGAGCACGTGCTGCTACCCCAGACATCAGACGGTCTAGACTAGACCCTGCTGATGACCACCAGAGGCCTGAAGACCCAGAGAGAAGCCTATACCGAGTGATGCAACGTCAGAACAAAATTACAGAGATGCTTGTAAAACAACAGAATCTGTTTCGACTCCCTCAGAGACATACCAGTGTTCCAAGGCGACCCACTCAAGTATAAGCCCTTCATCAGATCCTTCGAACAAGCCATTGACTCCAAAACAGAGAGCAGCAGTGATAAGTTGTACTACCTGGGACAGTACACCAGTGGTAAACCACAAGACCTGGTCAGAAGCTGTGAACACATGAGACCGGACCGGGGATACATAGAAGCCAGGAAGTTGCTTTAGGAGCACTATGGTAATGAGCTGAAGATAGCCACTGCATATATTGAAAAGGCTATCAAGTGGCCACAGATCAGATCGGAGGATGGGGAGGCATTGAACACATATGTTCTTTTTCTCATAGGATGTCGCAACACCATGGAGGATGTTGAATTCATGGAAGAGATGGACAATCCTACGACTGAGAATCATCATCTCTAAGCTTCCTTACAGGATGAGAGAACAATGGAGAGGAACAGCCTTTGAGATAATGGAGAGACGGAAAAGTAGAGCCAGGTTTGCAGACTTAGTGAATTTCATACACAAACAGGCTAAAATTGCTATGGACCCATTGTTCGGAAACATCCAGGATGTCAGCATAACTACTGATGGAAGAGTGAAAACTAAGCCTGCTGAATCAAAGACTCTCAGGAAAGGTGGTTCCAAGGGAAGCAGCTTTGCAACTATCGTCACTCAGGCTGGGGAAGAAAAGTCTCAGAACTCATCTCCCAAAAAGAGCAGCACAGTGACGCCTGCTAATGCCTTTCAGAAGCCATGTTTATTCTGCCAGAAGAATCACACATTGGATTTCTGCAGTGACATCAAAGCACAGCCACATAAAGACAGAATTGAATTTCTGAAGTACAATGGCCTATGTTTTGGATGTCTTTCTCAGGGGCACCTGAGCAGAAACTGTAAGCAATGAACAACATGCAGAGAGTGCACTCGGAAACATCCCAGTCTGCTGCATATCCATAAAGAAGAACACGTCTTTACGAAGAGTGAAGAAAACAATACCGACGAGAAGGTTGTTTCAAGTGCTCTGGTGTCGCTAGAACCAGAGACTTGTGGATTCACTGGGGCCGGTGACAGTGATTGTATTCTTGCCATCATACCTGTAAAGATCAAGTCTAAGAGGAGTGAGAAGTTTGTGGAGACTTACGCCATCATGGATCCAGGTAGTTCAGCAACGTTCTGCACAGCAACACTCATGCGACAGCTGAACGTTAGAGGCAGAAGAACAGAAATCCTATTACGCACCATGGGTCATGAGAAGTCAATGCAAAGTTATATCCTGTCAGACTTAGAAGTGTGTGGACTTGAAGAGAAGGACTTCATAGACCTGCCTAATGTTTTCACACAGAGGGAGATTCCTGTTAAAATAGGGAACTTAGCCCTGCAGAAGGATGTGGAGAGATGGCCTTACCTGGAAAAGGTGCGTCTCCCATACATTGAAGCAGAAATTGGCCTATTAATTGGAACCAATGCCTACAAAACTATGGAGCCATGGCAGGTGATAAACAGCAAGGATGACGGACCCTACGCCATCAGGACAGCCCTTGGATGGGTAGTCAATGGACTGGTAAGGAGAGATGATGGCAACATGTCGAACAAGGAGCAACGACAAAATGTCAGTTAATCGTATCTCTATCGCAAGCATTGAAGAGCTGTTGATACAGCAGTTCAACGCAGACTTCTCAGAACGCAGCTGTGAGGAAAAGACAGAGATGTCACAAGAAGACCATCAGTTCATGGATTTGATGACAAGGTCTACACAGTTCATTGATGGCCACTATCACATTGGTTTGCCACTGAGAAGACAGACCGCGAAGATGCCGAATAATCGCTGCATAGCAGAGCAGCACGCCATCAGTCTAAGGAGAAAGCTGAACAAGAACCCCGACTTTCACGAAGACTACAAAGGCTTCATGAGAAACATCATAGCGAAAGGCTATGCTGTAAAGGTGCCCGAGGAACAGTTGAACAGAGAAGATGGAAGGGTCTGGTACATTCCTCATCATGGTGTGTATCACCCAAAGAAGAAAAAGATCCGTGTAGTGTTTGACTGCACCGCCTCATTCAGAGGAACTTCACTGAATAACCAGCTGCTTCAAGGTCCTGATCTTACTAATACCCTCATTGGCATCTTGACGAGGTTTAGACAAGAGCTCGTTGCCATGATGGCAGATATAGAATCAATGTTCTACCAAGTCAGAGTCCCTGATGAAGATGCTGATCTTCTGCGTTTCCTTTGGTGGCCAGATGGCGACGTTAGTCAAGCTATGGTGGAATGTAGAATGGCCGTACACTTGTTCGGAGCCACATCATCCCCCAGCTGTGCAAGCTACGCTTTCAGAAAGACTGCAGAAGATGGCAAAGGCAAGGCACCATCAGAGGCTGTGGAGACAATCTTCAGAAACTTTTGCGTCAATGACTGTCTGACGTCCGTGTCAACAGAAGACGATGCCATTGCACTGTCAAGAGACGTTAGAACTCTGTGTTCGAATGGAGGATTCCATCTGACTAAGTGGATAAGCAACAGCAGAGCAGTTCTAGCTTCTATCCCAGAAAAGGAAAGAGCCACTGAAGTCAAAGATCTGGACCTGAGCCACGATGTCCTTCCTATCGAGAGAGCTCTTGGTGTACAATGGTGCATTGAGTCAGACACGTTCAACTTCAGAATAATGGTGAACGAAAGACCATCCACAAGACGAGGGATTCTCTCCATGGTCAGTTCCATCTATGACCCTCTTGGATTCCTGGCACCACTCATTCTGCCGGTGAAGCTGATCCTACGAGAGCTGTGTAGAGACAAGAGAGGCTGGGATGAAGATATCCCAGAAGGTCAAGCTCAGAGATGGCTCAGATGGTTGACAGATTTGCAACAACTTTCTAGCTTCAACGTCAGTAGATGCATCAAACCTGTGAGTTTTGGAGTTGCAAAGACGGCTCAACTACATCATTTCTTGGACGCCAGTGAGGACGGCTATGGCATGGCTACTTACCTCTTGCTGACAAATCAACAGGGCCAGAAACATTGTTCCTTCCTCATGGGGAAATCCAGGGTGGCTCCGCTGAAGCAGGTCACCATCCCGAGACTGGAGTTGACGGCAGCGGTTGTTGCAGTTAAAGTTGACAAGGTGATGCGGAAAGAGTTACAGCTCCCACTCGAAGAATCTATCTTCTGGACGGATAGCACTACGGTGCTGAAGTATATAGAAAATGAGAAGATACGCTTCAAGACCTTCGTAGCAAACAGAATCTCATCCATTAGAGAAGCTACACAACCATCTCAGTGGAGGTATGTAAACACCTCATTAAACCCAGCGGATCAAGCCTCACGGGGATTGAAGGCTGAAAACTTCATGAGGAGCGAAACTTGGATACAAGGCCCAAGTTATCTGCTGGAAACAGAGAGATCATGGCCAGAAAGACCAGATATGCCAAGTCAGATTGCTGAAGACGACGTTGAAGTCAAGAGATCAGTCACAGCAAATCTCATAACTACGAAAGAGAACTTTGACACAGTGAACAAGCTTGTTAACCATTTCTCAGGATGGCACCAGTTGAGGAAAGCAGTTGCATGGTTTCTAAGGCTGAAAGAGTTGCTGCTACACCTGAGCGGCAAGTGAAAAAAGTATCGAGCCACTATCAGTCAGTCTGAAAGTAACCCTGATAAGCAGAGAATGCTTCTACAGCAGTATATGCACCAGCACAAGACCACATTGGGTAAGAATTCATTGACCGTGGAGGATTTGGCCAAGGCTGAGATGGAGATAGTTTGCTTCAGTCAAAGACAAAGATATCCAGAAGAAATCGAAGCTTTACAGCGAAATACTCCAATCAGGAAAGGTAGTCCTATCTACAAACTGGACTCTGCACTCCAAGATGGAGTACTGAGGGTGGGAGGGCGACTAAACAAATCTGCTATGCCAGAGGAGGCCAAGCATCCTGCTATCCTTTCTAAGGACCACCGGGTTGCTACTCTCATTCTTCAGCATATGCACCAGAGTATTGGACACAGTGGGAGGAACCACATGCTTGCGAAGCTAAGACAAAGATACTGGATTCCAGAAGTTAATTCTGTAATAAGAAAAATACTCTCTGAATGCATTGTTTGCAAACCAAGACCAGTACCCTGGAAAGACCGATCAGAAAGCTCTGCCTGCTACAAGAAGCAGCGTGAAAGGTTCCCAAACAAAAAAAGAAGGGGACATTTATATTGTAAATATGTTGAACTCATTAGTTTATGACTCTTAAGAATGTTTGAGTAATTGCTATGCTTCATGTGCCTAGTCAATTAGGGGCCGGAATGTAAGAGTCATGAAAGTTTAAGAAAGTGTAAAGAAGAAAGAAAATACCTTAAAATATTGGTTAAATATTATGGTACAGTATGTATGTACATTTGTTTATTATTGATGCATATTCTAGCATAAAATAGTTAATTTACCTGACTGACTTATTGTATTGAGAAACCCCCTCTTTTCTTGTTCCAATAGTATAGTCTGAGAGACCCCCTTTATTCTTGCTCCAATGGTATAGTCCTGAAGCTTGTCACATGGTATCCAGCCATTTTTTACAGTTCAAGCTCCACGAGGCTAGAAAAGGTAGAAGCTTTGATGGTTTGTGGAACAATACAGATTTTGACCGTGCGTGTTAAACATGTTTTACTTTGAAATCCTGTTTAAAATGTATTACAGTAAACAGTTAAAAGACAAAGTTGCGTTTTGGAACGTTTTATTTCGACACGCATCTACTCGTTGCTAAAAGCCTTAAAACTCAGTGGCTGCATATTGAAAACTACAGAGCGCCACTACAGTCATAATCACAGAGAATGTCATTTGGTTAGGATCAATTTGGTGCTGGGGAGGGGCAGAAAACTGATTGGAGAGAGTACAGCTAGAGCGGGACCAGTGACCGGGACTGGCGGGGATAAAAGGAGCGGGAGTGGGGGCCCGAGAGCATAGCGAGAGCGGGACCAGTGATGGGAACTGGTGGGGATAAAAGGAGCGGGAGTGGGGGCCCGAGAGCGCAGCGAGAGCGGGACCAGTGATGGGAACTGGTGGGGATAAAAGGAGCGGGAGTGGGGGCCCGAGAGCGCAGCGAGAGCGGGACCAGTGATGGGAACTGGTGGGGATAAAAGGAGCGGGAGTGGGGGCCCGAGAGCACAGCGAGAGCGGGACCAGTGATGGGAACTGGTGGGGATAAAAGGAGCGGGAGTGGGGGCCCGAGAGCACAGCGAGAGCGGGACCAGTGATCGAGTGTGGCGGGGATAAAAGGAGCGGGAGTGGGGGCCCGAGAGCACAGCGAGAGCGGAACCAGTGATCGGGACTGGCGGGGATAAAAGGAGCGGGAGTGGGGGCCCGAGAGCACAGCGAGAGCGGGACCAGTGATCGGGACTGGCGGGGATAAAAGGAGCGGGAGTGGGGGCTCGAGAGCACAGCGAGAGCGGGACCAGTGACCGGGACTGGCGGGGATAAAAGGAGCGGGAGTGGGGGCCCGAGAGCACAGCGAGAGCGGGACCAGTGATCGAGTGTGGCGGGGATAAAAGGAGAGGGAGTGGGGGCCCGAGAGCACAGCGAGAGCGGGACCAGTGATCGAGTGTGGTGGGGATAAAGGGAGAGGGAGTGGGGGCCCGAGAGCACAGCGAGAGCGGGACCAGTGATCGGGACTGGCGGGGATAAAAGGAGCGGGAGTGTGGGCCCGAGAGCACAGCGAGAGCGGGACCAGTGATCGGGACTGGCGGGGATAAAAGGAGCGGGAGTGTGGGCCCGAGAGCACAGCGAGAGCGGGCCCAGTGATCGGGACTGGTGGGGATAAAAGGAGCGGGAGTGGGGCCCGAGAGCGCAGCGAGAGCGGGACCAGTGATCGGGACTGGCGGGGATAAAAGGAGCGGGAGTGGGGGCCCGAGAGCACAGCGAGACCGGGACCAGTGATCGGGACTGGTGGGGATAAAAGGAGCGGGAGTGGGGGCCCGAGAGCACAGCGAGACCGGGACCAGTGACCGGGACTGGTGGGGATAAAGGGAGCGGGATGGGGGCCCGAGAGCACAGCGAGACCGGGACCAGTGATCGGGACTGGTGGGGATAAAGGGAGCGGGAGTGGGGGCCCGAGAGCACAGCGAGAGCGGGACCAGTGATCGAGTGTGGTGAGGAAAAAATGAGCGGGAGTGAGGGCCCGAGAGCACAGCGAGAGCGGGACCAGTGATCGGGACTAGCGCTGATAAAAGGAGCGGGAGTGGGGGCCCGAGAGCACAGCGACAGCGGGACCAGTGATCGGGACTGGTGGGGATAAAGGGAGCGGGAGTGGGGGCCTGAGAGCACAGCGACAGCGGGACCAGTGATGAAGTGTGGTGGGGATAAAGGGAGCGGGAGTGGGGGCCCGAGAGCACAGCGAGAGCGGGACCAGTGATCGAGTGTGGTGAGGATAAAATGAGCGGGAGTGAGGGCCCGAGAGCACAGCAAGAGCGGGACCAGTGATCGGGACTAGCGCTGACAAAGGAGCGGGAGTGGGGGCCCAAGAGCACAGCGAGAGCGGGACCAGTGATCGGGACTGGTGGGGATAAAGGGAGCGGGAGTGAGGGCCCGAGAGCACAGCAAGAGCGGGACCAGTGATCGGGACTAGCGCTGATAAAAGGAGCGGGAGTGGGGGCCCGAGAGCACAGCGACAGCGGGACCAGTGATCGGGACTGGTGGGGATAAAGGGAGCGGGAGTGGGGGCCCGAGAGCACAGCGACAGCGGGACCAGTGATGAAGTGTGGTGGGGATCAAAGGAGCGGGAATTTGGGCCCGAGAGCACAGCGAGAGAGGTACCAGTGATGGCGACTGGTGGGGATAAAAGGAGTGGGAGTGGGGGCCCGAGAGCACAGCGAGAGCGGGACCAGTGATAGGGACTGGCGGGGATAAAAGGAGCGGGAGTGGAATCCCAGGAGCACAGCGACAGCGGGACCAGTGATCGGGACTGGCGGGGATAAAAGAAGCGGGAATGTGGGCCCGAGAGCACAGCGAGAGCGGGACCAGTGATCGGGACTGGCGGGGAGAAAAGGAGCGGGAATGTGGGCCCGAGAGCACAGCGAGAGCTGGACCAGTGATTGGGACAAGCGCGGGTAAAAGGAGCGGGAGTGGGGGCCCGAGAGCACAGCGAGAGCTGGACCAGTGATTGGGACAAGCGCGGGTAAAAGGAGCGGGAGTGGGGGCCTGAGAGCACAGCGAGAGTGGGACCAGTGATCGGGACTGGCGGGGAGAAAAGGAGCAGGAATGTGGGCCCGAGAGCACAGCGAGAGCGGGACCAGTGATCGGGACAAGCGCGGATAAAAGGAGCGGGAGTGGGGGCCCGAGAGGACAGCGAGAGCGGGACCAGTGATCGGGACCGCCGGGGATAAAAGGAGCGGGAGTGGGGGCCCGAGAGCACAGCGAGAGCGGGACTAGTGATCGGGACTGGCGGGGAAAAAAGGAGCGGGAGTGGGTGCCCGAGAGCACAGCGAGAGCGGGACCAGTGACCGGGACTGGCGGGGATAAAAGGAGCGGGAGTGGGGGCCCGAGAGCACAGCGAGAGCGGGACTAGTGATCGGGACTGGCGGGGAAAAAAGGAGCGGGAGTGGGTGCCCGAGAGCACAGCGAGAGCGGGACCAGTGACCGGGACTGGCGGGGATAAAAGGAGCGGGAGTGGGGGCCCGAGAGCACAGCGAGAGCGGGACCAGTGACCGGGACTGGCGGGGATAAAAGGAGCGGGAGTGGGGGCCCGAGAGCACAGCGAGAGCGGGACCAGTGATCGAGTGTGGCGGGGATAAAAGGAGCGGGAGTGGGGGCCCGAGAGCACAGCGAGAGCGGGACCAGTGACCGGGACTGGCGGGGATAAAAGGAGCGGGAGTGGGAGCCCGACAGCACAGCGAGAGCGGGACCACTGACCGGGACGGGCGGGGATAGAAGGAGCGGGAGTGGGGGCCCGAGAGCACAGCAAGAGTGGGACCAGTGACCGGGACTGGCGGGGATAAAAGGAGCGGGAGTGGGGGCCCGAGAGCGCAGCGAGACCGGGACCAGTGATCGGGACTGGTGGGGATAAAAGGAGCGGGAGTGGGGGCCCGAGAGCACAGCGAGAGCGGGACCAGTGATCGGGACTGGTGGGGATAAAGGGAGCGGGATGGGGGCCCGAGAGCACAGCGAGAGCGGGACCAGTGATCGGGACTGGCGGGGATATAAGGAGCGGGAGTGGGTGCCCGAGAGCACAGCGAGACCGGGACCAGTGATCGGGACTGGTGGGGATAAAATGAACGGGAGTGAGGGCCCGAGAGCACAGCGAGAGCGGGACCAGTGATCGGGACTGGTGGGGATAAAAGGAGCGGGAGTGGGGGCCCGAGAGCACAGCGAGACCGGGACCAGTGATCGGGACTGGTGGGGATAAAGGGAGCGGGAGTGGGGGCCCGAGAGCACAGCGAGAGCGGGACCAGTGATCGAGTGTGGTGAGGATAAATTGAGCGGGAGTGAGGGCCCGAGAGCACAGCAAGAGCGGGACCAGTGATCGGGACTAGCGCTGACAAAGGAGCGGGAGTGGGGGCCCGAGAGCACAGCGACAGCGGGACCAGTGATCGGGACTGGTGGGGATAAAGGGAGCGGGAGTGGGGGCCCGAGAGCACAGCGACAGCGGGACCAGTGATGAAGTGTGGTGGGGATCAAAGGAGCGGGAATTTGGGCCCGAGAGCACAGCGAGAGAGGTACCAGTGATGGCGACTGGTGGGGATAAAAGGAGCGGGAGTGGGGGCCCGAGAGCACAGCGAGAGCGGGACCAGTGATAGGGACTGGCGGGGATAAAAGAAGCGGGAATGTGGGCCCGAGAGCGCAGCGAGAGCGGGACCAGTGATCGGGACTGGCGGGGAGAAAAGGAGCGGGAATGTGGGCCCGAGAGCACAGCGAGAGCTGGACCAGTGATCGGGACAAGCGTGGATAAAAGGAGCGGGAGTGGGGGCCCGAGAGCACAGCGAGAGCGGGACCAGTGATCGGGACTGCCGGGGATAAAAGGAGCGGGAGTGGGGGCCCGAGAGCACAGCGAGAGCGGGACTAGTGATCGGGACTGGCGGGGAAAAAAGGAGCGGGAGTGGGTGCCCGAGAGCACAGCGAGAGCGGGACCAGTGATCGGGTCTGGCGGGGATAAAAGGAGCGGGAGTGGGGGCCTGAGAGCACAGCGAGAGCGGGACCAGTGATCGGGTCTGGCGGGGATAAAAGGAGCGGGAGTGGGGGCCCGAGAGCACAGCGAGAGTGGGACCAGTGACCGGGACTGGCGGGGATAAAAGGAGCGGGAGTGGGGGCCCGAGAGCACAGCGAGAGTGGGACCAGTGACCGGGACTGGCGGGGATAAAAGGAGCGGGAGTGGGGGCCCGAGAGCACAGCGAGAGTGGGACCAGTGACCGGGACTGGCGGGGATAAAAGGAGCGGGAGTGGGGGCCCGAGAACATAGCGAGAGCGGGACCAGTGACCGGGACTGGCGGGGATAAAAGGAGCGGGAGTGGGGGCCCGAGAGCGCAGCAAGAGCGGGACCAGTGATCGAGTGTGGCGGGGATAAAAGGAGCGGGAGTGGGGGCCCGAGAGCACAGCGAGAGCGGGACCACTGACCGGGACGGGCGGGTATAGAAGGAGCGGGAGTGGGGGCCCGAGAGCACAGCGAGAGTGGGACCAGTGACCGGGACTGGCGGGGATAAAAGGAGCGGGAGTGTGGGCCCGAGAGCACAGTGAGAGCGGGACCAGTGCTCGGGAATGGTGGGGATAAAAGGAGCGGGAGTGGGGGCCCGAGAGCATTGCGAGAGCGGGACCAGTGGTCGGGACTGCCGGGGATAAAAGGAGCGGGAGTGGGAACCCGAGAGCGCAGCAAGAGCGGGACCAGTGATCGGGACTGGCGGGGATAAAAGGAGCGGGAGTGCCGGCCCGAGAGCACAGCGAGAGCGGGACCAGTGATCGGGACTGGCGGGGATAAAAGGAGGGGGAGTGGGGGCCCGAGAGCACAGCGAGAGCGGGACCAGTGATCGGGACTGGTGGGGATAAAGGGAGCGGGAATGTGGGCCCGAGAGCACAGCGAGACCGGGACCAGTGATCGGGACTGGCGGGGATAAAAGGAGTGGGAGTGGGGGCCTGAGAGCACAGCGAGAGCGGGACCAGTGATCGGGACTGGCGGGGATAAAAGGAGCGGGAATGTGGGCCCGAGAGCACAGCGAGAGCGGGACCAGTGATCGGGACTGGCGGGGATAAAAGGAGCGGGAGTGGGGGCCCGAGAGCACAGCGAGAGCGGGACCAGTGATCGGGACTGGCGGGGATAAAAGGAGCGGGAGTGGGGGCCCGAGAGCACAGCGAGAGCGGGACAAGTGATCGGGACTGGTGGGGTTAAAAGGAGCGGGAGTGGGGGCCCGAGAGCACATCGAGAGCGGGACCAGTGATCGGGAGTGGTGGGGATAAAAGGAGCGGGAGTGGGGGCCCGAGGGCACAGCCAGAGCGGGACCAGTGATCGAGTGTGGGGAGGATAAAAGGAGCGGGAGTGGGGGCCCGAGGGCACATCGAGAGCGGGACCAGTGATCGAGTGTGGCGGGGATAAAAGGAGCGGGAGTGGGGGCCCGAGGGCACAGCGAGAGCAGGACCAGTGATCGGGACAGGTGGGGCTAAAGGGAGGGGGAGTGGGGGCCCGAGAGCACAGCGAGAGCAGGACCAGTGATCGGGACAGGTGGGGCTAAAGGGAGGGGGAGTGGGGGCCCGAGAGAGCAGCGAGAGCGGGACCAGTGATCGGGACTGGCGCGGGTAAAAGGAGCGGGAGTGGGGGCCCGAGAGCACAGCGACAGCGGGACCAGTGATAGGGACTGGCGCGGGTAAAAGGAGCGGGAGTGGGGGCCCGAGGGCACAGCGAGAGCGGGACCAGTGATCGAGTGTGGTGGGGATAAAAGGAGCGGGAGTGGGGGCCCGAGAGCACAGCGAGAGCGGGACCAGTGATCGGGACTGGCGCGGGTAAAAGGAGCGGGAGTGGGGGCCCGAGAGCACAGCGAGAGCGGGACCAGCGATCGGGACTGGTGGGGTTAAAAGGAGCGGGAGTGGGGGCCCGAGAGCACAGCGAGAGCGGGACCAGTGATCGGGACTGGCGGGGATAAAAGGAGCGGGAGTGGGGGCCCGAGAGCTCAGCGAGAGCGGAACCAGTGATCGGGACTGGCGGGGATAAAAGGAGCGGGAATGGGGGCCTGAGAGCACAGCGAGTGCGGGACCAGTGATCGGGACTGGCGGGGATAAAAGGAGCGGGCGTGGGGGAACGAGAGCGCATCGAGCGCGGGACCAGTGATCGGGACTGGCGGGGATAAAAGGAGCGGCAGCGGGGGCCCGAGAGCACAGCGAGAGCGGGACCAGTGATCGGGACTGGTGGGAATAAAAGGAGCGGGAGTGTGGGCCCGAGAGCTCAGCGAGAGCGGAACCAGTGATCGAGTGTGTAGGGGATAAAATGAGCTGGAATGGGGGCCCGAGGGCACAGCGAGTGCGGGACCAGTGATCGGGACTGGTGGGGATAAAAGGAGCGGGCGTGGGGGAACGAGAGCACATTGAGAGCGGGACCAGTGATCGGGACTGGCGGGGATAAAAGGAGCGGGATCGGGGGCCCGAGAGCACAGCGAGAGCGGGACCAGTGATCGGGACTGGTGGGAATAAAAGGAGCGGGAGTGGGGTCCCGAGAGCACAGCGAGAGCGAGACCAGTGATCGGGACTGGCGGGGATAAAAGGAGCGGGAGTGCGGGCCCGAGAGCGCAGCGAGAGCGGGACCAGTGATCGGGACTGGCGGGGATAAAAGGAGCGGGAGTGGGGGCCCGAGAGCACAGCGAGAGCGGCACCAGTGATCGAGTGTGGCGGGGATAAAAGGAGCGGGAGTGGGGGCCCGAGAGCACAGCGAGAGCGGGACCAGTGATCAGGACTGGCGGGGATAAAAGGAGCGGGAGTGGGGGCCCGAGAGCACAGCGAGAGCGGGACCAGTGATCGGGACTGGCGGGGATAAAAGGAGCGGGAGTGGGGGCCCGAGAGCACAGCGAGAGCGGGACCAGTGATCGGGACTGGCGGAGATAAAAGGAGAGGGAGTGGGGGCCCGAGAACGCAGCAAGAGCGGGACCAGTGATCGGGACTGGCGGCGATAAAGGGAGTGGGAGTGGAGGCCCGAGAGCACAGCGAGAGCGGGACCAGTGATCGGGACTGGCGGGGATATAAGGAGCGGGAGTGGGGGCCCGAGCGCAGAGCGACAGCGGGACCAGTGATCGGGACTGGCGGGGATAAAACGAGCGGGACTGGGGGCCCGAGAGCACAGCGAGAGCGGGACCAGTGATCGGGACTGGCGGGGATAAAAGGAGCGGGAGTGGCGGCCCGAGAGCACAGCGAGAGCGGGACTAGTGTTCGGGACAGGCGGGTATAAAAGGAGCGGGAGTTGGGGCCCGAGAGCACAGCGAGAGCGGGAACAGTGATCGGGACTGGCGGGGATAAAAGGAGTGGGAGAGGGGGCCTGAGGGCACAGCGAGAGCGGGACCAGTGATTGGGACTGGCGGGGATAAACGGAGCGGGAGTGGGGGCCCGAGAGCACAGCGAGTGCGGGACCAGTGATCGGGACTGGCGGGGATAAAAGGAGCGGGAGTGGGGGCCCGAGAGCGCAGCGAGAGCGGGACCAGTGTCCGGGACTGGTGGGGATAAAAGGAGCGGGAGTGGGGGACCGAGAGCGCAGCGAGAGCGGGACCAGTGATCATGACTGGCGGGGATAAAAGGAGCGGGAGTTTGGGCCCGAGAGCGCAGCGAGAGAGGGACCAGTGATCATGACTGGCGGGGATAAAAGGAGCGGGAGTGGGGGCCCGAGAGCACAGCGAGAACGGGACCAGTGATCGGGACTGGCGGGGATAAAGGGAGCGGGAATGGGGGCCCAAGAGCGCAGCGAGAGCGGGACCAGTGATCGAGCGTGGTGGGGATAAAAGGAGCGGGAATGGGGGCACGAGGGCACAGCGAGAGCGGGACCAGTGATCGGGACTGGCGGGGATAAAAGGAGCGGGAGTGGGGGGCCCGAGATCACAGCGAGAGCGGCACCAGTGATCGGGACTGGCGGGGATAAAAGGAGCGGGAGCGGGGGCCCGAGAGCACAGCGAGAGCGGGAACAGTGATCGGGACTGCCGGGGATAAAAGGAGCGGGAGTGGGGGCCCGAGAGCACAGCGAGAGCGGGACCAGTGATCGGGACTGGTGGGGATAAAGGGAGCGGGAATGTGGGCCCGAGAGCACAGCGAGAGCGGGACCAGTGATCGGGACTGGCGGGGATAAAAGGAGTGGGAGTGGGGGCCTGAGAGCACAGCGAGAGCGGGACCAGTGATCGGGACTGGCGGGGATAAAAGGAGCGGGAATGTGGGCCCGAGAGCACAGCGAGAGCGGGACCAGTGATCGGGACTGGCGGGGATAAAAGGAGCGGGAGTGGGGGCCCGAGAGCACAGCAAGAGCGGGACCAGTGATCGGGACTGGCGGGGATAAAAGGAGCGGGAGTGGGGGCCCGAGAGCACAGCGAGAGTGGGACCAGTGATCGGGACTGGCGGGGATAAAAGGAGCGGGAGTGGGGGCCCGAGAGCACAGCGAGAGCGGGACCAGTGATCGGGACTGGCGGGGATAAAAGGAGCGGGAGTGGGGGCCCGAGAGCACAGCGAGAGCGGGACCAGTGATCGGGACTGGTGGGGATAAAAGGAGCGGGAGTGGGGGCCCGAGAGCACAGCGAGAGCGGGACCAGTGATCGAGTGTGGCGAGGATAAAAGGAGCGGGAGTGGGGGCCCGAGGGCACAGCCAGAGCGGGACCAGTGATCGAGTGTGGCGGGGATAAAAGGAGGGGAGTGGGGGCCCGAGAGCACAGCGAGGGCAGGACCAGTGATCGGGACTGGTGGGGATAAAGGAAGGGGGAGTGGGGGCCCGAAAGCACAGTGAGAGCGGGAGCAGTGACCGGGACTGGTGGGGATAAAAGGAGCGGGAGTGGGGGCCCGAGAGAGCAGCGAGAGCGGGACCAGTGATCGGGACTGGCGGGGATAAAAGGAGCGGGAATGTGGGGGCCCGAGAGCACAGCGAGAGCGGGACCAGTGATCGGGACTGGCGCGGATAAAAGGAGCGGGAGTGGGGGCCCGAGAGCACAGCGAGAGCGGGACCAGCGATTGGGACTGGTGGTGTTAAAAGGAGCGGGAGTGGGGGCCCGAGAGCACAGCGAGAGCGGGACCAGTGATCGGGACTGGCGGGGATAAAAGGAGCGGGAGTGGGGGCCCGAGAGCTCAGCGAGAGCGGAACCAGTGATCGGGACTGGCGGGGATAAAAGGAGCGGGAATGGGGGCCCGAGAGCACAGCGAGTGCGGGACCAGTGATCGGGACTGGCGGGGATAAAAGGAGCGGGAGCGGGGGCCCGAGAGCACAGCGAGAGCGGGACCAGTGATCGGGACTGGTGGGAATAAAAGGAGCGGGAGTGTGGGCCCGAGAGCTCAGCGAGAGCGGAACCAGTGATCGAGTGTGTAGGGGATAAAATGAGCTGGAATGGGGGCCCGAGGGCACAGTGAGTGCGGGACCAGTGATCGGGACTGGTGGGGATAAAAGGAGCGGGCGTGGGGGAACGAGAGCGCATTGAGAGCGGGACCAGTGATCGGGACTGGCGGGGATAAAAGGAGCGGGAGCGGGGGCCCGAGAGCACAGCGAGAGCGGGACCAGTGATCGGGACTGGTGGGAATAAAAGGAGCGGGAGTGGGGTCCCGAGAGCACAGCGAGAGCGAGACCAGTGATCGGGACTGGCGGGGATAAAAGGAGCGGGAGTGCGGGCCCGAGAGCGCAGCGAGAGCGGGACCAGTGATTGGGACTGGCGGGGATAAAAGGAGCGGGAGTGGGGGCCCGAGAGCACAGCGAGAGCGGCACCAGTGATCGAGTGTGGCGGGATTAAAAGGAGCGGGAGTGGGGGCCCGAGAGCACAGCGAGAGCGGGACCAGTGATCAGGACTGGCGGGGATAAAAGGAGCGGGAGTGGGGGCCCGAGAGCACAGCGAGAGCGGGACCAGTGATCGGGACTGGCGGGGATAAAAGGAGCGGGAGTGGGGGCCCGAGAGCACAGCGAGAGCGAGACCAGTGATCGGGACTGGCGGAGATAAAAGGAGAGGGAGTGGGGGCCCGAGAACGCAGCAAGAGCGGGACCAGTGATCGGGACTGGCGGCGATAAAGGGAGTGGGAGTGGAGGCCCGAGAGCACAGCGAGAGCGGGACCAGTGATCGGGACTGGCGGGGATATAAGGAGCGGGAGTGGGGGCCCGAGCGCAGAGCGACAGCGGGACCAGTGATCGGGACTGGCGGGGATAAAAGGAGCGGGACTGGGGGCCCGAGAGCACAGCGAGAGCGGGACCAGTGATCGGGACTGGCGGGGATAAAAGGAGCGGGAGTGGCGGCCCGAGAGCACAGCGAGAGCGGGACTAGTGTTCGGGACAGGCGGGTATAAAAGGAGCGGGAGTTGGGGCCCGAGAGCACAGCGATAGCGGGAACAGTGATCGGGACTGGCGGGGATAAAAGGAGTGGGAGAGGGGGCCTGAGGGCACAGCGAGAGCGGGACCAGTGATTGGGACTGGCGGGGATAAACGGAGCGGGAGTGGGGGCCCGAGAGCACAGCGAGTGCGGGACCAGTGATCGGGACTGGCGGGGATAAAAGGAGCGGGAGTGGGGGCCCGAGAGCACAGCGAGAGCGGGACCAGTGATCGGGACTGGCGGGGATAAAAGGAGCGGGAGTGGGGGCCCGAGAGCACAGCGAGAGCGGGACCAGTGACCGGGACTGGTGGGGATAAAAGGAGCGGGAGTGGGGGCCCGAGAGCGCAGCGAGAGCGGGACCAGTGATCAGGACTGGCGGGGGTAAAAGGAGCGGGAGTGGGGGCCCGAGGGCACAGTGAGAGCGGGACCAGTGATCGGGACTGGTGGGGATAAAAGGAGCGGGAATGGGGGCCCAAGGGCACAGCGAGAGTGGGAACAGTGATCGGGACTGGCGGGGATAAAAGGAGCGGGAGTGGGGGGCCCGAGATCACAGCGAGAGCGGCACCAGTGATCGGGACTGGCGGGGATAAAAGGAGCGGGAGCGGGGGCCCGAGAGCACAGCGAGAGCGGGACCAGTGATCGAGTGTGGCGGTGATAAAAGGAGCGGGAGTGGGGGCCCGAGAGCACAGCGAGCGCGGGACCAGTGATCGGGACTGGTGGGGATAAAAGGAGCAGGAGTGGAGGCCCGAGAGCACAGCGAAAGCGGGACCAGTGATCGCGACTGGCGGGGATAAAAGGAGCGGGAGTGGGGGCCCGAGATCACAGCGAGAGCGGGACCAGTGATCGGGACTGGCGGGGATAAAAAAAGCGGGATTGGGGGCCCGAGAGCACAGCGAGAGCGGGAACAGTGATCGGGACTGCCGGGGATAAAAGGAGCGGGAGTGGGGGCCCGAGAGCACAGCGAGAGCGGGACCAGTGATCGGGACTGGTGGGGATAAAGGGAGCGGGAATGTGGGCCCGAGAGCACAGCGAGAGCGGGACCAGTGATCGGGACTGGCGGGGATAAAAGGAGTGGGAGTGGGGGCCTGAGAGCACAGCGAGAGCGGGACCAGTGATCGGGACTGGCGGGGATAAAAGGAGCGGGAATGTGGGCCCGAGAGCACAGCGAGAGCGGGACCAGTGATCGGGACTGGCGGGGATAAAAGGAGCGGGAGTGGGGGCCCGAGAGCACAGCAAGAGCGGGACCAGTGATCGGGACTGGCGGGGATAAAAGGAGCGGGAGTGGGGGCCCGAGAGCACAGCGAGAGTGGGACCAGTGATCGGGACTGGCGGGGATAAAAGGAGCGGGAGTGGGGGCCCGAGAGCACAGCGAGAGCGGGACCAGTGATCGGGACTGGCGGGGATAAAAGGAGCGGGAGTGGGGGCCCGAGAGCACAGCGAGAGCGGGACCAGTGATCGGGACTGGTGGGGATAAAAGGAGCGGGAGTGGGGGCCCGAGGGCACAGCCAGAGCGGGACCAGTGATCGAGTGTGGCGGGGATAAAAGGAGGGGAGTGGGGGCCCGAGAGCACAGCGAGGGCAGGACCAGTGATCGGGACTGGTGGGGATAAAGGAAGGGGGAGTGGGGGCCCGAAAGCACAGTGAGAGCGGGAGCAGTGACCGGGACTGGTGGGGATAAAAGGAGCGGGAGTGGGGGCCCGAGAGAGCAGCGAGAGCGGGACCAGTGATCGGGACTGGCGGGGATAAAAGGAGCGGGAATGTGGGGGCCCGAGAGCACAGCGAGAGCGGGACCAGTGATCGAGTGTGGTGGGGATAAAAGGAGCGGGAGTGGGGGCCCGAGAGCACAGCGAGAGCGGGACCAGTGATCGGGACTGGCGCGGATAAAAGGAGCGGGAGTGGGGGCCCGAGAGCACAGCGAGAGCGGGACCAGCGATTGGGACTGGTGGGGTTAAAAGGAGCGGGAGTGGGGGCCCGAGAGCACAGCGAGAGCGGGACCAGTGATCGGGACTGGCGGGGATAAAAGGAGCGGGAGTGGGGGCCCGAGAGCTCAGCGAGAGCGGAACCAGTGATCGGGACTGGCGGGGATAAAAGGAGCGGGAATGGGGGCCCGAGAGCACAGCGAGTGCGGGACCAGTGATCGGGACTGGCGGGGATAAAAGGAGCGGGAGCGGGGGCCCGAGAGCACAGCGAGAGCGGGACCAGTGATCGGGACTGGTGGGAATAAAAGGAGCGGGAGTGTGGGCCCGAGAGCTCAGCGAGAGCGGAACCAGTGATCGAGTGTGTAGGGGATAAAATGAGCTGGAATGGGGGCCCGAGGGCACAGTGAGTGCGGGACCAGTGATCGGGACTGGTGGGGATAAAAGGAGCGGGCGTGGGGGAACGAGAGCGCATTGAGAGCGGGACCAGTGATCGGGACTGGCGGGGATAAAAGGAGCGGGAGCGGGGGCCCGAGAGCACAGCGAGAGCGGGACCAGTGATCGGGACTGGTGGGAATAAAAGGAGCGGGAGTGGGGTCCCGAGAGCACAGCGAGAGCGAGACCAGTGATCGGGACTGGCGGGGATAAAAGGAGCGGGAGTGCGGGCCCGAGAGCGCAGCGAGAGCGGGACCAGTGATTGGGACTGGCGGGGATAAAAGGAGCGGGAGTGGGGGCCCGAGAGCACAGCGAGAGCGGCACCAGTGATCGAGTGTGGCGGGATTAAAAGGAGCGGGAGTGGGGGCCTGAGAGCACAGCGAGAGCGGGACCAGTGATCAGGACTGGCGGGGATAAAAGGAGCGGGAGTGGGGGCCCGAGAGCACAGCGAGAGCGGGACCAGTGATCGGGACTGGCGGGGATAAAAGGAGCGGGAGTGGGGGCCCGAGAGCACAGCGAGAGCGAGACCAGTGATCGGGACTGGCGGAGATAAAAGGAGAGGGAGTGGGGGCCCGAGAACGCAGCAAGAGCGGGACCAGTGATCGGGACTGGCGGCGATAAAGGGAGTGGGAGTGGAGGCCCGAGAGCACAGCGAGAGCGGGACCAGTGATCGGGACTGGCGGGGATATAAGGAGCGGGAGTGGGGGCCCGAGCGCAGAGCGACAGCGGGACCAGTGATCGGGACTGGCGGGGATAAAAGGAGCGGGACTGGGGGCCCGAGAGCACAGCGAGAGCGGGACCAGTGATCGGGACTGGCGGGGATAAAAGGAGCGGGAGTGGCGGCCCGAGAGCACAGCGAGAGCGGGACTAGTGTTCGGGACAGGCGGGTATAAAAGGAGCGGGAGTTGGGGCCCGAGAGCACAGCGATAGCGGGAACAGTGATCGGGACTGGCGGGGATAAAAGGAGTGGGAGAGGGGGCCTGAGGGCACAGCGAGAGCGGGACCAGTGATTGGGACTGGCGGGGATAAACGGAGCGGGAGTGGGGGCCCGAGAGCACAGCGAGTGCGGGACCAGTGATCGGGACTGGCGGGGATAAAAGGAGCGGGAGTGGGGGCCCGAGAGCGCAGCGAGAGCGGGACCAGTGACCGGGACTGGTGGGGATAAAAGGAGCGGGAGTGGGGGCCCGAGAGCGCAGCGAGAGCGGGACCAGTGATCAGGACTGGCGGGGGTAAAAGGAGCGGGAGTGGGGGCCCGAGGGCACAGTGAGAGCGGGACCAGTGATCGGGACTGGTGGGGATAAAAGGAGCGGGAATGGGGGCCCAAGGGCACAGCGAGAGTGGGAACAGTGATCGGGACTGGCGGGGATAAAAGGAGCGGGAGTGGGGGGCCCGAGATCACAGCGAGAGCGGCACCAGTGATCGGGACTGGCGGGGATAAAAGGAGCGGGAGCGGGGGCCCGAGAGCACAGCGAGAGCGGGACCAGTGATCGAGTGTGGCGGTGATAAAAGGAGCGGGAGTGGGGGCCCGAGAGCACAGCGAGCGCGGGACCAGTGATCGGGACTGGTGGGGATAAAAGGAGCAGGAGTGGAGGCCCGAGAGCACAGCGAAAGCGGGACCAGTGATCGCGACTGGCGGGGATAAAAGGAGCGGGAGTGGGGGCCCGAGATCACAGCGAGAGCGGGACCAGTGATCGGGACTGGCGGGGATAAAAAAAGCGGGATTGGGGGCCCGAGAGCACAGCGAGAGCTGGACTAGTGATCAGGACTGGCGGGGATAAAAGGAGCGGGAGCGGGGGCCCGAGAGCGGGACCAGTGATCGAGTGTGGCGGTGATAAAAGGAGCGGGAGTGGGGGCCCGAGATCACAGCGAGAGCGGGACCAGTGATCGGGACTGGCGGGGAAAAAAGAAGAGTGAGTGGGTGCCCGAGAGCGCAGCGAGAGCGGGACCAGTGATTGGGACTGGTGGGAATAAAAGGAGCGGGAGTGGGGGCCCGAGAGCACAGCGAGCGCGGGACCAGTGATCGGGACTGGTGGGGATAAAAGGAGCGGGAGTGGAGGCCCGAGAGCACAGCGAGAGCGGGACCAGTGATCGGGACTGGCGGGGATAAAAATAGCGGGATTGGGGGCCCGAGAGCACAGCGAGAGCTGGACTAGTGTTCGGGACTGGCGGGGATAAAAGGAGCGGGAGTGGGGGCCCGAGAGCACAGCGAGAGCGGGACCAGTGATCGGGACTGGCGGGGATAAAAGGAGCGGGAGTGGGGGCCCGAGAGCACAGCGAGAGCGGGACCAATGATCGGGACTGGCGGGGATAAAAGGAGCGGGAGTGGGGGCCCGAGAGCACAGCGAGAACGGGACCAGTGATCGGGACTGGCGGGGATAAAAGGAGCGGGAATGGGGGCCCGAGAGCGCATCGAGAGCGGGACCAGTGATCAGGACTGGCGGGGGTAAAAGGAGCGGGAGTGGGGGCCCGAGGGCACAGTGAGAGCGGGACCAGTGATCGGGACTGGTGGGGATAAAAGGAGCGGGAATGGGGGCCCGAGGGCACAGCGAGAGTGGGAACAGTGATCGGGACTGGCGGGGATAAAAGGAGCGGGAGTGGGGGCCCGAGAGCACAGCGAGAGCGGGACCAGTGATCGGGACTGGTGGGGATAAAAGGAGCGGGAATGGGGGCCCGAGAGCACAGCGAGAGCGGGACCAGTGATCGGGACTGGCGGGGATAAAAGGAGCGGGAATGGGGGCCCGAGAGCACAGCGCGAGCGGGACCAGTGATCAGGACTGGTGGGGATAAAAGGAGCGGGAGTGGGGGCCCGAGAGCGCAGGGAGAGCGAGACCAGTGATCGGGACTGGTGGGGATAAAAGGAGCGGGAGTGGGGGCCCGAGAGCACCGCGAGAGCGGGACCAGTGATCGGGACTGGCGGGGATAAAAGGAGCGGGAGTGGGGGCCCGAGAGCACAGCGAGAGCGGGACCAGTGATCGGGACTGGCGGGGATAAAAGGAGCGGGAGTGGGGGCCCGAGAGCACAGCGAGAGCGGGACCAGTGATCGGGACTGGCAGGGATAAAAGGAGCGGGAGTGGGGGCCCGAGAGCGCAGCGAGAGCGGGACCAGTGATCGGGACTGGCGGGGATAAAAGGAGCGGGAGTGGGGGCCCGAGAGCACAGCGAGAGCGGGACCAGTGATCGGGACTGGCAGGGATAAAAGGAGCGGGAGTGGGGGCCCGAGAGCGCAGCGAGAGCGGGACCAGTGATCGGGACTGGCGTGGATAAAAGGAGTGGGAGTGGGGGCCCGAGAGCACAGCGAGAGCGGGACCAGTGATCGGGACTGATGGGGATAAAAGGAGCGGGAGTGGGGGCCCGATAGCACAGCGAGAGCGGGATCAGTGATCGAGTGTGGTCGGGATAAAAGGAGAGGGAGTGGGGGCACGAGGGCACAGCGAGAGCGGGACCAGTGATTGGGACTGGCGGGGATAAAAGAATCGGGAGTGGGGGCCCGAGAGCACAGGGAGAGCGGGACCAGTGATCGGGACTGGCGGGGATAAAAGGAGCGGGAGTGGGGGCCCGAGGGCACAGCGAGAGCGGGACCAGTGATCGAGTGTGGCGAGTAAAGAAGGAGCGGGAGTGGGGGCCCGAGAGCACAGCGAGAGCGGGACCAGTGACCCGGACTGGCGGGGATAAAAGGAGCGGGAGTGGGGGCCCGAGGGCACAGCGAGAGCGGGACCAGCAATCGGGACTGGCGGGGATAAAAGGAGCAGGAGTGGGGGCCCGAGAGCACAGCGAGAGCGGGACCAGTGATCGGGACTGGCGGGGATAAAAGGAGCGGGAGTGGGGGCCCGAGAGCACAGCGAGAGCGGGACCAGCGATCGGGACTGGCGGGGATAAAAGGAGCAGGAGTGGGGGCCCGAGAGCACAGGGAGAGCGGGACCAGTGATCGGGACTGGCGGGGATAAAAGGAGCGGGAGTGGGGGCCGGAGAGCACAGCGAGAGCGGGACCAGTGATCGGGACTGGCGGGGATGAAAGGAGCGGGAGTGGGGGCCCGAGAGCGAAGCGAGAGCGGGACCAGTGATCGGGACTGGCGGGGTTAACAGGAGCGGGAATGGGGGCCCGAGAGCACAGCGAGAGCGGGACCAGCGATCGGGACTGGCGGGGATAAAAGGAGCGGGAGTGGGGGCCCGAGAGCGCAGCGAGACCGGGACCAGTGATCGGGACTGGTGGGAATAAAAGGAGCGGGAGTGGGGGCCCGAGAGCACAGCGAGAGTGGGACCAGTGATCGGGACTGGCGGGGATAAAAGGAGCGGGAGTGGGGGCCTGAGAGCACAGCGAGAGCGGGACCAGTGATCGGGACTTCTGGGGATAAATGGAGCGGGAGTGGGGGCCCGAGAGCACAGCGAGAGCGGGACCAGTGATCGGGACTTCTGGGGATAAATGGAGCGGGAGTGGGGGCCCGAGAGCACAGCGAGAGCGGGACCAGTGATCGGGACTGCTGGGGATAAAAGGAACGGGAATGGGGGCCCGAGAGCACAGCGAGAGCGGGACCAGTGATCGGGACTGATGGGGATAAAAGGAGCGGGAATGGGGGCCCGAGAGCACAGCGAGAGCGGGACCAGTGACCGGGACTGGCGGGGATAAAAGGAGCGGGAGTGGGGGCCCGAGAGCACAGCGAGAGCGGGACCAGTGATCGGGACTGGTGGGGATGAAAGGAGCGGGAGTGGGGGCCCGAGAGCACAGCGAGAGCGGGACCAGTGATCGAGTGTGGCGGGGATAAAAGGAGCGGGATTGGGGGCCCGAGAGCACAGCGAGAGCGGGACCAGTGATCGAGTGTGGCGAGGATAAAAGGAGCGGGAGTGGGGGCCCGAGAGCACAGCGAGAGCGGGACCAGTGATCGGGACTGGTGGGGATAAAGGGAGCGGGAATGTGGGCCCGAGAGCACAGCGAGAGCGGGACCAGTGATCGGGACTGGCGGGGATAAAAGGAGCGGGAATGTGGGCCCGAGAGCACAGCGAGAGCGGGACCAGTGATCGGGACTGGCGGGGATAAAAGGAGCGGGAGTGTGGGCCCGAGAGCACAGCGAGAGCGGGACCAGTGATCGGGACTGGCGGGGATAAAAGGAGCGGGAGTGGGGGCCCGAGAGCACAGCGAGAGCGGGACCAGTGATCGGGACTGGTGGGGATAAAAGGAGCGGGAGTGGGGGCCCGAGAGCACAGCGAGAGCGGGACCAGTGATCGGGACTGGCGGGGATAAAAGGAGCGGGAGTGGGGGCCCGAGGGCACATCGAGAGCGGGACCAGTGATCGAGTGTGGCGGGGATAAAAGGAGCGGGAGTGGGGGCCCGAGGGCACATCGAGAGCGGGACCAGTGATCGAGTGTGGCGAGGATAAAAGGAGCGGGAGTGGGGGCCCGAGGGCACAGCCAGAGCGGGACCAGTGATCGAGTGTGGCGAGGATAAAAGGAGCGGGAGTGGGGGCCCGAAAGCACAGTGAGAGCGGGAGCAGTGACCGGGACTGGTGGGGATAAAAGGAGCGGGAGTGGGGGCCCGAGGGCACATCGAGAGCGGGACCAGTGATCGGGACTGGTGGGGATAAAAGGAGCGGGAGTGGGGGCCCGAGAGCACAGCGAGAGCGGGACCAGTGATCGAGTGTGGCGAGGATAAAAGGAGCGGGAGTGGGGGCCCGAGGGCACATCGAGAGCGGGACCAGTGATCGAGTGTGGCGGGGATAAAAGGAGGGGAGTGGGGGCCCGAAAGCACAGTGAGAGCGGGAGCAGTGACCGGGACTGGTGGGGATAAAAGGAGCGGGAGTGGGGGCCCGAGAGAGCAGCGAGAGCGGGACCAGTGATCGGGACTGGCGGGGATAAAAGGAGCGGGAATGGGGGCCCGAGAGCACAGCGAGTGCGGGACCAGTGATCGGGACTGGCGGGGATAAAAGGAGCGGGAATGGGGGCCCGAGAGCACAGCGAGAGCGGGACCAGTGATCGAGTGTGGTGGGGATAAAAGGAGCGGGAGTGGGGGCCCGAGAGCACAGCGAGAGCGGGACCAGTGATCGGGACTGGCGCGGATAAAAGGAGCGGGAGTGGGGGCCTGAGAGCACAGCGAGAGCGGGACCAGTGATCGGGACTGGCGGGGATAAAAGGAGCGGGAATGGGGGCCCGAGAGCACAGCGAGTGCGGGACCAGTGATCGGGACTGGCGGGGATAAAAGGAGCGGGCGTGGGGGAACGAGAGCGCATCGAGCGCGGGACCAGTGATCGGGACTGGCGGGGATAAAAGGAGCGGGAGTGGGGGCCCGAGAGCACAGCGAGAGCGGGACCAGTGATCGGGACTGGCGCGGATAAAAGGAGCGGGAGTGGGGGCCTGAGAGCACAGCGAGAGCGGGACCAGTGATCGGGACTGGCGGGGATAAAAGGAGCGGGAATGGGGGCCCGAGAGCACAGCGAGTGCGGGACCAGTGATCGGGACTGGCGGGGATAAAAGGAGCGGGCGTGGGGGAACGAGAGCACAGCGAGAGCGGGACCAGTGATCGGGACTGGCGCGGATGAAAGGAGCGGGAGTGGGGGCCCGAGAGCTCAGCGAGAGCGGAACCAGTGATCGGGACTGGCGGGGATAAAAGGAGCGGGAATGGGGGCCCGAGAGCACAGCGAGTGCGGGACCAGTGATCGGGACTGGCGGGGATAAAAGGAGCGGGCGTGGGGGAACGAGAGCGCATCGAGCGCGGGACCAGTGATCGGGACTGGCGGGGATAAAAGGAGCGGGAGCGGGGGCCCGAGAGCACAGCGAGAGCGGGACCAGTGATCGGGACTGGTGGGAATAAAAGGAGCGGGAGTGTGGGCCCGAGAGCTCAGCGAGAGCGGAACCAGTGATCGAGTGTGTAGGGGATAAAATGAGCTGGAATGGGGGCCCGAGGGCACAGTGAGTGCGGGACCAGTGATCGGGACTGGTGGGGATAAAAGGAGCGGGCGTGGGGGAACGAGAGCGCATTGAGAGCGGGACCAGTGATCGGGACTGGCGGGGTTAAAAGGAGCGGGAGCGGGGGCCCGAGAGCACAGCGAGAGCGGGACCAGTGATCGGGACTGGTGGGAATAAAAGGAGCGGGAGTGGGGTCCCGAGAGCACAGCGAGAGCGAGACCAGTGATCGGGACTGGCGGGGATAAAAGGAGCGGGAGTGCGGGCCCGAGAGCGCAGCGAGAGCGGGACCAGTGATCGGGACTGGCGGGGATAAAAGGAGCGGGAGTGGGGGCCCGAGAGCACAGCGAGAGCGGCACCAGTGATCGAGTGTGGCGGGGATAAAAGGAGCGGGAGTGGGGGCCCGAGAGCACAGCGAGAGCGGGACCAGTGATCAGGACTGGCGGGGATAAAAGGAGCGGGAGTGGGGGCCCGAGAGCACAGCGAGAGCGGGACCAGTGATCGGGACTGGCGGGGATAAAAGGAGCGGGAGTGGGGGCCCGAGAGCACAGCGAGAGCGGGACCAGTGATCGGGACTGGCGGAGATAAAAGGAGAGGGAGTGGGGGCCCGAGAACGCAGCAAGAGCGGGACCAGTGATCGGGACTGGCGGCGATAAAGGGAGTGGGAGTGGAGGCCCGAGAGCACAGCGAGAGCGGGACCAGTGATCGGGACTGGCGGGGATATAAGGAGCGGGAGTGGGGGCCCGAGCGCAGAGCGACAGCGGGACCAGTGATCGGGACTGGCGGGGATAAAAGGAGTGGGACTGGGGGCCCGAGAGCACAGCGAGAGCGGGACCAGTGATCGGGACTGGCGGGGATAAAAGGAGCGGGAGTGGCGGCCCGAGAGCACAGCGAGAGCGGGACTAGTGTTCGGGACAGGCGGGTATAAAAGGAGCGGGAGTTGGGGCCCGAGAGCACAGCGAGAGCGGGAACAGTGATCGGGACTGGCGGGGATAAAAGGAGTGGGAGAGGGGGCCTGAGGGCACAGCGAGAGCGGGACCAGTGATTGGGACTGGCGGGGATAAACGGAGCGGGAGTGGGGGCCCGAGAGCACAGCGAGTGCGGGACCAGTGATCGGGACTGGCGGGGATAAAAGGAGCGGGAGTGGGGGCCCGAGAGCGCAGCGAGAGCGGGACCAGTGACCGGGACTGGTGGGGATAAAAGGAGCGGGAGTGGGGGCCCGAGAGCGCAGCGAGAGCGGGACCAGTGATCAGGACTGGCGGGGGTAAAAGGAGCGGGAGTGGGGGCCCGAGGGCACAGTGAGAGCGGGACCAGTGATCGGGACTGGTGGGGATAAAAGGAGCGGGAATGGGGGCCCGAGGGCACAGCGAGAGTGGGAACAGTGATCGGGACTGGCGGGGATAAAAGGAGCGGGAGTGGAGGGCCCGAGATCACAGCGAGAGCGGCACCAGTGATCGGGACTGGCGGGGATAAAAGGAGCGGGAGCGGGGGCCCGAGAGCACAGCGAGAGCGGGACCAGTGATCGAGTGTGGCGGTGATAAAAGGAGCGGGAGTGGGGGCCCGAGATCACAGCGAGAGCGGGACCAGTGATCGGGACTGGCGGGGAAAAAAGAAGAGTGAGTGGGGGCCCGAGAGCGCAGCGAGAGCGGGACCAGTGATTGGGACTGGTGGGAATAAAAGGAGCGGGAGTGGGGGCCCGAGAGCACAGCGAGCGCGCGACCAGTGATCGGGACTGGTGGGGATAAAAGGAGCAGGAGTGGAGGCCCGAGAGCACAGCGAAAGCGGGACCAGTGATCGCGACTGGCGGGGATAAAAGGAGCGGGAGTGGGGGCCCGAGATCACAGCGAGAGCGGGACCAGTGATCGGGACTGGCGGGGATAAAAAAAGCGGGATTGGGGGCCCGAGAGCACAGCGAGAGCTGGACTAGTGATCAGGACTGGCGGGGATAAAAGGAGCGGGAGCGGGGGCCCGAGAGCACAGCGAGAGCGGGACCAGTGATCGAGTGTGGCGGTGATAAAAGGAGCGGGAGTGGGGGCCCGAGATCACAGCGAGAGCGGGACCAGTGATCGGGACTGGCGGGGAAAAAAGAAGAGTGAGTGGGGGCCCGAGAGCGCAGCGAGAGCGGGACCAGTGATTGGGACTGGTGGGAATAAAAGGAGCGGGAGTGGGGGCCCGAGAGCACAGCGAGCGCGGGACCAGTGATCGGGACTGGTGGGGATAAAAGGAGCGGGAGTGGAGGCCCGAGAGCACAGCGAGAGCGGGACCAGTGATCGGGACTGGCGGGGATAAAAATAGCGGGATTGGGGGCCCGAGAGCACAGCGAGAGCTGGACTAGTGTTCGGGACTGGCGGGGATAAAAGGAGCGGGAGTGGGGGCCCGAGAGCACAGCGAGAGCGGGACCAGTGATCGGGACTGGCGGGGATAAAAGGAGCGGGAGTGGGGGCCCGAGAGCACAGCGAGAGCGGGACCAGTGATCGGGACTGGCGGGGATAAAAGGAGCGGGAGTGGGGGCCCGAGAGCACAGCGAGAACGGGACCAGTGATCGGGACTGGCGGGGATAAAAGGAGCGGGAATGGGGGCCCGAGAGCGCAGCGAGAGCGGGACCAGTGATCAGGACTGGCGGGGGTAAAAGGAGCGGGAGTGGGGGCCCGAGGGCACAGTGAGAGCGGGACCAGTGATCGGGACTGGTGGGGATAAAAGGAGCGGGAATGGGGGCCCGAGGGCACAGCGAGAGTGGGAACAGTGATCGGGACTGGCGGGGATAAAAGGAGCGGGAGTGGGGGCCCGAGAGCACAGCGAGAGCGGGACCAGTGATCGGGACTGGTGGGGATAAAAGGAGCGGGAATGGGGGCCCGAGAGCACAGTGAGAGCGGGACCAGTGATCGAGTGTGGCGGGGATAAAAGGAGCGGGAGTGGGGGCCCGAGAGCGCAGGGAGAGCGAGACCAGTGATCGGGACTGGTGGGGATAAAAGGAGCGGGAGTGGGGGCCCGAGAGCACCACGAGAGCGGGACCAGTGATCGGGACTGGCGGGGATAAAAGGAGCGGGAGTGGGGGCCCGAGAGCACAGCGAGAGCGGGACCAGTGATCGGGACTGGCGGGGATAAAAGGAGCGGGAGTGGGGGCCCGAGAGCACAGCGAGAGCGGGACCAGTGATCGGGACTGGCAGGGATAAAAGGAGCGGGAGTGGGGGCCCGAGAGCGCAGCGAGAGCGGGACCAGTGATCGGGACTGGCGGGGATAAAAGGAGCGGGAGTGGGGGCCCGAGAGCACAGCGAGAGCGGGACCAGTGATCGGGACTGGCAGGGATAAAAGGAGCGGGAGTGGGGGCCCGAGAGCGCAGCAAGAGCGGGACCAGTGATCGGGACTGGCGTGGATAAAAGGAGTGGGAGTGGGGGCCCGAGAGCACAGCGAGAGCGGGACCAGTGATCGGGACTGATGGGGATAAAAGGAGCGGGAGTGGGGGCCCGATAGCACAGCGAGAGCGGGATCAGTGATCGAGTGTGGTCGGGATAAAAGGAGAGGGAGTGGGGGCACGAGGGCACAGCGAGAGCGGGACCAGTGATTGGGACTGGCGGGGATAAAAGAATCGGGAGTGGGGGCCCGAGAGCACAGGGAGAGCGGGACCAGTGATCGGGACTGGCGGGGATAAAAGGAGCGGGAGTGGGGGCCCGAGGGCACAGCGAGAGCGGGACCAGTGATCGAGTGTGGCGGGTAAAGAAGGAGCGGGAGTGGGGGCCCGAGAGCACAGCGAGAACGGGACCAGTGACCCGGACTGGCGGGGATAAAAGGAGCGGGAGTGGGGGCCCGAGGGCACAGCGAGAGCGGGACCAGCAATCGGGACTGGCGGGGATAAAAGGAGCAGGAGTGGGGGCCCGAGAGCACAGCGAGAGCGGGACCAGTGATCGGGACTGGCGGGGATGAAAGGAGCGGGAGTGGGGGCCCGAGAGCGAAGCGAGAGCGGGACCAGTGATCGGGACTGGCGGGGATAACAGGAGCGGGAGTGGGGGCCCGAGAGCACAGCGAGAGTGGGACCAGTGATCGGGACTTCTGGGGATAAATGGAGCGGGAGTGGGGGCCCGAGAGCACAGCGAGAGCGGGACCAGTGATCGGGACTGCTGGGGATAAAAGGAACGGGAATGGGGGCCCGAGAGCACAGCGAGAGCGGGACCAGTGATCGGGACTGATGGGGATAAAAGGAGCGGGAATGGGGGCCCGAGAGCACAGCGAGAGCGGGACCAGTGACCGGGACTGGCGGGGATAAAAGGAGCGGGAGTGGGGGCCCGAGAGCACAGCGAGAGCGGGACCAGTGATCGGGACTGGTGGGGATGAAAGGAGCGGGAGTGGGGGCCCGAGAGCGAAGCGAGAGCGAGACCAGTGATCGAGTGTGGCGGGTAAAGAAGGAGCGGGAGTGGGGGCCTGAGAGCACAGCGAGAGCGGGACCAGTGACCGGGACTGGCGGGGATAAAAGGAGCGGGAGTGGGGGCCCGAGAGCGAAGCGAGAGCGAGACCAGTGATCGAGTGTGGCGGGGATAAAAGGAGCGGGATTGGGGGCCCGAGAGCACAGCGAGAGCGGGACCAGTGATCGGGACTGGTGGGGATAAAAGGAGCGGGAGTGGGGGCCCGAGAGCACAGCGAGAGCGGGACCAGTGATCGGGACTGCTGGGGATAAAAGGAGCGGGAGTGGGGGCCCGAGAGCGCAGCGAGAGCGGGACCAGTGATCGGGACTGCTGGGGATAAAAGGAGCGGGAGTGGGGGCCCGAGAGCACAGCGAGAGCGGGACCAGTGATCAAGTGTGGCGGGGATAAAAGGAGCGGGAGTGGGGGCCCGAGGGCACAGCGAGAGCGGGACCAGTGATCGGGACTGGCGTGGATAAAAGGAGCGGGAGTGGGGGCCCGAGAGCACAGCGCGAGCGGGACCAGAGATCGGGACTGGTGGGGATACAAGGAGCGGGAGTGGATGTCCGAGAGCGCAGCGAGAGCGGGACCAGTGATTGGGACTGGTGGGGATAAAAGGAGCGGGAGTGGGGGCCCGAGAGTGCAGAGAGAGCGGGACCGGTGATCGGGACTGGCGGGGATAAAAGGAGCGGGAGTGGGGGCCCGAGAGCACAGCGAGAGCAGGACCAGTGATCGGGACTGGCGGGGATAAAAGGAGTGGGAGTGGGGGCCTGAGAGCCCAGCGGGAGTGGGACCAGTGATCGAGTGTGGCGGGGATAAAAGGAGCGGGAGTGGGGGCCCGAGAGCACAGCGAGAGCGGGACCAGTGATCGAGTGTGGCGGGGATAAAAGGAGCGGGAGTGGGGGCCTGAGAGCACTGTGAGAGCAGGACCAGTGATCGGGACTGGCGGGGATAAAAGGAGCAAGAGTGGGGGCCCGAGAGCACAGCGAGAGCGGGACTAGTGATCGAGTGTGGCGGGGATAAAAGGAGAGGGAGTTGGGGCCTGTGGTAAACCACTAATCTGCCTGTACAGAACATGTCTGGGCATGCCTCAGCTGGCTCCGCCCCTGGCTCCACCCCTAAGCCCAGGTATAAAGGTGATTGACCTCCAGTCCGCCTGGCTTTAAGGACCGGTCTACCAGCAGAGGCATGCTCGTATTCTTTTGTTAATAAAAACCTACTTGTTATAAGTTTAACTCTTAGTCTTCTGGAGTTATTGATGGCGCATCAATTTTACTAACAAAAGGTTTTGAAATGGAGCAAATCCTGAAACCGGAACACCTGGAACTGGACCCTCAAACGGCGGATGCATCAAATAACTTCGAGCACTGGCTGAGCTGCTTCGAAGCATTCCTGCAGGCCTCCAGCACTACCGTCAGGACCGAAGCCGACAAACTGCTAGTACTGAACTCACGGGTGAGCCACCAAGTATATTCGATTATCCGAGACGCTGTATCCTACACGGCCGCTATCATGATACTAAAAGAACAATATACTAAGCCAGTCAACGAGGTCTACGCTAGACACCTCCTGGCTACCCGCAAACAGCGACCCGGGGAATCGGGTGACGAATACCTACGGGCACTGAGAGTCCTCGGCCGGGACTGCAAGTGCAAATCGGTGACGGCCGCGGAAAATACTGATGACCTAATCAGAGACGCCTACGTCGCCGGCATCAGGTCCAGCTACACTCGACAGAGACTGCTAGAGCAAAGTGGGCTCAACCTGCAGAAGGCTGTGGCCCTTGCTAACTCGCTGGACGTGGCCCTCCGAAACATGGATGCCTACCCCCCCGACCATACGGCCCTCCCCGCCCCGTGGATGTCGCGGGGGCTGCCATCTTGGGACACGGTAAGGCAACAGGCCTGCGCCACACCACCACTGCCACGGCCCACCTGCAGCCCAACTACAGCTGCGATGTCCAGAGGCTCAAAGTGCTATTTCTATGGCCAGGCCAAACACCCCAGACAACACTGCCCGGCGAAGGACGCGATCTGCTCCAAATGCGGAAAGAGGGGCACTATGCCAAAGTGTGCAGGGCGAAACCGACCAACTCCAGCAGCACCGCGTGTGAGCCGTGCAGGTCGCCATCTTGGACACCACCAGCTGCGTGTGAGCCGTGCGGGCCGCCATCTTGGACACCACCAGCTGCGTGTGAGCCGTGCAGGCCGTCATCTTGGACATCACCAGCCACGTGTGAGCGGTGCGGGCCGCCATCTTGGACGTCACTTTGGGACCAGGCCCCTGACTCCCCCACTGCCTCGCGCGAGTACAACAGCGACCCACTGATCTCAACGATGGCCTCCATCATCCTGGACCAATCCAGGCCTCACCAACTGGCCAGGTCCACGATGGACATCAAGGTAAACGGTCACGCAACAAACTGCCTATTTGACTGCGGGAGCACGGAGAGCTTTATCCACCCCGACACGGTGCGACGCTACTCCCTATCAGTCATGCCCACGCGCCACCGGGTCTCTATGGCCTCCAAATCCCATACGGCGGACGTCGGCGGCTACTGTGTAGCGACCCTGACAGTAATGGGCACAGAGTACAAAGACTTTAAACTCCTTGTCCTGCCACAGCTCTACGCTGCTGTGCTACTGGGACTGGATTTCCAGTGCCACCTAGAGAGTGTCACGATGGCGTACGGCGGGCCCCTGCCCCCACTTACAGTCTGCAGCCGGCAAAATTTAAAACAACCGCCGCGCACAATATGCAGCCTATCCACCCTGAAAGTCAGCCCCCCCTCCGTTGTTTGCTAATCTCACCCACGACTGCAAGCCCATCGCAACAAAAAGCAGGCGGTACAGTGCCGGGGATAGAAGCTTCATTAAAATAGAAGTAGAGGGACTCCTGCGGGAGGGGATTATCGAGGGCAGCACCAGCCCATGGCGAGCCCAAGTAGTGGTCATGAAGACCAGCGAGAAACAGCGCCTGGTCATTGACTACAGTCAAACAATCAATAGGTATACCCAATTAGACGCATACCCCCTTCCCCGCATATCTGATATGGTCAATCAGATTGCACAGTACCGGGTATTCTCTACCATTGACCTGAAGTCGGCATACCACCAACTCCCTATCAGGCCTGAAGACCGCCAGTATACTGCCTTTGAGGCAAACGGCCGCCTCTACCACTTCCTCAGAGTCCCCTTCGGCGTCACAAATGGGGTCTCAGTCTTCCAAAGGGAGAAGGAACGGATGGTTGACCAGAACGCGCTGCAGGCCACTTTTCCCTACCTGCACAATGTCACCATCTGCGGCCATGACGAGCAGGGCCATGACGCCAATCTAGAAAAATTCCTCCGAACAGCCCAGCGCTTAAATTTGACATACAACAAAGAAAAGTGTATGTTTCGCACCACCCGCCTCGCTATCCTTGGCTGTGTAGTGGAAAACGGAGTCATCGGCCCCGACCCCGACCGAATGCGCCCCCTTCTGGAACTACCCCTGCCTCACTGCCTCAAAGCCCTGAAGAGATGTCTGGGGTTTTTCTCTTATTACGCCCAATGGGTGCCCACGGACAAAGCCCGGCCCCTTATCAAGTCAACCTCCTTCACCCTGGCGGCAGAGGCCCGTGCAGCCTTCACCCGCATAAAAGAGGACATTGCAAAGGCTACAATGCACGCCGTGGACGAGTCCATCCCTTTCCAAGTGGAGAGCGATGCGTCTGACTTCGCCCTGGCCGCAACCCTTAACCAGGCGGGGAGACCCGTGGCCTTCTTTTCACGAACCCTCCAGGGCCCCAAAATTAGACACTCCTCAGTCGAAAAGGAGGCCCAGGCTATAGTGGAGGCTGTACGGCATTGGAGGCATTACCTGGCCGGTAAACGCTTCACCCTGCTCACTGACCAACGATCAGTAGCATTTATGTTCAATAACAAGCAGAGGGGCAAAATCAAAAACGACAAGATATTGCGGTGGAGGATCGAATTATCCACCTACAATTATGATATCTTATACCGGCCCGGGAAACTTAATGAGCCCCCGGACGCCCTATCCCGTGGAACATGTGCCAATGCACAGGTCGATAGGCTACGGGCCCTCCACAACGATCTCTGCCACCCGGGGGTCACCAGGTTTTTCCACTTCATTAAGGCCCGCAACCTGCCTTACTCCATCGAGGAGGTCAGGACCATGACCAGGAACTGCCAAGTCTGTGCCGAATGCAAACCGCACTTTTATAGGCCAGACAGGGCGCACCTGATAAAAGCCACCCGCCCCTTCGAGCGCCTAAGCGTAGATTTTAAAGGGCCCCTCCCCTCCTCTGACTGCAACACGTACTTCCTCAACATCATTGACGAGTACTCCCGTTTCCCGTTCGCTATCCCCTGCCCGGACATGACCAGCGCCACAGTCATCAAATGTCTCAATGACCTCTTCGCCATATTCGGTTTCCCCAGCTACATCCACAGTGACAGGGGCTTGTCGTTCATGAGCGACGAGCTGCGCCAGTACCTGCTCGAAAAAGGGATAGCCACGAGCAGGACCACCAGCTACAACCCTCGGGGTAACGGACAAGTAGAAAGGGAGAACACGACAGTGTGGAAAACCGCCATGCTAGCCTTAAAGTCCAGAGGCCTCCCAACCTCCCGCTGGCAAGAAGTCCTCCCCGATGCGCTTCACTCCATACGGTCACTACTCTGTACCGCCACGAACGCCACCCCTCACGAGAAAATGTTCGTCTTCCCTAGGAAATCCACCTCGGGGACATCGCTACCACCATGGCTGACGTCTCCAGGGCCCGTCTTGCTCAGGAAGCACGTGAGAAGCCATAAAACAGACCCCCTGGTCGAAAGGGTCCACCTCCTCCACGCCAACCCACAATATGCATATGTGGCGTATCCTGACGGGCGGGAGGACACGGTCTCCATACGAGACCTCGCACCCTCAGGTGCCACCGAAAACACCATTACCCACTACCCATTACCATTACCCACTACCATTACCCACGACACACCCCTAGAAGGGAATCCACATCTAACCCAAGTAGACGGCACGCCAGGGCCCTGTGACCCACCCTTATACACCCACCGACCCCGCACCCACGAAGACGACACGCCGGTGCTCCGGCCCACACGGGAAACGGCCGCGGGAAAAGAACCGCCGCAGCCGGCACCACGACGATCACTACGGCAGACAAGACCCCCGGAGAGACTTGCCTATACGAACTTCTGAGACACTTCACCCCGCCAGACTCATTTTAAACAAGGGGTGAATGTGGTAAACCACTAATCTGCCTGTACAGAACATGTCTGGGCATGCCTCAGCTGGCTCCGCCCCTGGCTCCACCCCTAAGCCCAGGTATAAAGGTGATTGATCTCCAGTCCTCCTGGCTTTAAGGATCGGTCTACCAGCAGAGGCATGCTCGTATTCTTTTGTTAATAAAAGCCTACTTGTTATAAGTTTAACTCTTAGTCTTCTGGAGTTATTGATGGCGCATCAGGGCCTGAGAGCACAGCGAGAGCGGGACCAGTGATCGGGACTGGCGGGGATAAAAGGAGCGGGAGTGGGGGCCCGAGAGCGCAGCGAGAGCGGGACGAGTGATCGGGACTGGCGGGGATAAAAGGAGCGGGAGTGGGGGCCCGAGAGCGCAGCGAGAGCGGGACCAGTGATCGAGTGTGGCGGGGATAAAAGGAGCGGGAGTGGGGGCCCGAGAGCACAGCGAGAGCGGGACCAGTGATCGGGACTGGCGGGGAGAAAAGGAGCAGGAGTGGGGGCCCGAGAGCACAGCGAGAGCGGGACCAGTGACCGGGACTGGCAGGGATAAAAGGAGTGGGAGTGGGGGCCCGAGAGCACAGCGAGAGCGGGACCAGTGATCGGGACTGGCGGGGATAAAAGGAGCGGGAGTGGGGGCCCGAGAGCACAGCGAGAGCGGGACCAGTGATCGGGACTGGTGGGGATAAAAGGAGCGGGAGTGGGGGCCCGAGAACACAGCGAGAGCAGGACCAGTGATCGGGACTGGTGGGGATAAAAGGAGCGGGAGTGGGGGCCCGAGAGCGCAGCGAGAGCGGGACCAGTGATCGGGACTGGTGGGGATAAAAGGAGCGGGAGTGGGGGCCCGAGGGCACAGCGAGAGCGGGACCAGTGATCGAGTGTGGTGGGGATAAAAGGAGCGGGAGTGGGGGCCCGAGAGCACAGCGAGAGCGGGACCAGTGATCGGGGCTGGCGGGGATAAAAGGAGCGGGAGTGGGGGCCCGAGAGCACAGCAAGAGCGGGACCAGTGATCAGGACTGGCGGGGATAAAACGAGCGGGAGCGGGGGCCCGAGAGCACAGCGAGAGCGGGACCAGTGATCGGGACTCATGGGGATAAAAGGAGCGGGAGTGGGGGCCCGAGAGCACAGCGAGAGCGGGACCAGTGATCGGGACTGGTGGGGATAAAAGGAGCGGGAGTGGGGGCCCGAGAGCACAGCGAGAGCGGGACCTGTGATCGGGACTGGCGGGGTTAAAAGGAGCGGGAGTGGGGGCCCGAGAGCACAGCGAGAGCGGGACCAGTGATCGGGACTGGTGGGGATAAAAGGAGCGGGAGTGGGGGCCCGAGAGCACAGCGAGAGCGGGACCAGTGATCGGGACTGGTGGGGATAAAAGGAGCGGGAGTGGGGGCCCGAGAGCACAGCGAGAGCGGGACCAGTGATCGGGGCTGGCGGGGATAAAAGGAGCGGGAGTGGGGGCCCGAGAGCACAGCGAGAGCGGGACCAGTGATCGGGACTGGTGGGGATAAAATGAGCGGGAGTGGGGGCCCGAGAGCACAGCGAGAGCGGGACCAGTGATCGGGACTCATGGGGATAAAAGGAGCGGGAGTGGGGGCCCGAGAGCACAGCGAGAGCGGGACCAGTGATCGGGACTGGTGGGGATAAAATGAGCGGGAGTGGGGGCCCGAGAGCACAGCGAGAGCGGGACCAGTGATCAGGACTGGCGGGGATAAAACGAGCGGGAGCGGGGGCCCGAGAGCACAGCGAGAGCGGGACCAGTGATCGGGACTCATGGGGATAAAAGGAGCGGGAGTGTGGGCCCGAGAGCACAGCGAGAGCGGGACCAGTGATCGGGACTGGTGGGGATAAAATGAGCGGGAGTGGGGGCCCGAGAGCACAGCGAGAGCGGGACCAGTGATCGAGTGTGGCGGGGATAAAAGGAGCGGGAGTGGGGGCCCGAGAGCACAGTGAGAGCGGGACCAGTGATCGGGACTGGCGGGGATAAAAGGAGCGGGAGTGGTGGCCCGAGAGCACAGTGAGAGCGGGACCAGTGATCGAGTGTGGTGGGGATAAAAGGAGCAGCGGAGAGAAAGAGAGCAAAAAATAATCAAGGAGTGACGACGCAGGGCAGCAGTTAGGTGATCGGTTGGTGATTATTACCGTTTTTTTGCTCTTTAAGCTAGGGGAGTGATTTAAATTAAGATTTGGGAAACTATAACTATTACTTTGTTAAATCAATAACTTATCCTAGATAAAGTAATTAGTTAATAAAGCTAAAAATATCGAGTGAATAAAAACCTTAAGAAATTAAATATATAAAACAAGTTTAGATAGGGATGGCAGGGTAGATGGTGTGTTGTAACTGCAGCATATGGGAGTTAGTGGAGACCAGTGAGATCCCGAGCAACCACATCTGCCGTAAGAGTCTGCAACTCGAGGAACTTCGGCTCCGAGTTTTTGACCTGGGTTCCGAGCTGCAGACATTGCGATGCATCAAGGAGCGGGAGAGTTATCTGGACACTTTGATCCAGGAGGCAGTCACACCCCTTAGGCTAGGTGGTAGTTTAGATTTGGTCAGTGGTCAGAGACAGGAGGATGTGACTACGAGTCAGGCAGGTATGGGGACCCAGGATGAAGTGATGGAGGAGCTTCAGCCTCTGACCTTGTCCAACAGGTATGAGATATTTGCTACCTGTATGAATGAAAACAAAGACTAGAGGGAGGATGGGCAATTTGACCACGGCACCGTGGGACAGGAGGCCAATCAAGTAGGGGGAGTAAAAAGGAATGTGGTAGTGGTAGGGGACAGTATAGTCAGGGGAATAGATACCGTTCTCTGCAGCTGCGACCGGGAGTCCCGAAGGCTGTGTTGCCTGCCAGGGTTAAGGATATCTCCTCGCAGCTGGAGAAGAACTTGGAGTGAGAGGGGGAGGATCCAATTGTTGTGGTCCACGTAGGAATCAACAACATAGGTAGAACTAGGAATGAGGTTCTGCTGAAGAAGTTTGAGGAGCTAGGGTCCAAATTAATAATCAGAACCTCAAAGGTAATAATCTCTGGATTACTACCTGAGCCATGTGCAAATTGGCATAGGGACAAGCAGATCAGAGAGTTGAATGTGTGGTTCAAGGAGTGGTGTGGGAGACAGAGGTTTTGATTCATGGGCACTAGTACTAGTACTGGGGAAAGAGGGAGCTGTTCCATTGGGACGGACTCCACTTAAACCGGGCTGGGACCAGTGTCCTGGCGAATTGAACAACTAGGACTGTAGATAGGGCTTTAAACTAAAAAGGGGGAGAGGAGGGTTCAGGTGAGGGAAAATTTATAAATCTAAAGAGAAAAGACAAGGCCATAGAGCAGTGTAACTATTTGGGTAAAGATAAGCAGAATGTGACAGGAAGAGACAGAGGGGGAAACATTCGCTAGCGACCATTTTGGGTCGCTAACATCACCTGGGTGCTAAATTTAGCGCCCGGCGAGAAATAGCGCTGGTGATCGGTATAGTCAGTTTTAGCGCCCCAAGAGGGAGGTGGAGCGCTAATTCAAGTGCACCACTTCCTTCTTCGAGCGCTAACCTCGAATATCAGGGTGGTGTGTTCTGCAGTGCTTTGCACGGGGCCATGTGGCGCTGCCGCATGGAAGAGCTCTTCCCGTCATTAAAGGGGAGGGCCCAAGCCCACAACTCTGCGGGGCCCTCTCTGGACCATCGGGGAGAGGAGTGATATGCCAGCAGCCCAGCACTCAAGAGGAGTGCCGGGCTGCCAGATTGCGGCACAGACTCTGTGTTCAAAGAGTCAACGGGTCCCGACAAGTAAGTCGGCCGATTTCTTTTGTCCCCCGCCCGCCACCTCCCCTTTATTTATCGCCTCACGAGCCTCCTGCTGCTCCGTTCCCGCCCCCTGAATCGGTCACTGTCATTACCCAGTGCAGATTCAGGGGGCGCGGGCCAATTTTGCAGGCGGGGCGCTGCACACAGTGATGTCATCACCTGCGCAGCAGAGCAGGGCGCTACCGGTTACCACCGCCACTAAACTCCTGCTGAACTTAGCGGGAGTCATTAGCGGCGCTGCGCCTGGGCGAAAAGTTATTTGCGCCCTGTTAGCGTCCCCCAGGGACACTAACAAGAGGTGCAAATGCATCAAATTTCTAGTCCTCGAGCTTAACAGTAATCGTGCATCAGTGAATAAGGTCAAATCAGGGGAAAATGGTATAAAGTTAAAATTAATGGCGTTTTATCTGAATGCATGAAACATTTGTAACAAGATAGATGACTTCATGGCACAAATAGAGATAAATAGGTTTGATCTAATATCTATTACAAAGATGTAGTTGCATGGTGACCAAGGTTGGGAACTAAATATTCCAGGGTACTAGATGTTTTGAAAAGTCAGACAAAATGGAAAAGCAGGGGGTAGTCCTGATAATGAAGGATGACATAAGGACAGTAGTGAGAAAGGATCTTGGCTCAGAATATCAGGAAGTAGAATCAGTATGGGTGGAGATAAGAAATAACAAAGGGCAGAAATATCTGGTGGGATTAGTTTATAGGCCCCCTAAAAGTAGCTATACTTTTGGACAAAGTATTAATCAAGAAATAAGAGGAGCTTGTAAAAAAGGTAAAGCAATAATCATGGGAGACTGTAATCTTCATATAGACTGCACAAATCAAATTGGCAAAAGTAGTTTGGAGGACGAGTTCATGGAATGCATTCGAGGCAGGTTCCTAGAACAATACATCGTGGAACTGAGCTGGGAACAAGTTATTTTAGATCTTTTCTTGTGTAATGAGACTGGGTTAATTAGTAATTTCATAGTAAGGGATCTCCTGGGGAAGAGTGATCATAATATAATAGAATTTCATGTTGAGTTCGAGAGCGACGTACTTAAATATGAAACTAAAGTCTTAGGGGGAGAAATTCAGTTGGTCGCGCCACCCGTTAGCGCCATAAGAGGGCAATAAGTGGGGCACGGCGATACCTGCGCCTCTCACGAAATTGAGCGGACATTTAGCGGCGGCGCTAAACCGCAACGCCCGCTCAGCTGCGCATGCAGATCCTGACGTCATTTCAGAGTGCAATGCCCTTGGGGCGCCCTGGACCAGAAATTCAGGGGCGTCCCCCTCCTTTCCGCCTGTCGCTCCCAACGACTGGTTGACTGGAACGGTTCCCAGTCGCTGTGGGGCTGGGGGGGGGGGCGCTATTTAATGGGGGCTCTTCCTGGCTTCTTTGTGGTAGCCATTTTTGGACCACTCCTTCTGAGAGAGAGAGAGATTTGCAGAGAGACAAAGGGAGAGAGATTTCTGCATTGAGTCAGCGCTCACTGAGGTACTTTTGGCTTCTGACCAGAACTTTGTAGTTGCTTGGCTTTTTCACCGGCAAAACTTTGAGTGGCCATATACTATGAGGGCTGCAATGGATGGGAACGTCGGGCTTCTCCATTACATTGAGAGGGCACAGAGACGCAGAGAGAGAGTGCCAATCATGGCCAGACGGAGGAGGGCCAACAGGCGTCAGCACACGAGACCTTACGCTCCCAGGATTTTCCACCAACAGTTCTCATACCTCAATATATCTGAGGAGCAGTGTTTTCAGAGGCTGTGATTCAGCAAGGAGGTGGTCACTGAGCTCTACCACCTGCTTCAGCCAGATCTGCAGCCTCAACTGAGGAGCAGGACGTCTCTGTCGGTGGCAGTGAAGGTAACAGTGGCTCTCAACTTCTATGCCATCGGCTCCTTTCAATCTGCTACTGGGGACATTGCCAATATCTCCCAGTTCGCGGTGCATTGCTGCATCTGTCAAGTCATGAATGCCCTCTTTAAAAGGAGACGACAGTACATCTCCTTCCCCATGACCCCCGACAAGCAGCAAGAGTGCGCAATGGGCTTTGCAAGAATAGCGGGCTTCCCCATGGTCCAGGGCGCCATTGACTGCACGCATGTGGCTTTGCGGGCGCCGCAAGAGAATGCCGAGGATTTCTGCAACCGAAAGGGGTTCCATTCATTGAACGTCCAGTTGGTCTGTGACCACAGACAGCTGATAGTCGCTGTCAATGCCCGCTTTCCAGGCAGCAGCCACGATGCCTTCATCCTGTGCCAGACTTCTGTGGCAGATCTTTTCAAGGCCCCAGCTCACCCAGGAGGCTGGCTTCTCGGGGACAAGGGCTATCCTCTGTGCACCTGGCTGATGACCCCGTTCCGTTCAACCAGCACCCCTGCTGAAGAACGATACAATGAGAGCCATCAAGCTACCAGGAACATCGTTGAGCACAGAATCGGCGTGCTCAAGCAACGGTTCCGCTGTCTGGACCATTCCGGAGGAGCCCTTCAGTACTCACCTGAGCGAGTCTCCCACTTCGTTGTAGTGTGCTGCATGCTGCATAACCTGGCAATCCTCAGGACTCAGCCACTGCCACCAGACATTGGAGCACCAGCAGAGGAGGAGGAGGAGGAGGAGCAGCAGCACCAAGACGGGAGGGAGGCACAAAGTGCAAGGGCTGTCCGTCAGCAGCTTATAGCAAGTCGCTTCTAGGCCCCCTCTGAGGGAATGGCTTCTGCCATTCAAAGAACATGAATGGAACCGTGCCGCAACCCCTAAGCCGGTCAAGGCAACAATTAGTTCAAAGAGCAAACATGCACATTCTGAATAAAGACACTTCTTTATTTAACAAACCGTGTGCCCTTCCCGCATGACAAAGTAATAGAGAGAAACCCCCGTCAGTCACATTACTGGCTCTCACAACCTGGAGACAATGACCAAAACAGTAACAAAAATATGACCACAATCCTCGGCCTTCAATAAAACAATTAACAATATTTTGCCACACCTCGTACTTTTTGCCCTTCGAGGGTGATCTGCTTCGCTTGCGAGATTTGCCCCTTCCCACCCTGCAGCTCCTCCGCAATGGGACCCCAGTGGCTGGAGCAAGGCTGGGGGAAGGCTGCTGAGTGTCAGAAACTGAGACTGCAGATGCCCTTGAGGGAAGGCCTGGACCAGCTCTGGGCCTGGAGGGCCCGACTGCTGACTGCTCCAACTCTGCATGGGCGGCACCAATCTGTCCTACAGGTGGTGGCAGCTGCAGTGGAGAAGTGACAATGCTGGCAGCAGGAATGCTGTCATCCAGAGAGATGACAGCAACTCCCTGTTCGGCCGACACACTGGCACTCCCACGTGGCAGCACTGCAGCATGCGGAGCATTCTGCTAAAGCATAGATTGCTGGCCTGCTGCGGCGCGGTGAGGGCCCCGGCGAATCCTGCCTGATCCAGCGAGGGTGGCAGCAGTCAGTGCTCGTGTGGCCTCAATCTGCATCTGCATGAGACCAGCCACTGACTGCATTGCAGCACTAAGCAATTGCGTGGCAGCTGCCTGTGCTGCGCCGACGTCCTGGACAATCCTTGCCTGTGTTGCGCCGAAGTCCTGGAGACTCCTTGCCTGTGCTGCGCCGAAGTCCTGGACACTCCTTGCCAGTGACTCAATGGAATCTGGCATCCTTGCCACTGCAGCCATGAGCTCAGTGTGCCTGTGCTCCGCCTGGGCGCTCATTTCAGCGAGGAGCCGTACCTCTTCTGCGCTCACTGTAGCAGGACTCGAGGCCAGACTCTCCCTCCGGGGAGAAGGCCGCTGAGCTTCCCTACCCCCCTTGCGTTGCTGCAGCCCGCTGGGCCCCGGAGCTTCACCCTCCTCAAACCATTCCCCCCTGCTCCCCTCCAGGGAAGACGTGTCCCCATTATGGCCATGGGCTGCTTCGGCTGAGGGTGGCACTGATGGTCCGGCTTCCTCCTCGTCATCGCCTTCAGAATCACTCACAGTGGCAGCTTGAGGGCCCGCCTCCTCACCTGGAGAATCAGCATCTGAAAGCAGGGAGGTACAAGAGTGGCTTTAGCGTGAGGACAAGGTGGCAGCGAGGGAGGCATGAGTGCTGCAATGTACTGATTTGGCTCGAAAGTGGCAAAGGATGCTAGTGTGAGGAACAAGTAGAAGGAGAGAGGTCAAAAAGGTGATGACCTTACCATTGCTGTCCATAATGGGGTCGGCATCTCCAGTGGCGACGGGGCCAATCATCCAGCCTGCCATAATCCATTGGATTCGCTGCTCCAGATCGGTCAGGGCTTGAAGGTGAGGCCGGCCTCCCCCGGTCCATTGCTGCTGCCTCCTGTTATGCGCCAGCTTGCCCTGCAAGAGAAAGGACGGGCTCTGAGTACAGTGTGAAGCCCTGATCTTGGCTGCACTGCCTCCCATGGTCGAATAGCCCTTACAGTGTGAAGCCCTGACCTTGGCTGCACTGCCTCCCATGGACGAAGAGCCCTTACAGTGTGTAAAGTGCTGAATGTGCGTGTGAGTTTCGTGAAAGGGCCATAGGTGTTGGATGAGTGCTGGGCATTGGGGCTTTCAGGACCCTTTGACCATAAAGTGAGGTCGACATGCAGGGATGAAGAGGATTCTGAAAAGGGCACTCACCCTGACGACCCGAGTGAGGTTGTTGAACTTCTTCCTGCATTGCACAGGGGTCCTAGACACCATGCTGCTGGAGGTCACTCTGTGAGCCACCTCCCTCCAAGCTTTTCGATAGTCGCTGGGCAGTGGCCTCCTGCCACTGTCCGGGTACAGGAGAGATCGCCTGCGCTCCACCGCGCCAACCAGAACCTCCAAGGCCCCCTCGCTGAACCGCTGCGCTCGCTCCCTGGCCCTCTCCATGGTCCTTGGCTTAAGAATGTGGCAACAGGTCTGTCCAGGCCGAGATTCAGGGCTCCGATGCGCAGGGTGTGGTTGCAATTCAAGATCGACCCTCCCCTTTAAGGGCTGACGTGTCTGTGTGCAATCGCTAACTGGCCGCACCTGCGCTGCGCCCGCCCTCGGAGGTAGCGCCTCGCTCCTCCGGCTTAGCGCCTTAAGACAGTCGTGCAGCGCCTGTTTTAGCGCTCCAAGTACCTCCTGGGGCGAAGGAGGTCAATTTACCAGTAGGTGGCGATAATTTGCGCTGGGCGCAAAATTTCATGCCCGGCCGATACTCGCCCCAAACGGGGCGATACCGAATTTCTCCCCCTTAAACTTAAATAAAGCCAATTACATAGGTATGAGGGGTGACTTGGCTAATGTAGATTGGGAAATTAGATTAAAAGATATGATGGTAGATATGCAATGGTGAACATTTAAAGAAATATTTCATAATTCTCAACTAATTTTTTCTAGTTCATTCATGGAATGTGGGCATCACTGGCAAGTCCAGCATTTATTGCCCATCACTAATTGCCCTTGAGAAGGTGGTGGTGTGCCGCTTTCTTGAAACGCTGCAGTTCATGTGGTGAAGGTACTCCCACAGTGCTGTTATGTAGGGAATGCCAGGATTTTGACCTAGTGACGATGAAGGAATGGTGATATATTTCCAAGTCAGAATGGTGTGTGACTTGAAGGGGATCTTGGAGAAGGTGGTGTTCCCATGTGTCTGCTGCCCTTGTCCTTCTATGTGGTAGAGGTCACGGGTTTGGGAGGGGCTGTCAAAGGAGCCTTGGCGAGTTGCTGCAGTGCATCTTGTAGATAGTATACACTGCAGACTTGGTGCGCCAGTGGTGGAGGGAGTGAATGTTTAAGGTGGTGGATGGGGTGCCAACCAAGTGAACTGCTTTGCCCTGGATGGTGTTGAGTTTCTTGAATGTTGTTGGAGCTGCACTCATCCAGGCAAGTGGAGAGTATTTCATCACACTCTTGACTTGTGCCTTGTAGATGGTGGAAAGGCTTTGGGGAGTCAGGAAGTGAGTCACTCGCCGCAGAATATCCAGCCTCTGACCTGTTCTTGTAGCCACCGTTTTTATGTGGCTGGTCCAGTTAAGTTTCTGGTCAATGTTGACCACCAGGATGTAGATAGTGGGAGATTCGATGATGGTAATGCCATTGAATGTCAAGGGGAGGTGGTTGGACTTTCTCTTGTTGGAGATGGTCGTTGCCTAGCACTTCTGTGGTGTGAATGATATTTGTTACTTACCAACCCAAGCCTGAATGTTGGCCAGGTCTTGCTGCATGCGGGCACGGACTGCTTCATTATTTGAGGAGTTGCGAATGGAACTGAACTTTGTGCAGTCATCAGCGATTATCCCCACTGCTGACCTTATGATGACGGGAAGGTCATTGATGAAGCAGCTGAAGATGATTGGGCCTAGGACACTGCCCTGAGGAACTCCCGCAGCGATGTCTAGCATTTATTTCATTGAGAAATAAAAGCGCCACAGGAAAAGTGATCCATCTGTGGCTAATTAAAAAGGTTAAGGACAGTATTAGATTAAAAGAAGAGGCTTATAATGTTGCCAAGAAGTGTAGTAAGCTTAAGGATTGGGAGAGTTTTAAAAACCCACAAAGGATGAGCAAATAATTGATATAAAGAAGGAGAAAATAGAATATGAGAGTAAACTAGTGAGATAAATAAAAACAGATTATAAGAGCTTCCACAAGTATGTAAAAAGGAAGAGGGTAGCAAAAGTAAACATTGGTACCTTAGAGCTTGGGACAGGAGAAATTATAATGGGGAATAAGGCTATAGACAGGGCTAAGCGATCCCACAATCAATGGATCAGATCAAAGCTCTGCAGTCCTGCCACATCCAGTCATGAATGGTGGTGGACCATTAAACAACTAACGGGAGCAGGCCAGAGGCTGGGAATTCTGCGGCGAGGGTCTCACCTCCTGACTCCCCAAAGCCTTTCCACCATCTACAAGGCACAAGTCAGGAGTGTGATGGAATACTCTCCACTTGCCTGGATGAGTGCAGCTCCAACAACACTCAAGAAGCTCGACACCATTCAGGATAAAGCAGCCAGCTTGATTGGCACTCCATCCACCACCTTCAACATTCACTCCCTCCACCACCGGCGCACTGTGGCTGCAGTGTGTACCATCTACAAGATGCACTGCAGCAACTCGCCAAAGCTCCTTCAACAGCACCTTCCAAACCCGCGACCTCTACCACTTAGAAGGACAAGGGCAGCAGACGCACGGAAACATCACCACCTACAAGTTCCCCTCCAAGCCACACACCATCCTGACTTGGACCTGTAACGCCGTTCCTTCACTGTCGCTGGGCCAAAATCCTGGAACTCCCTTCCTAACAGCATTGTGGGAGTACCTTCACCACACGGACTGCAGCGGTTCAAGAAGGCGGCTCACCACCATCTTCTCAAGGGCAATTAGGGATGGGCACTAAATGCAGGCCTAGCCAGCCAGCGACGCCCACATCCCATCAATGAATTTAAAAAAAAAGAATATCCCCATCCTCAATGATGCTGGAGCCCAGCACGTGAGTGCAAAAGACAAGGCTGAAGCGTTTGCAACCAACTTCAGCCAGAAGTGCCGAGTGGATGATCCATATCAGCCTACTCCCAAGGTCCCCATCATCACAGAAGCCATTCTTCAGCCAATTCGATTCACTCTACGTGATAACAAGAAACGGCTGAGCACACTGGATACAGCAAAGGCCATGGGCCCCGACAACATCCCGGCTATCGTGCTGAAGACTTGTGCTCCAGAACTAGCCACGCCTCTAGCCAAGCTGTTCCAGTACAGCTACAATACTGGCATCTATCCGACAATGTGGAAAACTGCCCAGGTATATCCTGTCCACAAAAAGCAGGAAAAATCCAACCCGGCCAATTACCGCCACATCAGTCTACTCTCAATCGTCAGCAAAGTGATGGAAGGTGTCATCGACAGTGCTAGCAAGCAGCACTTACTCACCAATTACCTGCTCACTGATACCCAGTTTGGGTTCCGCCAAGACCACTCGGCTCCCGACCTCATTACTGCCTTGGTCCAAACATAGACAAAGGAGCTGAATTCCAGAGGTGAGGTGAGAGTGAATGCCCTTGACATCAAGGCAGCATTTGACCGAGTCTGGCATCAAGGAGCCCTAGTAAAACTGAAGTCAATGGGAATCAGGGGGAAAACGCTCCACTGGCTGGAGTCATACCTAGCACAAAGGAAGATGGTTGTGGTGGTTGAAGGCCAATCATCACAGCCCCAGGACATCGCTGCAGGAGTTTCTCAGGGCAGTGTCCTAGGCCCAACCATCTTCAGCTGCTTTATCAATGACCTTCCCTCCAACATAAGGTCAGAAATAGAAACATAGAAACATAGAAGATAGGAACAGGAGTAGGCCATTCGGCCCCTCGAGCCTGCTCCGCCATTTAATGAGATTATGGCTGATCATCCAAATTCAGTACCCTGTCCCTGCTTTCTCCCCATATCCCTTGATCCCTTTAGTCTTAAGAAATATATCTAACTCCTTCTTGAATATATTTAATGAATTGGCCTCAACTGCCTTCTGTGGTAGAGAATTCCACAGGTTCCCCACTCTCTGGGTGAAGAAATTCCTCCTCATCTCTGTCCTAAATGGCTTACCCCTTATCATTAGACTGTGACCCCTGGTTCTGGACTCCCCCGCCATCAGGAACATCCTTCCTGCATCTAGTCTGTGTAGTCCTGTTAGAATTTTATAAGTTTCAATGAGATCCCCTCTCATTCTTCTAAAACTCCAGCGAGTATAAGCCCAATCGACCCAATCTCTCTTCATACGTCATTCCTGCCATCCCAGGTATCAGTCTGGTGAATCTTCGCTGCACTCCCTCCATGGCAAGAATATCCTTCCTCAGATAAGGTGACCAAAACTGCACACAATACTCAAGGTGTGGTCTCACCAAGGCCCTGTACAACTGCAGCAAGACATCCTTGCTCCTGTACTCAAATCCTCTCGCTCTGAAGGCCAACATACCATTTGCCTTCTTAACCGCCTGCTGCACCTGCATGCTTACCTTCAGCGACTGGTGCACAAGGACACCCAGGTCTCGTTGCACTTCCCCTTCTCCCAATCTATTGCCGTTCAGATAATAATCTGCCTTCCTGTTTTTGCCACCAAAGTGGATAACCTCGCATATATCCACATTATACTGCATCTGCCATGCATCTGCTCAATCACCCAACCTGTCCAAATCATATTGGAGTTTCTCTGCATTCTCCTCACAGCACACACGCCCACCCAGCTTTGTGTCGTCTGCAAACTTGGAGATATTACATCTAGTTCCCTCGTCTAGATCGTTAATATGTATTGTGAAATAGCTGGGGTCCTAGCATCCCACTAGTCACTGCCTGCCATTTGGAAAAAGACCCGTTTATTCCAACTCTTGGCTTCCTGTCTGCCAACCAGTTCGCTATCCAAGTCAGTACCTTACCCCCAATCCCATGGGGGAAAAATTCGGTATCGCCCCATTTGGGGCGCCGTTATCGGCCATGCGCAAAGTTTAGCGCCTGGCGCTAATTATCGCCTCCGGCAGCAAACTTGGCTTTTATTGCCACTGGAGGTGATTGGAGCGCTAAATCAGGCGCTTCACACTTGTCTTAAGGCGCAAAGGCCGAGGAGTGATGTGCTACTTCAGAGCGCTGGCGAAGCAAGGAAGGATAAATCAAAATAAACCTGCAAAGTGCTGCTCAGTACTCAAAACTCCTTCACACAGCATTGAATCTCTCCAGAAGTCTCTCTCTCTCTCAGAATGCGTGGTGCAAAAATGTCACTGACAAAAAAAGGCAGGAAGCGGTCGCCTTTAAATAGCGCTCCCCTAGTCCCTTTCTGACAGCATAACGCTCCCCTCAACCTGTCGTTGCTAGCGGCAGGCGGTAAGGCAGGGGGCGCCACTCAATATCCGGTCCGGGGCGCCAACGGGCGTTGCGCACTCGACTGACGTCACAATCTGCCGGCGCAGGAGATCGTGGCGGAAGTGCTTAGCGCCGCTGCAAAATGTCTAGTTAATTTCGCGAGCGACACAAACATCGCCGCGCCCGGCCTCTAGTTGCTTTGCGCCCCAATTGGCGCCCTCTTAAGGCGCTAACGGGAGGCGCAAACAACTGAATTTTTCCCCCCATGTGCTTTAACTTTACACGCTAATCTCTTATGGGGATGTTCGCTGATGACTGCACAGTGTTCAGCGCCATTCGCAACTCCACAGATAATGAAGCAGTCCATGCCCGCATGCAACAAGACCTGGACGACGTTAAGCGGCAGGTAACATTCGCGCCACAGTAGTGCCAGGCAATGACTATCTCCAACAAGTGAGAGTCTAACCACCTCCCCTTGACATTCAATGGCATTATCAGCATCCTTGTGGTCACCATTAACCAGAAACTTAACTGGACCAGCCACATAAATACTGTGACTACAAAAGCAGGTCAGAGGATAGGTATTCTGCGATGAGTGTCTCACCTCCTGACTCCCCAAAGCCTTTCCACCATCTACAAGGCACAAGTAAGGAGTGTGATGGAATACTCTCCACTTGCTTGGATGAGTGCAGCTCCATCAACACTCAAGAAGCTCGACACCATCCAGGACAAAGCAGCCCGATTAATTGGCACCCCATCCACCACCTTAAACATTCACTCCCTCCTCCACCAGCGTACCGTGGCTGCAGTGTGTACCATCTACAAGATGCACTGCAGCAACTCGCCAAGGCTTCTTCGGCAGCACCTCCCAAACCCGCGACCTCTTCCACCTAGAAGGACAAGGGCAGCAGGCGCATGGGAACCCCACCACCTCCAAGTTCCCCTCCAAGTCACACACCATCCTGACTTAGAAGTATATCGCCGATCCTTCATCGTCGCTGGGTCAAAATCCTGGAACTCCCTACCTAACAGCACTGTGGGAGTACCATCACCACACGGACTGCAGCGTTTCAAGAAGGCAGCTCGCCACCACCTTCTGAAGGGAAACTAGGGATGGGCAATAAATGCTGGCATTGCCAGCGACGCCCTGATCCCATAAACAAATGTTAAACAAATATTTTGTATTTGTCTTCACAGTAGAAGACATAAAAAACATACCAGAAATAGTAGAGATCCAAGGATCTAATGAAAATGAGGAACTTAAGGTAATTAATATCAGAAGAGAAAAAGTGCTGGAGAAATTAATGGGATGAAAAGCCAACAAATACCCTGGGCCTGATGGCCTTCATCCTAGGGTACTAAAAGAGGTGGCTGCAGAAATAGTGGATGCATTGGTTGTGATCTTCCAAAATTCCCTAGATTCTGGAACAGTCCCATTGGATTGGAAGGTAGCTAATGTAACCCTACTATTCAAGAAAGGAGGGAGAGAGAAAACAGGGAACTACAGGCCAGTTAGCCTGACATCAGTCCTCAGGAAAATGCTGGAATTCATGATATGATTAGACAGAGTCAATGTGGTTTTATGCAAGGGAAATCGTGTTGACAAATGTATTAGAGTTTTTTGAGGGTGTAACGAGCAGGGTAGATAAAGTGGAACCAGTGGATGTAGTCTATTTTGATTTTCAAAAGGCATTCAATAAGATGCCACACGAAAGGTTATTACACAAGATAAGGTCTCATGGGATTGGGGTTAATATATTAGCATGGATAGATGATTGGTTAAAGGACAGAAAGCAGAGAGTAGGAATAAATGGGTAATTTTAAGGTTGGCAGGCTGTAACTAGTGGGGTGCCGCAAGGATCAGTGCTTGGACTTCAGCTATTTACAATCTATATTAATGACTTAGATGAAGGGACCAAGTGTAATGCATCCAAGTTTGCTGACAATACAAAGCTAGGTGGGGAAGTAAGCTGTGAAGAGGACACAAAGGCCGGAATTTTTACCTGGAGACCCACTGGGAGTGGGGGTGCCGGTAGCGCAGGGGAAACCCGGAAGTAACTGCAGCACATCTATCAGTGGCGTTTTGACCCAGCGAGTCTATTTGCATCTGACTTCCGGGTTTCTAGACCAATTAATGCAAGCTGAAGTATTTACAGGAACACTGCAATGATGAAATTTGAAGGATTGTGGAGGTGGGGGAAACAGAGGAAGTAAGAATGGACTTGCAACGTGCTAAGGCTGCACCTCCATTCAATTATGCCTCCATAGAACTGATGCTGCGCTGTATAAGGGCTCACAAGGAAATACTATTCCAGTTGATGGGAGGAAGGAGCCTGCTTCAAAGACCAAGAAGGGATGGCTGGAGATCACTGAGGAGATCAGCAGGAGGAGTGTGGTGCCACGCTCCTGGATATAGTGCTGGAAGCGCTTTAATGACCCTGTGAGGGCTGGAAAGACGAGTACAATGTCACATTCAACTCCGTCCTGATGTGTGTGCCACCCCAGCCCCCTCACTCAGCCTTCCCGAGCCTACTCCTGCACATCACTCCCCACACCAATGTACCTTGCAGGAGCACCCATCCCTCTCTGTCTATGCACCTCCGCACATCCCCATCTGACACTCTGACACTCACCCTCATCTTAATGCAGTGCCACGCCTCTCCCTCATAGTCACCCTCAACAGATGTTGCCCATCCATCCCTTCTGCACATTCCATGACTCTCACTCAAAGGTCTCTTATTTCCATCCTTGCAGGAGAAGAGAGCACATAAAACCAGGGAGAGACAGAGAATCAGAGGTGGCCCTCCAGTCATCATCACACTGACAGCTGTAGAGGAGAACATGCTGGAGATAAGCCAAATGTCGATGGCCTGGCGATCGGAGATGGAGAGATTGGGGCCTCCCAGCTACCTGGTGACAGAATTAAATATCACGCAGTGTTGACTTGATGTCAGCAGTCCGTGAAATATGATCATGTGCATAACGTTCACTTACAACATTCTTACTGTGACAGTTCCAATTACTGTCTTTAGTCTCCCACAGGCCCATCAAGTGTCCCGCAGGAGGTGGTGCCAGTAGACGACAACGACTCCTCGGAAGAGGTCACTCACTCTGAGGGTGCACCGTCACAGGACTCATGCAGACCATGCACCAGCTCAGATACACACACGTCAGTGGAACCAGTAAGACAGACAGTTATGTTATCAGCTGGTGTCTCACGCATCACATGTGAGCAAGAGCAGATGGTGGAGACAGGGTGTAGGGGGTTTTGGCGGGTGGCCAGTCAGTTATGCCCCTGACTGATTGTGAGCAGTTTGAATCGCTCCCACGCCCCTGGGTTCTAGACACCGGACTTAGGTACAGGCGGCGATACAGAAAATCGAGTAGACAAGTGGTTTGGTGTAAGAAAACCAAGATTTTATTAAAACAGAATAAAAAAACACAGACTGATGAGAAGCTACTGGTAAAAATTACAGGCATAAACAATAATTATACTTATACAGGGAATGGGGAACACACGACACATCGAGGGAAAAAAACAACTACATTAACAATCCCCTTATCCTTATCCCACCCCCTATACCTAACTAGATTAAGCTATGAGGGGCCAAGAATTCATGCTCACCAATCCAAAGCCTGTTGCTTTAACAGTTGCGAGTTTTGAGGTTTGGTCTCCTGTCCTTTGGGGTACTCCGTCGCCACGTGGTCTCAGGGCGCGGTGCTGGAGCTGTTGCTGCGACGCACCTTTCCTCTCCTCAGCTACCGTTGTCATCTCGTCGCGATGGGTTCTTTTCTTCTTCTCCCTCGGGCGGTCGTCGGCGGTGACGGGGCGGTTGGTGGTCTTCACTGCTGGTTTGATTTTACTACCCAAGCGTCAAACGCCAGCATATTCGTCTAAATTCTTCCCCCAAACGCCAGCTTATAACTAGGCGTTTGGCTTTTATCAATGCGTCTTTTGCTGCCCTTCTCTGCTCTTGTCGGGTCTTTACCCTCTTCTCCGTCTCGTTTCGTTTCGTGGCCCGTGTGTCCTGTGTGACTTTGGACTCGGGTCTCGTTCCCCTCCCGCGTTTGGTATGGATGTCCTTGGTTGCAAAACTAATGCGGGGTGCGAGAAGAGAACCCGCCATGAGGCCAGGGCATGAGTACGGGCAGCAGCAGCCCAAGGCCAGACAAGAGGTCAGAGTCAAGAGTCAAGAGCGCGATTGCTACTGATGGGCCTACAATTATACTCCTTCTGATGGCCCTTATCTGCGTGCCAAATCAGGTCAGTCCATTGTTTAACTTTTGTCGGGCTGTTTTAAATGATTATACTAATCTACACTAACTGGCTTTAGATGGCTGTTTATTGCACCTGATGGCCCGATGTTCGAATTGTATTGTCATTAATGCCTTTTAATCGGCCTGTCCAGCCTTGGTGGCTTCCTTAAGCTGTTTCCGATTATTTATGCGGACAAACTAATGGCCTTATGCTTAGGCCTAACTGGGTTTGATCTGTTTGGATCTGACGCAATGCATATTCAGTGTTTGCCTAGCTGTCTGGCTTTTCAAACACAAAGTCCTTTTCACAGAAATGCATTTTAAGTTTCGATTTCCCAAAGCTGCCTGTTTTGTGCTACAGAGTCCAAGCTTGTAAAATCTTACAGGCTTTTTGGTTACGAGGTGCGGATGCCATCTTTTGGGGACCCTTTTTAAAATTGTCCATCCAGGGTCCCTTTTATTGATAACCTTGGGGAAATGTGGGAATTTAGCGAATCTTACAAGGGACAGCAGTGGAGAGTCCGCGTCAGAGGGCTTTCTTTCTTCCCAAGCTCTGTTCAGCTGGACACAGATGCTGAACCTTGGGGGCCGTCGATGAAGAGGAGTCAGAAGCAGCAGCAACAAATGTACGAGGTTCTTGCAGGATTTCCAGCCGCACTTTGCAGAGAGAATGGAGAAGTCGTCTTAAGCATGAATGGCATGATGTTGCAGGCCTTTGCTATGATGTCTTCATCCATGGAAAGAGTGACCATCAAACACAGCACTCAAACGGGTGCATGCTGGCCTTCACCAATGGCTTGCACACTATGAATGACACTTTAAATAGGATTGATCAAAACTTAGACTTGGCCGTTCAGCGCCCGTTCAGCGCCCCACTGATGTGCAGCAAAGTGCTCTCCAGCTCATTGCTAGCAGGGCATTGAGAGGGAAGATGGAGAAAGGGGACATGGAAGTGGGGAGTCTGCTCAAAGTGCTTCCACTTGTCACTCGTTGCGCCGCCCCCCCCCAGTCAGTGCCCCACATGCTGCCTCGTGTCCCAATGGCTGAGTCTGCCTCTACACAGCTGCAGGTGGAGCAGTATTTGGCGGGGCCCTCATGGGCTCCAAAACCCAGAGGGCATCGGCTAAGTGCATCTCAACAATCAGAACAGGGATGTGAGCAGCCTGCCTCTACCTCTGCTGAAGTCATAGGGATTGCATGATGTAGGAGTAGTAGAAAAAGGAAGATGAAAGATTTGTAGTTGCCCAAGGATATGCCCATTGGTGTGTTACACAATGTTACACTGTTAAGTTTCTGTTTAAATTTTGAGCCACATAAAAATTATTGCATTGCACCACTTTCCCGTCTTGCCCATTTTTGCCTGCAGCCCAGTAAGTGGCCTTCTCAGTTCTGATGAATGGTAAGACAAGACTTAAGTCCGAGCAATGGGTGTCTGTGAAAGGAATACTTTGTAGATTGCAGGACTGCTTTGTTCTGGGGGGGTGGGTGGAGGTGTAAGTGGGTTCAGCATGTGGCTGTCAGATGGTGCAGTGAGCAACCTAACTAAATCTTGCCATTATAAGTCCATCCCAGGCATCCTGGGCAGCAATATGCACACCTGCTGGTGCCATGGCCACATGACGTTCCTCCTCCTCCTCCTGTTCCTCCTCCTGGTTCACCTCTGAAGAGGCACTGTGTTCTGTGCCTTGCTCCTCCTGTTGCTCCAATCCTCGCTGCTGTGCTGTGGTAAACCACTGTTATAACCTGTCTGTGTCTGTATGTGTATTCCACTAGGTACAGGTCTGGACATGCCTCGGCTGACTCCTCCCACTATTCCAGGTATATAAGTGACTACCTTAGTATTCTGGACGGGTCGACCACCCGAGACAAGACCTTCATTCTTTAGTTAATAAAAGCCTGATTGTTACTCGCTCAACCTCAGTCTTTTGAGTAATTGATGGCGCATCAATTTTATTAACTAAATTTTTTATAATGGAGAAGATCCTCACACCAGCATGCCTGGACCTGGACAGTCGGGAAGCGGACGCTTCCACCAAGTTTGCTCACTGGCTCACGTGCTTCGAGACATTCCTGACTGCCTCCACTGCAGTCGAAACGGATGCGGACAAACTGTCTGTCCTGTTCTCCAAGGTGAACCACCGAGTGTACTCAGTCATCCGGGACGCGACCTCGTACACAGCCGCCCTCCAGCTCCTCAAGACCCAGTACACGCGCCCTGTGAACGAAGTATACGCTAGGCACCTTCTGGGGAGTCGCAAGCAACAACCTGGGGAATCGACTGAGGAATACCTCCAAGCACTGTCCGTGCTTGGCCGGGCCTGTGGGTGTAAGGCGGTAATGCCCACTAAGTACACGGAGGAACTGATCCGGGATGCCTTCGTAGCGGGCCACAGGTCCAACTACACCCGACAGCGACTGCTGGAGCAGAGTGACCTCACCCTCGACAAAGCCTCCGACATCGCTCTAACGCTGGACGCAGCCTTCCGGGGCATGGATGCCTACTCCTCTGCACCGTGGACGCCGCGGGGAACGACAACCTGGGACACGGTAGGACAGACCCATAGCACCGTGCCACCCCAGCCACAGCCCAACAACGGCCCAACTACCGCAGCAGTGTCCCAAGGCCAGACAGCAGTATCCCAAGGCCAGAAATGCTACTTCTGTGGCCCGGCCAAACACCCCAGAGCGCGCTGCCCGGCGAAGAATGCGACCTGCTCGGGCTGCGGGAAAAAGGGACACTACGCCAGCATCTGCAAGGCCAAAGCCACCCCGAACGCCAGCAGCGCCGCGTGTGGGCCGTGCGAGCCGCCATCTTGGGCCCCCAACAGCGCCGCGTGTGGGCCGTGCGGGCCGCCATCTTGGGCCTCCCCAGCCATGTGCGAACCACCGCAGCAGCAGCCATCTTGGACGACTCCAGCCACATGGGAATCATGGACGCCGCCATCTTGGACACCAGCCGGGACGCAGCAGATCGCCAACCCCCCCCCCATCTGATACTCGCAGCGACACACCGACCCCTACGCTGGCCTCTGTGACGCTGGACCAAACGAGACCGCACCAGCTAGCTCGGTCCAAAATGGACGTTAAGGTAAACGGCCATGCAATAAACTGCCTTTTTGACTCCGGGAGCACAGAGAGCTTCATCCACCCCGACACGGTGCGGTGTTGCTCTCTCCCAGTCCTGCCTGCGCACCAGCGGATTTCTATGGCCTCCGAGTCCCAGTCAGCGGACATCGGCGGCTACTGCGTGGTGACACTAGTAGTAGACGGGACTGTGTTCAATAATTTTAAACTCCTGGTCCTGCCCGACCTCTGCGCTGCCGTTCTACTGGGGTTGGATTTCCAGTGCCACCTCAAAAGCATTACGATGGCGTACGGTGGCCCCCTCCCCCCACTCACAGTCCGCAGCCAGCAGCCTCCAAATTGCCCGCCGCGCACCAGATGCAACCTCTCCACACTCAGAGTCCCACCCCCCCCACTGTTTGCTAACCTCACCCCCGACTGTAAGCCCATCGCCACAAAGAGCAGGCAATACAGTGCCGGGGACAGGGTTTTCATCAAAACCGAAGTGGAACGGCTCCTGAAGGAGGGGATTATTGAGGGCAGCTCCAGCCCCTGGCGAGCCCAGGTTGTAGTCGTTAAGACCGGCGAGAAACAACGCCTGGTCATCGACTACAGCCAAACAATAAACCGCTACACCCTGCTGGATGCCTACCCACTCCCCCGCATAGCTGACATGGTCAACCAGACCGCGCAGTACCGCGTCTTTTCGACCATTGACCTGAAATCAGCGTACCACCAGCTCCCCATCAGCCCTGAAGACCGCCAGTATACTGCTTTTGAGGCAAACGGCCGCCTCTATCACTTCCTTAGGGTTCCCTTCGGCGTTACTAACGGGGTCTCCGTCTTCCAAAGGGAGATGGACCGGATGGTCGATCAAAACGAGCTGCAGGCCACTTTCCCTTACCTAGATAATGTGACCATCTGCGGCCATGACTTGCAGGACAATGACGCAAACCTCGAGAAATTCCTCCGCACCGCCCAACTCCTGAACCTGACATATAACAAGGAGAAGTGCATATTCCGCACAGACCGCCTCGCCATCCTTGGCTGTGTTGTGGAACACGGGGTCATCGGTCCCGACCCGGACCGGATGCGTCCCCTTATGGAACTCCCACTGCCTCACTGCCTAAAAGCTCTGAAGAGGTGCCTAGGGTTTTTTTCCTACTACGCTCAGTGGGTCCCCTACTATGCAGACAAAGCCCGTCCGCTGATCAAGTCCACCTCTTTTCCCGTGACGGCAGAGGCCCGCTTAGCCTTCCACCGTATCAAGGAAGACATTGCCAAAGCCACCATGCATGCAGTGGACGAATCCATCCCCTTCCAGGTGGAAAGCGATGCGTCCGACTTCGCTCTGGCCGCCACCCTTAATCAGGCGGGGAGACCTGTGGCATTCTTCTCACGAACCCTCCAGGGCCCGGAGACCAGACACTCCGTGGTCGAGAAGGAGGCCCAGGCTATCGTGGAGGCTGTGCATCATTGGAGGCACTACCTGGCCGGAAAACGATTTACCCTGCTCACTGACCAGCGTTCAGTTGCTTTTATGTTCAACAACAAGCAGAGGGGCAAAATCAAAAATGACAAGATCTTGAGGTGGAGAATCGAACTTTCCACCTACAATTACGAGATCTTGTACCGGCCTGGGAAGCTCAATGAACCCCCAGATGCCCTATCGCGTGGCACCTGCGCCAGCGCACAGATCGATAGGCTGAGGGCCCTCCACAATGACCTCTGCCACCTGGGGGTCACCAGGTTCTTCCACTTCATCAAGGCCCGCAACCTGCCTTACTCCATCGAGGAGGTCAGGACCATGACCAAGAACTGCCAAGTCTGCGCTGAGTGCAAACCGCACTTTTATAGACCAGACAGAGCCCACCTGATAAAAGCCACTCGCCCTTTCGAACGCCTGAGCGTCGATTTCAAAGGGCCTCTCCCCTCCTCCGACCGCAATGTGTACTTCCTCAACATCATTGACGAGTACTCCCTGTTCCCGTTCGCTATCCCCTGCCCGGACATGACCAGTGCCACGGTCATTAAATCTCTGAACAGCCTCTTCACCCTGTTCGGTTTCCCCAGCTATATCCATAGCGACCGGGGCTCATTGTTTATGAGCGATGAACTCCGCCAGTACCTGCTCGCTAGGGGTATAGCCACAAGCAGGACCACCAGTTACAACCCCCGGGGGAACGGACAGGTGGAAAGAGAGAATGCAACAGTTTGGAAGGCCGCCCTACTAGCCTTAAAGTCTAGGGGCCTTCCGACCTCCCGCTGGCAGGAGGTGCTCCCCGATGCGCTCCACTCGATTCGGTCACTGCTCTGCACTGCCACCAATGCCACCCCTCACGAGAAAATGTTTGTCTTCCCAAGGAAGTCCACATCGGGGACATCGTTACCGCCATGGCTGACGTCCCCAGGGCCGGTACTACTGAGAAGACACGTGAGGGCCAATAAAATGGACCCCCTGGTCGAGAGGGTCGACCTCCTCCACGCCAACCCCCAGTACGCTTACATTGCGTACCCGGACGGGCGGGAGGACACAGTCTCCATACGAGACCTCGCACCCTCGGGGACCGCTCGTAACCCACTACCCATTACCACCCCCCCCCCACGACCCGATATCCAACCCCAGCAGCCGGCTCGCCTTGGACCGTCACCCATGAGGACTACACTCCAGGGCCCCAGCCTACACGGGACGCGACCCCGGAAGCTCCACCACCCCTGCCGTCGCCACGTCGATCACAGCGGCAGACAAGACCTCCGGAGAGACTCCAATACACGAACTTTTAAATACACTTCACCCCGCCGGACTCATTTTTAAACAAGGGGTGAATGTGGTAAACCACTGTTATAACCTGTCTGTGTCTGTATGTGTATTCCACTAGGTACAGGTCTGGACATGCCTCGGCTGACTCCTCCCACTATTCCAGGTATATAAGTGACTACCTCCCAGTCCCTTAGTATTCTGGACGGGTCGACCACTCGAGACAAGACCTTCATTCTTTAGTTAATAAAAGCCTGATTGTTACTCGCTCAACCTCAGTCTTTTGAGTAATTGATGGCGCATCATGTGCTATATAATAATAATTCAACTTTATTGTCATTATACAATGCACAAGTACATGAACAACGAAATGTGATCTTGCAAGCTCCCATGAGTCCAGTGCAAATAACTTTAACATTAAACGTAAATAGCACTGTCCTGGGAGAAGCAAAGCCGCTGCGTCTGTGCGCGCCGCCATTCCATTTCCACCATTCCGACAATCTTCAGCCCAACGCTGAATCAGCCCAACCTCCAGCCCAAGGGGTGGTTGGTGAGAAGGCCACGGAAGGAGCCCCAGGCCTGCTCATCAGCCACCCCTCCCGGGGCTCTTTCCGTGACCTTCTCACCAACCGCCCCTCCTCGGGGCTCCTTCCGCGACCTTCTGCACCTGGTCTTCTCTGATGGTCACCCCTCCAAGTACTAACCAGGCCTGGCTCTAGCTTAGCTTCCAAGCCTTGACCAGTGACCCTGTCCCTAGTCCCAGGAACAGGGCTACTGTGTAGAGCGCAGTACATCACGATCATTCTGGAGACCCTGGCTGGTGCGCATTGAAGGGCATCTCCAGATTTGTTGAGGCACCTAAAGTGTATCATCAGCATCCCGATTGCTTGCTCAATGACATGTCTCATCGTCATGTGGCTTTGATTGTAGCGCTTTTGGGCCTCACTGCTTGAGTTTCTCACTGGTGTCATCAGCCATGTTTTAAGTGGATAGCCCTTGACTCCAAGCAGCCAGCTGGTAAGTCTGTTCGGAGGTGCTAAGAGCTCAGGGAGGGTGGACTGCCGCAGGATGAATGCATCATGACAGCTCCCTGGGAATCTGGCACACACCTGAATGATGGTCTTTTTGTGGTTGCAGACGAGCTGCACATTGATGGATTCGAAGCCCTTACGGTTCACAAACACTCCTGGGTGATCTGGGGGTGTCTTGATTGTCACATGTGTACAGTCGATGACACCCTGCACTTGTGGGGAGCCAGCCAGAGCCGCAAACCCAAGCACCCGCTCATTCTGACTGGCTTCATCGATGATAAAATGTACATAATCGCCTGCCCTGGCAAACATGGCATCGGTCACCTGGGTGATGCATTTGTAAACGGCCGACTGCGAAATCTTGCAAATATCTCCTGCAGATCCCTGGAAGGAGCCTGAGATGAGGAAGTTGACGGCAGTGACACTTTGGTAAAGCATGGCCACCCCGTCCACTTGGCAGCAGGTCTTCTTCCAGCAGGCTGCAAATGTCTGCCATGACCTGATATGATACCCTGAGCCTCCTGAGGCACTGGTGTTCAGACATATCTGGGAAGCTGATCCTCTGCCTATATACCCTGTGTTGTGGGTATGGCTTCCTGCGATCTGCACCTTTGCACTCATCCTCTCGCTCCTGTGGAGCAGCAGGTCGGTGAGGAGAAGACTGCTGCTGATCCTGCTGGTGTTGCTGCTGCTGCTCATCTTGGTCCTCATCTGGGTAGATGCTGAGAGGTTGTTTCCCGTGAGTGGAGTGTCTAGAACTAGGGGGCATAGTCTCAGGATAGGACCGAGATGAGGAGAAATTTCTTCACTCAAAGGGTCATGAATCTTTGGAATTCTCTACCCCAGAGGGTTGAGGATGCTCAGTTGTTGAGTATAGTCAAGGCAGAGATTGATAGATTTTTGGACTCTAAGGGAATCAAGGGATATGGGGATTGGGTAGGAAACTGGAGTTGAGGTCGAAGGTCAGCCATGATCTTATTGAAGCTCAAGTATGGCCTACTCCTGCTCCTATTTCTTATATTCTTAAATTAGGGAGTTTTAGGTGAGATAGACAAGGATCTAATAGCTGACAACATGTTCAAGGACCTTGTAAAGGAAAGGTAGGTCAGAGATGGAATAGTACTTAGAAAGTTCGAGAACTCAGTCATAAGCAACCTGGGAAGAGTTTTTTTCCAGGTGTGGTTATAGAAGGAAGTGGGGTTGAAGGATGTTAAGGGTATGCGCCTGGAGAAGAATACAAGGAAGTGGTTGGAGATGGCCTTGTTGAGGTCCAGCAGACTGCTGGAGTGGAGAAACCATGGCGAGGTCAAGGGGGTAGCTTTGAATATTGGTAGGAGAGTTTATAGGGAGGAAGAGATTTAAGAGAGTTTACATGAAGGATAGGAAGGAGGGAATTTCAGAGGAGAAAGGACAAGGGGAGTTGTGATGCACATTGAAAGCATCCAAGATGGGGAGACACTCAGTATAGAAGCTGAGGGAAGAAAGAAGGGAGGATATTGCAAGGAGAAATTCAGGGTAAGGTTTGGGGGAAAATAAACAATGAGGATTTTAAAGGTGAGGTGAGAGGAGTGGAACAGGGGGAGGTGCTTGAAGGAGCCAGAAAGTAGGAGTAAAGACCAAGGTGATGAAGGCCACACTGCCATTGCATTTGTTTTGAATAGGGCAGGTGGTGGTTAGTCCCAAGCCCTGCACTTTACCCATAACCATGCATTTTTCTCCTTTTCAAGTATAACCTCTAACAAGATTGAGTGAAAGAAAGAAAGACTTGCATTTATAAAGCGCCTTTCACAACCACCAGGACATCTCAAAGTGCTTTACAGCCAATGAAGTGCTTTTGGAATGAAGTCACTGTTGTAATGTAGGAAATGCACAGCAAGCTCCCACAAGCAGCAATATGATAATGACCAGAAAATCTGCTCTTGTTATGTTGGTTCAGAGATAAATATTGGCCAGGACACCGGGGATAACTCCCCTGTTCATCTTCGAAATAGTGCCATCAGATCTTTTACATCCACCTGAGAGAGCAGACAGGGCCTTGGTTTAACGTCTCATCTGAAAGACAGCACTTCTGACAGTGCAGCACTCCCGACAGTGCAGCACTCCCTCGGCACTGCACTGGAGTATCAGCCTAGATTTTTGTGCTTAAGTCCCTGGAGTGGGACTTGAACCCATACCATTCTGATTCAGAGGTGAGAGGTGAGAGTGCTACCCACTGAGCCACACCTGAATAAGGCTATGGCTAGAAGTTGAGGGATGTCTCCTAGGTGGCATCAGACAACTAATGTGAGAGATCTGCTGTTGCACAGCATTGCAGTGAAGGAAAGGATTTTATGATTCTGTGAGCTAGTAATTCCAATTAGAGGAGTAGGACACCGAGTAAGTGAACTTCTGAACAACAATGCAATGCAAAGGATGACTTTTGTAGCTACTAATTTCAGAAGGTAAACAATGTTGTGATGTCCATGGTGCCCAAAAAAATAAAGGGACATTGGCCAATCGGTTATCTTGCCTGTCCTTGACGATCATTGATCTTTTTCCGGCACTGTCCTGCAGTTCTGGAGGTGAGAGATGTGGCACTCAGTGCCACTGCCACTTAGACTGGTAAGCCTGACATCGGTAGTGGCGAAAATGCTAGAGTCCATTATAAAACATGTAATAGCAGAGCACTTGGAAAACAGTGACAGCATCGGACAAAGTCAACATGGATTTACAAAAGGTAAATTGTGCTTGACTAATCTACTGGAATTTTTTGAGGATGTAACTGGTAAAATAGATAAGGGAGAACCAGTGGATGTGGTGTATTTGGACTTTCAGAAGGCTTTCGATAAGGTCCCGCATAAGAGATTAGCGTGTAAAGTTAAGGCACATGGGATTGGGGGCAAGGTATTGACTTAGATAGAGAACTGGTTGGCAGACAGAAAGCAAAGAGTTGGAATAAACGGGTCTTTTTCCGAGTGGCAGGCAGTGACTAGTGGGGTACCGCAGGGATCGGTCCTTGGACCCCAGCTATTCACAATATATATTAATGATCTAGACAAGGGAACTAGATGTAATATCTCCAAATTTGCAGATGATACAAAGCTGGGTGGGTGTGTGTGCTGTGAGGAGGATGCCGAGAAATTCCAGGATGATTTGGACAGGTTGGGTGATTTGGCAGAAGCATGGCAGATGCAATATAACGTGGATAAATGTGAGGTTATCCACTTTGGTGGCAAAAACAGGAAGGCAGATTATTATCTGAATGGCAATAGATTGGGAGAAGGGGAAGTGCAACGAGACCTGGGCGTCCTTGTGCACCAGTCACTGAAGGTAAGCATGCAGGTGCAGCAGGCGGTTAAGAAGGCATATGGTATGTTGGTCTTCGTAGCGAGAGGATTTGAGTACAGGAACAAGGATGTCTTGCTGCAGTTATACAGGGCCTTGGTGAGACCACATCTTGAGTATTGTATGCAGTTTTGGTCACCTTATCTGAGGAAGGATGTTCTTGCCATGGAAGGAGTTCAGCGAAGATTCACCAAGGCTGATACCTGGGATGGCAGGAATGACGTATGAGGAGAGATTAGGTTGATTGGGCTTGTACTCTCTGGAGTTTAGAAGAATGAGAGGGGATCTCATTGAAACTTATAAAATTCTGTCAGGACTGGACAGACTAGATGCAGGAAGGATGTTCCCGATGGTCGGGGAGTCCAGAACCAGGGGTCACAGTCTAAGGATAAGGGGTAGACCATTTAGGACAGAAATGCTGAGGAATTTCTTCACCCAGAGAGTGGTGAACCTGTGGAATTCTCTACCACAGAAGGCAGTTGAGGCCAATTCATTAAATATATTCAAGAAGGAATTGGATATATTTCTTAAGGCTAAAGGGATCAAGAGGTATGGGGAGAAAGCAGGGACTGGGTACTGAATTTGGATGATCAGCCATGATCGCATTGAATGGTGGAGCAGGCTCGAGGGGCCGAATGGCCTACTCCTGCTCCTATCTTCTATGTTTCTATGTTTCCCTCCACATGGAATGCGGGACATTTCTTTTCTTGGCACTCAGCAGTCTTTCTATTCCTGCTGCACATCATCCAAGAGTGTCTGAACGTCAGCCTCATTAAAATGTTGGGCTCATTTTCTCTTCATTCTTCCAATGCCCATATCCCTTCTTTGGGTGGCTCTGCCTGCTTTTCCACTTGAAGACATTCTTTAAAAGTACCATAAAATCTCACATGAGCCATCCAATACAGCTACCTGTCAATCAACTGAGATTCATTGCTTACCTGTTGCTCCCTCAGCTTGTTGCTGAAATCTGAAGCCACTGTATCTGAAATTTCCAATATCTGACCCTGGCACAATATCCCACGTTGCATGGCAGTTGCCTTCAGCCAACACCAGTGGGTACGCAAATGAACTGACTCCAAGTTCTATGGTGGGCTCAATACTGGAGTGAGTTAAAGCCTTATCCTTGCAGAGCATCGCCAGAGCAAGGGGCCCTGAGGAATTTTGGGGGCCCTTAATTTTGTATTCACTTCCTGCTTACAGAACCTTAATTCCTGTTATTGCGTTTTTGTCACACTTACGTGTCAATTTTTTCCATTTTATATTTCTATGTCCACACTTATATGATTTTTCCAGTGTAAACTTGTCATAGTTTACACAATTTCATCACTGGGTGATTCTGTGAACCAAATCTTGAACTGTTTCTCACAGCTTTGACACCATCTTGAGTTTTCTTTTGCAAGTGATTATTCCTTGCAGCGAGGTTTAAATTTAACATCAGGAATTTCCACGGGGGTTCTCCCAATCGCCCGGTGTAAATTTGGCAGACGATCACCGGATACCCGCTTCCCTCGATGTTCTGCTGAATTTACAGTGGAAGTTCGGGGAACCCTGTGGAAATTTTACCTGCATCATTTTAAACTTCAGGTTTTAAAAATATTAAATATTGATAATTATATTCATTGCCTTTAGGTTTTCCTCTAATTTTTATTGCGAATTGCTCTTCCACTTGGGCCTGCTCTGCCTTTCACCCCCTGCTTTGACCTGACTATTGGTTCCTTCTGCCTCTTGTTAAGTCTGTGTGTCCCAGTTAAGCTTATTATAAATCACTGGACACAGACCACAAGAATAACTTTAACAGGTCTTTACTATTCGGAGGTCAGGGCTGAACTGCCCAGTAAATCACTACACACCGCTTATATACCGGTGTGGTCACCACCGGTACTACAGTATACAGCAGCCAAGAGAAAGTAGTACATCTCTTAAGGTAGTTCTCTTAAGGTGGAACAGGTTATATACACCACAATCCTCCCTTTTTAGCTTAACAGTTATATCCCCATTTAACATAACATAATAATAACATATAGATATATATATATATACAACTTCATGCAAAACAGTTCAAAGATTCAGTCTCTGAGGAGGCCTCCTGATTCGAGTTGGATAACGCCTTTCAGGGGTCTCTGATTCTCGTTGCTGGGGTGACTCATCTAGTTGATCTCTTATGGATTGGACATCATCATCAGGTACATTCACTTCTGAGGTAGATGCTTCAGGTTCACTAACTTCTTCCACGGTTGTCGCTGCCGTAACCCTGGGTTCGACCCTTGTTCTCGATTCTACCAGTTGGTCAGCATGACGCGTATTACATTTTCACCAATATCTACCGTGTACATCAGGGGTTCTTGTCTGGCCCGAATTGTTCCAGATTGCCATTTCTCGTTTTTATAGTCCCGGGCTAACACTGGTTGTCCTATTTCGAAACTCCGAGTGGTCTTGTTATTTATATGCTGGAACTGTTTGTTTTCAACTTCCCTCCGCACATTTGGTTTTAACAAGTCCAACCTGGACCGCAACCTCCTGTTATAGAACATCATGGCAGGACTTTGGTTTGTCACTGCATGAGTGGCGTTTCGATATGCCAGTAGGAATTTGTCCACCTTGTGTTGTAGTGGAATCTGATCTTCGCTCATGGCCTTTATTGCTTTTTTGAACATTTGTACAAATCTCTCGGCCAACCCGTTTGTAGCCGGATGATATGGGGCAGAGGTATAATGTTTCACCCCATTCTTCTTCATGAATTTCTGGAATTCTTCTGACACGAACTGCGGTCCGTTGTCTGAACATAATTGTTCTGGCAATCCATTTCTTGCAAATATCGTTCTTAGCACCGTGATCGTCTTTTCCGAGGTAGTGGTAGTCATCTTAATCACTTCTGGCCATTTAGAATGTGCGTCCACCGCAATTAAAAACATGGAGTCCATGAATGGACCAGCAAAGTCAATATGTACACGTTGCCATGGGGTTGAAGGCCATTCCCATGGATGCAGTGGTGCAATCGGAGGTGCATTTTGCACTTTTTGGCACCCTGAGCAGCTTTTCGTCAGATCCTCTATCTGTTGGTCGATACCCGGCCACCACACATAAGCCCTAGCAAGGCTTTTCATCTTGACTCCCCCCAGATGACCTTCATGCAGTTCCTTTAGAACTCTCTCTCTTAACTTAGGAGGAATAATCACCCTTGTTCCATACATCAATGTTCCTTGACAGACGGACAGCTGTTCTCGTCTTGCTGAGAATGCCGGTAACAGTGGATCACCATGTGCTGGCCATCCCTTCACTGTCACTTCGTAGACCCGGGACAGTGTCAGGTCGTTCCTGGTTTCTCTTTCAATACTTGCATTGGTGACTGGTAAACATTCGATGATGGTCGAGTGAAATAACTCAACAGGGTCAACCGTCGGTGCCTCCTCCTCTGTAGGTAGTGGCAGGCGCGACAGCCCATCAGCATTACCATGCTGCTTTGTACTTTTGAATTCGATCTGATATTGATGTGCCCCTAGGAAAAGGGACCATCTCTGGAGTCTCTGTGCTGTCATCACTGAAACACCCTTCTTAGGGTTAAAAATGGATACCAATGGCTGGTGGTCTGTCAGAAGCGTAAACTTTTGGCCCTGCAGGTAATGATTAAACTTCTTTACTCCCCACACAAGGCTGAGAGCCTCCCTATCTATCTGAGCATAGTTGCGCTCAGCAGAGGTCAATGATCTGGATGCGAACGCAACTGGCCTCTCCAGGCCATTTGGCAACTTGTGTGAGAGTACTGCCCCAATACCATATGGAGAAGCATCACAAGCCAAACGAATAGGCAGCGTTGGGTTGAAGTGAGCCAACACTTCCTCTGAGGTGATCAATGCCTTGCTTTTGCGAAAGGCCCTCTTACAGTCCTCGCTCCACTTCCATGGTACTCCCTTCTGCAAAAGAGCGTTCAGCGGGTGCAGCACCGTGGATAAATTTGGCAGAAACTTATGGTAATAGTTAATCAACCCTAGGAACGACCTCAACTGGGATGCATTATCCGGAGCGGGAGCCTTCACAACAGCTTCGATCTTGTCAGGAGACTTATGAAGCCCCTCCTGGTCAATGACATGACCACAGTACGAGATCCGCTTCTGAAAGAACTCACATTTCTGGCGATTAACTCGAAGTCCATATTCTTTCAATCTGGTGAGCACCAGTTCCAAATTTGCAAGGTGTTCCTCGTCATCATCTCCTGTAATCAGAATATCGCCCAGGTAACATTGTGTGCCTGGAATTCCCTGTAATACCTGCTCCATGGCCCTCTGCCAAATTGCTGGAGCCGATGCCACTCCAAAAACCAGTCTATTATACTGGTACAAGCCTCTATGCGTGTTGATCGTGAGATACTGGCGTGACTCTTCCTCAACTTCCATCTGTAAGTACGCCTGCGCCAGGTCTATCTTGGTGAAGTGTTTCCCGCCAGACAATGAAGCGAAGATATCCTCAATCCGCGGAAGCGGATACTGCACCGTGTGAAGCACCGGATTAACAGTGATCTTGAAATCTCCACAGATGCGAACCTTCCCCGGTTCCCCCGGCTTGTTGCTCGATGAACGCTTCATGACAGGGACAATGGGCGTGGCCCACTCACTCCAGTCTACCTTAGACAGTACTCCTGAACGTTCTAGCCCTTCCAGCTCAGCTTCCACAGCAGGTCGTATCGCATAAGGTACCGGTCTGGCTTTGAAAGATTTCGGGTTTGCATGTTCTTCAACCTTGATGTTTGCCGTAATTCCTCTCAGTGTTCCCAGTCCCTGTTGGAACACCTCTTTAGCATCGTCCAATATTCTGGACAATCGTTTAGGTTTGACATCTTTTTTACCGGAATCTACCGTTAGTGCTTTTAAGGAATGCCAGTCCATATTTATTTTCCTAATCCACTCCCATCCCAGTAGTGGTGGACCTCCCTCAGGTAGCACATATAAGTCCATTCCTCGGCTTTCTTTGCCCTTGTGGACCACCTTTACCTCTATCTTCCCGATGGGGTATACTCTTTGCCCCGTGTATGTTTTCAATACAATCTCCGTATCCCGTAGGGGAATATGTGGGAATAACCTTTTGTAATCTTGCTTATTCATGACCGTCAATGCCGATCCAGTATCCAATTCCATCTTCACTTGGACTCCTGCTATCTGAAGTGTGACCCAGATTGTTTGGAGGTCTGCTTCATTACCAACATTGTGTGCTCTTAGACTACCCAGTTCATTACTGCTGGAGTCTGAATTTGACTTCTGTTCATTCGAATTGTTCCCTGTCACCTTGTGTACCTTTCTGTACTTTTCCTGAGGTGACTTTTTGTTGCTGGTCTTCTTTCCTGACCGGCATACTTTAGCTATGTGACCAAGCCTGCCACATTTTCTGCATTCCTGATTTTTGAACCAGCACTGGTTCTGATCGTGCATTGTCTTTCCACAACGATAACATTTTACTGTACCCAAGACCATTTGATTGGTGCTGAGTTCCGGTGACCGTAGCTGCATTTCCGCAGTGCCTCTCGCTGCGGCTTCGTGCGATGCTGCAATAGTGACAGCTTTATCAAGCGTAAGATCATTCTCCTCAAGCAGTCGCTTTTGTGTTCCTTCTTTTAACAATCCACACACAAATTTATCTCTCAGCGCATCTGCTAGTCCTGTTCCAAACTGACAGTACTTTGCTAGCTTACGCAGTTCAATTAAAAATTCAGCGTTGCTTTCGTCTTTCAGCTGCGTTCTTCTGTAAAATTTAAATCGTTCCGCTATCATCAGCGGCGTGGGGTTTAAATGATTTTTCAGGACAGTAACAATATTCGCGAAAGTCTGATCCGCCGGTTTATCTGGTGATAGAAGGTGCTTCAATAGCCCATATGTCTTCGCACCCATTGAGCTTAATAAGGTTAGTGCTTTCTCATCATCTGGTACCTTATTTGCTTTACAATAAATTTCCATGCGTTCTACACACGTGGTCCAATCTTCGATATCGCTATCAAAGGTATTAATGTTCCCATGTTTAGGCATCCTTGCAAGTTTTTAAATTTTTCTTTTTCTCAAAATGGTGGCTTCCCACGCTTGTCTTCTTCCCCCGCCTACTAAAATGGCGGCTTCCCGCGCTTGGCGGTCTTTCCCGTGCTCGTCTTCTTCCCCCGCCGACTACAATGGCGGATTCCCGCGTTTGCCTTCTTCCCCCGCTGGCTGCAATGGCGATTGCCGTGCTGCTGCCGTTCTCGCCTCCCCAGCGGTTCTCAATTCCCCGACGCTGCTTTTACTCCCCCACGGTTCCCGTGGGCATTCACGCTTCCCCTGCTGTTGCGCCTCTCAGCCCCGCATGCAGCCTGGTCCTTTACACCGGCTGCGTTTGAGTTCTCCGCGGCTCTCGTGCCTTAAGCTGCCCCAGTCGCTGCGCCTCTCGGCCTCGATTGCAGCCCGGCCCTTTTCACCGGCCGTGGTCGAGTTCTCCGCCCTTTTTCCTCCGTTTTCCCTCCCCCACTCCACAGTCAACGCGGCCGACTTTCTGCTCGTGTCGCTGATCGGCTTACCCACCACCATGGTAGAAGGATGATCACTGCCTGTCGCTGATGGAGGGCTTCGTGGTCAGAATTTTTCTTTTTAACCCGGGTTCTCGCTGCCTCCCGTGCGATGGTGCTCAGCAGGATGATGAGGGCGTATGCCTCTTCTCGACGCCTGTTCTGAGGACGAAGCTGCCTTGGATGTAAAACTGCCGCAGGGTAAGATCGGACTCGTCGCCACTGTTAAGTCTGTGTGTCCCAGTTATGCTTATTATAAATCACTGGACACAGACCACAAGAATAACTTTAACAGGTCTTTACTATTCGGAGGTCAGGACTGAACTGCCCAGTAAATCACTACACAACGCTTATATACCGGTGTGGTCACCACCGGTACTACAGTATACAGCAGCCAAGAGAAAGTAGTACATCTCTTAAGGTAGTTCTCTTAAGGTGGAACAGGTTACATACACCACACCTCTCCCATCCACAAGCTCTTGGGCCAACTCGGAAGCTATTATATATCCATTCTTTAGATTGGAGGCCTGTCCTCAGCTGCTCTGTGGCCAATTGTTATATGTATTTAGAGGCTGAAGGTCCCCGGCCCTTCTGGCGTATGCTCACCATCAAACTGCCAAGAGGGCGCTGGAAGGGCAGTGAATTATACTTGGAAGTGGAAATGCTGTGTCCTGGCCACTGCCATTAACTTTCTCAGGTCCTTGTTTTTGGGGCTGAGCCTCCATCAGCCCCAAACAAGGTCACCCACGTCAGAGGGGGCGTTGCCAGGGGTGCAGGCTCCCAAACTGGAGTTTCCTTCTCCCTGTCCTGGCAAACAGCAGTGGGTCAGTATGCTGAGCGATAGCAGCCATTCGATGTTAAGATTACTTTTCGGTCCCCTTATAATGGGGTTCTGATGGGCACTTTGAACATCTTTCTGGGTGAGGCCACAAGAGCCGGCACCCTATGCCAGAAATGCTAACCTCCTCAGGCAGGCAGGCAGGCACCCGAGGTGCGCCCTAATGGTGCAAGCGCACCCAGAATATTAGAATTAGGTGACCTCCATCTGACCTCGCATACGTTGGCTGGCACAGCACCAGAAGTCACAAGCCCTGTTCCTGGGACTAGGGACAGGGTCACTGGCAAGGCTTGGAAATTAAGCAGAGCCAGGCCTGGTTAGTATCTTGGAGGGGTAACCATCAGGGTAAGACCAGGTGCAGAAGGTCACGGAAGGAGCCCCGAGGAGGGGCGGTTGGTGAGAAGGTCATGGAAGGAGCCACGGGAGGAGCGGCTGGTGAGCAGGCCTGGGCGGTGGGCTGAAGATTGTCGGACAGGAGGAATGGTGGAAATGGAATGGCAGCACGCAGCGGCTTTGCTTCTCCCAGTCATGGGAGCTTGCAAGATCACATTTTGTTGTTCATGTACTTGTGCAATGACAATAAAGTTGAATTATTATTATCCTGGCACTGAGATATTTGTCCTGTTGATTTTCATCCCTTATTTCTTAAATCGGAGGCCTGTCTTAAGGCCAAACTGCAGCCTGTTATTGTCATCATCTGCTCTCACCTGCTGAGAAATTTGGCTCTGATTTCTGCTTGCTTATGTTTATCTTTATTACTAAATAGAGTTAGGCAGCTGAATGAGCTGTCTTTGAAGTCACCAACTAGGGAGAGGTCTGAAACCTGCGGGTGGTTTTATTTCATTTTACATGTTTAAATTTGAACGACTGGATCTTTAAACAACTTCAGTAGGACATTGTGAAACATGGTGGATTCAAATCACCCCTCCTCCCATTCTGCTTCCTCTTCTTCTCACCTCACCCCCTCCTCATTCCATCCTTCTCACCCCACCCCCTCCTCAATCCATCCTTCTCACCCCACCCCCGACCACTTCTCACTCTCCCCATTGCTCCTTCTCTGTTTTAAGCATCTATTACAGCTAGTAATTATCGTTCAAGTTGAGAACTATCTTACTTTGTAATAGAAATTATGAAACACTGCAGCATATTGTGTAGTTGGTGAGTTCCACTATGTTTCACATATGGAGAATGATCTAGTGGGTTAATTCAAAATGTCACTGTTTCAATTTGGTGTATTTTTATTTCCTACTTTTACAAAGAAATCTCCTATGTCATCATCTGTTGCGTGCTTGAATCTGGACTGTTGCCATGATTGGTTTGTATTATGATAATGTTGTATGCTTGAAGGCTCTGGCAAATTGCCTTTTATTTATTGTGACTGTATCAGTGCCACTGTTCCAGTCTAGGCTTTTTTTGGGAGGGTTACAAATATCTTTTTACGGTTTATATAATGAATTTTGAGTCTAATCGCTGTTGCTTATGAAGTGTCTGTCTGTTCTGCAATTTGCAGTTCACCTATTATCTGTGCTTCTAATTGGAGAACTTCTAGTTCTGTGAATAATATTTGTTCCAGGTCTATATCAACATTCCAGGTCTATCAGTTTGTATAGTAATAGGTAATATTCATTATGTTAGTTTCCTTTTTTAAAGATTGTGATATTGCTGCATTTTGCAAGCACCTCTGCTGTCATACTCTTTCTATCCTTTTTTATCTGTTGGCTCTGTTCCTACAACCTCTAGACCTTGATTTATAACAGCAAGAGGAGAACACGAGAAGAGGCTCAATAGATGGAGGTCATTTTCCAGTGGGCAGGTGGCTAATCAGCAGACAAGAAGGTGGCTCAGCACTACAATGTGCTAACGGAGGTGGAGACAATATCTAGTCAATCACCTAAAACTACTATTTAACCTTATTTAAATATAAATGGATGTGTCGCTTCAAACCTACATGTTTGTTAACTCTATTAACATGCCAACTCTGCTACAATAATTTGAACATATAACAGTATATTATCCACCATCAGGAGGAGTGGAGCACAGTGAGTTTTGTGTTTGTCAAAATTGCATGTGATTTCTCAGTCAGACTAATTACATATTCATAGGGTGCTCCTGACCTTTATTGGGCCTACTAACCTATTTCTAATAGGGATCGGGTGCAGCCGCAGCTATTAAAGGTTGTGGCTGCAACTTAAAAGGGTTGTGTATTGCCTGTTGGCCACTGAGGAATTTGCTGGTCAGAATGTTATGTTGCAGAAAAGAACAATGAGATGGCTGGAGAACATCTGAGGCAGCCTCTCCACAAAAATGTGGACTTACCTTGGGAGGAAGTGCCCAATGTATTAATGCTGTGTCCAACACCCAAAGGACAGGACACCAAATAAGGAAAATGTTTAACTTTTTATTTATTCGTATTAGTATTGTGGTCAACACTGATAATGCGATATTTATTGCACACTGCTAGTTGCCCTGAGGGCATTAAGAGTCAGCATTATAATGTGGGGCTGGAACCACCTGTAGGCCAGACCAGGTAGGGGTGGCAGATTCCCTTCTCTGAAAGGCGCTGGTGAACTAGTTGGGTTTATACATCAATCGGGCAACTGTCATGGTTCTTTTCTGGTGCTAGTCCACAAATTAACAGATATATTGGCCCAGAAATTCAGGTCGGGGGCTTCCCGCGGGTGCAAGCCCCCGATCTGCACTTACCTTGCGCGCCGGCCGTTGAGCTTTGGGCCCCCGTGGAATTCCGATCCGGGGCCTGGTCCAGCTGCCGGCACGCAGTGCTTGCGTATCCCAGGGGCGCAGTTAGTTCAATGTGTCCCCTGGGATCACATGGGCCATGGGGAGCCAATCGGAGCAGGGAATGCTCTATTCATAAGTCTGACAGGAAGTGCTGTCAAGACTTATAAATACTACGGCCCCTTCTTCTTACAAAACATCACTAAACCTTCAAATAATTTTTAAAAAACATCACATTTTTTAAATAAACTATAAATTAAATGAAATAACTATTTTAAACAATAATTTAAATTTTTGAATTTAAAAAAAAAAATTCTAACGGGGCTAAAAATAAACTTACCTTTCTTTAAAGTATTTAAAAATAATAAACCTGTGGGAAAAATGTTTTAATTTTAATTAATTCACCACTTACCTTGTAAAAATCAGGCCTTACACCTGCTTTTTATATTTCTAACTTCTGCAGACTTACCCTCCTGGGAAAACCTGCAAAAAAAAACGAAGTTCGATGCGCACGCGCAGCCTCTCCCGTGCACGCGTTTGACCTCTGAACCTCTTCGTTCAGAGGAACGGAAGTGCCGGTTTCCCGCGCATGCAGAGTGCATGCCGGAAACCGGCACTTCCATCGGGCCTACGGGTGAGTACCCTGTGCGTACTCACCCGTGGAGACCCGAATTTCTGGGCCATTGAATCCAAATTCAACTTGCCACAGTGATATTTGAACTTCTGAACTCTGGGGTTCTAGTACAGTATTATAACACTAGGCTACTGTAATAGCCTGAGGAAGTCTGCTAAAATAATGTTGACTGGTCTTTCCCTATATCAAGTAGATGGACAACATGTATAAAAAGTTTCATCTCAAAACACTTGCAGCATTACTGAGACCAGAAGATCAGTGCATGCCCTTCCCCCACAGCAGAGCCCTGCGATTCAGACCTCACAGAGCTTGTAATTAGAAGAAGGATGCTATCTGAACACCAATATATTTTACGGTTATTAATGCACGGTATGCTAAGCATCCTGTGGTGAGGGAGGGTGTGCATTCCTCATGATGAAAATTGTGCAATTGTACTTGTGCTTATTATATAGATATTAGCATGTGATATTTAAATGAGGCTCTTGTACAATTTGGGAGAGAGCATTTTAGGCAGGTCTCAAATGCCCACTGTAAGATGGCATGCTGCATAAGGCTGGTGAGGATCCAATGATAAGTATCACCGCCCAATTAATTGTTCCCTGCTTGTCCTTTCTGGTCAAGCACCATCTGCCATGCGGAATGGAAAATGAATCAATCCTAAATAATGTTTTCCCACAGTTTATCAAAGATCAGTTTCATTCACAGCTTGATGATACATATCATTAGCAATCTCCACAGATGATGCAATGTAGTTTAACTGATATAATGATATTGCTTGCTTTTATATTCACACAGTTGATTCTTCCACATCAGATAACATCTTGTGAAGTGCCCACCATTACTGTGCCAGAAGAGAAAGACACAGATGGCACCATGGGCTTCCATCCAACATCTCAGGCTCAGCACGGGTGAAGGAGAACAAAGTCAACAGCAGGACTACCCCTCAATCAGAGGAACCACCAATGAAAAATTAAAGTTACCAATTAGATCATTTGAAACACAGCATGTGGGAGTGATATTTCGACTTTTGACCATGAAAGCGCTTCTGACAATTATTCAATAATGAAAGCCACAGGACTGCAGAAAACATGTTGAATTATGCCAAATGGGTGGCAAGTGGTAAGATTGACTGCAATGCTTCAAGATTCAAAGCACAGTGAAGAGGATGATTAAATGTATTTGTTGCTGTACTGTCAGAAACTTAAAACTGTTTTGCCAAGGTGGGCAATTGGTCAAGAGCATATATCTTGGATGAAAGTTAGATCGGTGTTCTGCAGTTTTACACCAACAGTCCAGAGACCGCAGATTTTTTTTCCTGAAAGTAATGAATTGGGTTGAATTGAGTCTGTGATACTACTTGGGGTCTGTGAGAGGAACAGGCCTGAAGGGCCAAGTGACTTTCTTTCAGTCCATGCTTTCTTATGTTCTTATAACAACAACAATAACAACAACTTGTATTTTTAAGGCATCTTAATGTGGAGAAAAATCCCAAAGCGCTTCAGAGGGTGTAATTAAAAAAAAGGTGCAGTTCCACTGAAAAATGTGAAAAGCAAAAACAGGCCAGTGAAAAAGCAACAAGGGTAACAAACAGCGAGTAGAACAGAAAAGAACAGAAAAGCGAAAGAGCTAAGTGAGAAATGAAGGGTATGGAAAACAAACCAGTGAAAGAGGTGGAAAGTAAGATAGTAAGCACAATGAATAAATCGGCTATTAGAAATAAATAGCATGTGGAAAATAGAGCGTGGAATTTGAATGAGTCTATAGCTGCATCCATAGACCATTAACACAACCAATGCATCCAAAGTATAAATCCCACTGTGCATTATGTTGATGAGCAACTAATGGAAAACAAACTGCATATCCAAATGACTAAAAACAGCAGCTTACTGAAGGTAATTGCATGGAGTAAGCTAAAGTAAAACACTCTTTTTTAATTGTAGCAGTTACTCACTGGTCCAGTCAAAAACAATCACCAAGAATACTTAAAGTGTTCATACAAAGAGCGCTATGTAACAATCACAGCAATTGTGTCCTGCTTTTGGCAGAAGGATGGTTAATAATAGTCAAATTAAGATGGTAGAAATAGTTTCTATAGTTTCAATTCTTCAACCAACAATATTTGAACCATCGTGTGTCGATATTTACCTGGGCTACAACGAAGCTTGTGGATCAACTTACGGCTGCTTGGATCTTATGTAGTACAGGAATTCATACCTATTTGAGATATTATAGACTTTTGTTTCAGGTGAGGAGTTACAGCCATGATTTAATTGGGAAAGAGGACAAAGAGGAACCTGTGTCTTTCAGTGACATGGCAAGGTCGGCCACCGCCTGAACCGTGTTTCTAGCAAACACTGTGGAAGATCACGTTTTCCTTTTATTTCTTTTAAAATATAATTTTTACAACAGTTTTATGATCAGCACATGAGCAGGAATTCTGGAGGCCAATCTGATTCAGTCAGTTTCACACTGGGTAGGTTAGGTTAAAATTACCTTCAGAAATTCTGCTGTCTGGACAGATCAGGTGGCGACCCCGCTACAGATCTGAATAAGGCAGGTGACTCTTTCTGATTTGCAGATGGTTCCAATTTCCAGGCGGACCTCGATTTAGGCAACCACTGGAAAGAGGTGGGGTCTAATTAAAATATTGAAGTAGGGGGTCAAATGATACAGTTAAGACTCCAACATGATTTTCATGTCAATCAGTGCTGCCACCGTTATTTCCTCAGCACGATCTTCACATTCACTTCAGTGAAGGTGCTCCTGAAGCCATCTTCATTACCAGCCATTAGCTTTCTGGAAAATAGATTCCTTCTCACTTTAGCTGCAGCAGTCCTTTAAGAGCTGCTGCACTCAGGATTACCACCTCACCAGATGCTACAGCGCTCTCTGCATACGTTAACAACTCTGGGAAAATATTTAAATTATTTAAATGATCCAACCTTTGTGGAATCCAATGTGTTCAGGCTACCATGCAGAAAGTACAGAGTATGCAGGCCATTTATCCTATGATCAGGATTGAGCCCTTTTAAATTTCACATGGAAGTTGTGGACCTGAGCTGATTGAGTTGTGCTTGCTGGATTTGCTGCTCTCACATTTAATTAGAATGGAATTCTGTAAGGTTCAGCAAAACAAAATCATATCACACTGACCCAAAGCTTTATAGACACATTTTAGGATTTTCTTAATTCAATCTCATGGCCTTTTGCTTTTCTTCTCTTCTTCGGTACCCTGTTATAAATTATTTAGGGCCATTGCTATTGACAAAAATCAACATTATTCTGAGCCAATACAAATTATTTCAAATTCTTTCCTCAGTAAATATTGTCAGAAATGTTCTTAACTCTGAAGTTCAGTTGCACAAATAGCACTTTGTTTTCCCATAGACTGTTAATAGATTGAATTTAATTGGAATCCAGTACAATTCCACTGGTTTCAGGTAGAATTGCCATGGGGGTTTCCACGAACTCTAGCTGTAATTTTGTTGGAAACCACGGAGAAATGGCGTAAATGGCTATTTACACCATTCCTCTGGGTCTTCTGCCAATCTTCTATCAAAGTTACAGTGGACAATCAGGAGAAACCCCCACATAAATTCCAGATGATGATAAAAAATCACGTCAGATGGAATGATGGTTGCATTTCTGTACGAAAATGCATCAAGGGGGTGAATTTATTCACCATTTCAGGTACACCTACCATGCTGGAATAGTGTAGGAACCTTTCAGTGAAAGGAAGGTCAAGGGGAAGCTGTTTCCACCCGACTTCTATGTTTAAACATCTTCCCGGCAAGTCTTTGTGCTCCTGCAGCTCGCCCGCGATCTGTCCGCCAAATCGCCACTGGCCCCATTCGATTAGGCCGAATCTTGCTGGAGCGGGGCATCTCATTCTTTGCGCCTTTAGTTAGACTTTTTTCTGCACTCTGCAGCTCAAAATTGTTTTGCGTTGTAACTTGCTGGAAGTGCGAGCTGATAATGACGTAGCGAAGGCAACGGGGCATCTGGGACGTAAGTGAATGGTGGGACCAACAGTCTAACTCCTTTACCAGTAAGGCTTAAGGATTGAGAAAGAAACAGTGGAACAATAGTGAAAGAAATAGGGTGAATTAGAGTCAAATCAGGTACAGAAGGCGAAATAAAGGCCTAGAAATTGGATAAGACCCGAAAATGGGCGGGGCACTGCCCAGTGCCATTTGCCTGTGCCCATCCTAAGTGGTGCAGGCAGCACGCAAAATTCATGCTGGCTGCTCATTAACATGATTGCAGCACTGACCTCACCATTAAATGCGCTGCTGATTGGCTTAGCGCTCAACGGGGGGCCAATATCGGGAGCAGTCTACTGGCCAATAAAGTTTAGCCTCGGCTCTCTCTATTACTTAAAGTGGGGGTGCTTTGTTGCAGAAGCACCTCACCGTCAGGTGAAAAGAAGCCATGGATCAACACCCTTGAGAAAGGGCGAGACGTTTCTCAGATGCTGCACTGGAGTCCTTGGTCCTGGGGGTCCAATGCCGATGGGATGCCCTATATCCACATGGGGGCAAGAGGCCATTAAAGGCAATCAGCAGAAGGATCTGGGAGGAGATAGCACAATCTGTCACAGCGACGAGTGTTGTCCCCAGTACCTGGATTCAGGTGAGTGAAGGCTTCAGCAAATGGCATATCCCACCATCTGCGCCACAAGCCTTATACACTACTCAATGCACCACACCCCCATTACTCATCTAACAACAATATTTCACCCTCACAATCTTACCACTGCTGCAATACTCACACCCACATCTCACACCTTGCACACACTGCTAGCTAATCGATCATGAAAGGCACATCACCCAAACACATTGCTCCATACTCACTCACACACTTCCCTTTCTCTTGCAGGTCAAGGTGGCACACAACCGCCACGAGCAGCAGCAGACAGGTGGGTGGCAAGTGAGGATTGAGAAACTAACTGACCTGGAGGAATCGGTGTTGCAAATAATTGGAGGGGCTGTGACAGAGTTCGTGGCGAGCGGAGAATTTGAAAGCATTGCTGATGATGATGATGGTATGTTCATAACTAATCCTCCTTCTCACATCCCACTTCCCCCTCATCCCACAATCTCTTCTCACTTACAAGCTGTTGATGGTGTATGCATGGATCTCTTGCTTTCCCCCCCTTCCCTCACCACAGCCTGACCCTTGTGAGCTTTCTGCTTTCAGATACCCAAGAACTTCCAAGCTGCCTAGCCTATCACTGAACATGAGAAATATACTGATGGAGGAGAAGGGACACTGGCACTGCATCTAACACTCACAGACACCAGCTCAGAAAATGGCACTGCGCATACTTTAGAGGGTTAGAAAAAGGCGGAATCACCACGTGGTGAGTTACCAGGCACAAGTGGGCTGCAGCCAGGCCAGGGGGCAAGGGTAGTTCAGGTGCCAGTTCTCCGGAGGGAGAGTTTGCGCACATGTTCTGCTTCACAGGACTCAGATGATGAGCTCGTTGGGGTGGCCTTCAGAATAAGGGTGATGGGCATGCACACGGAAATGCTTGGTGCAATGGCAAGCCTGCCAGAAAGCCTCTTGTCAGTGTCAACGAGCATGGAAGAGTCCAGCTCCAACTTTGCATGGGTCTTTGCGCAGAGCTTGGAGCCCATGATTTCCAGGATCGAAATGATGGGCAACTCCAGGAGAGACCTTGTGGACCCAAATATGCTGGTAGGCAATGTTCCCCGTAATTTGTTTTTGGGCCCATGGCCCCTTTAAGAGGCTGCGCGGCACATTCAAAGTCTGCGCATGTGCCGTGTTTTGAATTTAAAAGCTGGTTCACCGGCTGATGGGACCCTGGAGTGCTGCGTGGCCATGCAGCTTGAAGGGAATATTGCTTGTAGGTGTGATAAGTGTAGTGTATGTAACCATTCCACCTTTAAGAGAACTATTTTAAGGGTTGCACTACTTTATCTTGGCTGCTGTATACTGTAATACCGGTGGTGACCACACCGGTATATAAGTGCTGTGTAATGATTTATTGGGCAGTACCGCCCTGACCTTCAACTAGTAAAGACCTGTTAAAGTTTACTCTTGTGGTCTGTGTAGTAATTCGCAATATAACACACAGACTTAACAATGGCGACGAGTACGATCTTACCCTGCGGCAGAGATACATCCAAGGCAGTTTAACGGGCGTCGAGAGGAGGCATCCGCCCTCATCATTCTGCTGAGAAAAGACTCGGGTCTGCAGAGCAAAGGAAGAATTCTGACACGAAGCCTTCCATCAGCAACAGGCAGTGATCATCCCTTCTATCATGGTGGTGGGTAAGCCGATCAGCGACGAGCAGCAAGTCGGCCACGTTGACTGTGAGTAGGGGAGAAAATTTAAAAAAAAACGGAGGATATAAGGGCGGAGAACTCGACCATGGCCGGGGAAAGGAGCCGGACAGAAGTCGGGGCCAGAGGCGCTGAGACTGAGGCAGCGTAAGGCACGGAAGCCGCGGTGAATGCAAACGCAGCCGGTGCGAAAGACCAGGCTGCAAGCGGGCTGGGAGACGCAACAGCATCGAGAGAGAGCTCGACCGCGACCGGTGAAAAAGGCCGGGCAGCTACCGAGGCCGCGAGGCGCAGCGACCGGGTCAGCGTAAGGCGCGGGAGAAAATAGAAAAAAAAAAACCGCGGAGAACTCAGCCGCAGCCGGGGGGGAAAGGACCGGACTGCAAGAGGGGCTGGGAGGCACGATTTGAAAACTGCTGGGGGAGGCGAACGCAGCAAATCAGCAATCGCCATTACAGCCAGTGGGGGAAGAAGACAAGCGCGGGAAACTGCCATTTTGTAAAAGGAAAAATAAATAAATAAATAAATATTTATTTTGTTTCTCAAGAAGATCGCGAGGATGCCTAAGCGTGGTAACATCAACGATTTCGATCCCGATGTTGAAGATTGGGCCATGTATGTAGAACGCATAGAGATATATTGTAAGGCAAATAAAATATCAGATGAAGATAAAGCACTAACCTTACTAAACTCAATGGGTGCGAAGACATACGGGCTATTGAAGCATCTTCTATCACCAGCTAAACCGGCGGATCAGACTTTCGCTAATATTGTTGCTGTCCTGAAGAATCATTTGAACCCACACCGCTGATGTTAGCGGAACGATTTAAATTTTATGCGAGAACGCAACTGAAAGAGGAAAGCAACGCGGAGTATTTAATTGAACTGCGCAAGCTAGCGAAATACTGTCAGTTTGGGGAAAGCCTGACAGAGGCACTGAGAGACAAATTCGTGTGTGGATTGTCGAAAGAAGGAACACAAAAGCGGTTGCTTGAAGAGAATGATCTTACACTTGATAAGGCTGTCACTATTGCAGCATCGCACGAAGCCGCAGCGAGAGGCACCGCGGAAATGCAGCTGAAGGCAGCGGTACTCAGCGTCGATCAAATGGCTTCGGGTACAATGAAATGTTATCGTTGTGGGAAGACAACACATGATCAGAGCCAATGCTGGTTTAAAAACCAGGAATGTAGAAAATGTGGCAAGCTTGGTCACATAGCTAAAGTATGCCGGTCAGGAAAGAAGACCAGCAACAAAAAGTCACCACAGGAAAAGTGCAGAAAGGTACATAAGGTGGCTGAGAAGAGTTTGGATGAACAGAATTCGGATTCAGACTCCAACAGCAAGGAACTGGGTAGTCTGAGAATTCACAACGTGAGTAAGGAAGCTGACCGACAAACTATCTGGGTCACACTGCAGATAGCAGGAGTTCAAGTGAAGATGGAATTGGACACCGGATCGGCGTTGACGGTCATGAATAAGCAAGATTACAAAAAGTTATTCAAACATATTCCCCTACGGGATACGGAGATAGTATTGCAGACATACACGGGGCAAAAAGTATACCCCATCGGAAAGATAAAAGTCAAGGTGATACACAAGGGCAAAGAACACCAAGGAATGGACTTATATGTACTACCTGAGGGAGGTCCACCACTTCTGGGACGGGGGTGGATCAGGAAAATAAATATGGACTGGCACTCCCTAAACGCAATAACGGTAGATTCCGGAAAAAAAGATGTCAAACCTGAACGATTGTCCAGAATATTGGATGAGGCTAAAGAGGTGTTCCAACAGGGACTGGGAACACTGAGAGGAATTAAGGCAAAAATCAAGATTGCAGAACATGCAAACCCAAAATTTTTCAAAGCCAGACCGGTACCGTATGCGATACGACCTGCTGTGGAAGCTGAGCTGGAAGGGCTGGAACGTTCAGGATTACTGTCTAAGGTGGACTGGAGTGAGTGGGCCACGCCCATTGTTCCCGTCATGAAGCGTTCATCGAGTAACAAGCCAGGGGAACCGGGGAAGGTCCGCATCTGTGGAGACTTCAAGATCACAGTTAATCCGGTGCTTCACACGGTGCAATATCCGCTTCCGTGGATTGAGGATATCTTTGCTTCATTGTCTGGCGGGAAACGCTTCACCAAGATAGACCTGGCGCAAGCGTACTTACAGATGGAAGTTGAGGAAGAGTCGCGCCAGTATCTCACAATCAGCACGCACAGAGGCTTGTATCGATATAATAGACTGGCTTTTGGAGTGGCTTCGGCTCCGGCAATTTGGCAGAGGGCCATGGAGCAGGTATTACAGGGAATTCCAAGCACTCAATGTTACTTGGATGATATCCTGATTACAGGAGATGACGATGAGGAACACCTTGCAAATTTGAAACTGGTGCTCACCAGGTTGAAGGAATATGGCCTTCGAGTTAATCGCCAGTGTTAAGTCTGTGAGTTGTTCAAGTAATTAATACTCAGACTTAATCAGTAACAATAAAACAGGTCTTTACTGGTTGGAGGTAGGGACTACACTGAATACAAGATTACTGCACAGTGCTTATATACCGGTGTGTTCACCCCCGGTATTACGTCTACAGCAGCCTGAGAAAGTAGTACATCTCTTAAGGTGGAACAGGCTTAAGCTCTCTTAAGGTGGAACAGGTTACATACACAACACTCCTCCCTTCTTAGCTTTATAGTCACCCCCCCATTTAACATAACGTAATAACATATATACATATATAACTTCATGTTTAACGTAACATATCACAGATTCAGTCTCTGCGGAAAACAGTTCACAGATTCAATCTCTGTGGTGTAGTTGGTTCACGTTACTCATTCAATAGTCCTTTCATGGATTTAACAGCTTGAACTTCCGAACTGATTTGGCTCCGTTCGGAGGGACCACGTGTGTGATCTGGTAGAGGTGATAATGGTTCAGATGGGTCATCTTCTGTTTTTACTTTTCCTTTTCTGCTTCTTGGAGACTCTCTGGGCTCCATTGTCAGCTGCCACAGCTGCCAGCTGCATGCGCAGTTCCTCCTTCTCTTCCTCCTTTTTTCGTAGTAGAGCCAGCTTCTCCCGATGTTCCGTAGACTTTCGGTGCTCCTCCATGATTTCTGTATGGTGGGAGTCGAAGTTACAAGTTGGGCAGGACAGGACATAGTAATATTCGGAGTCGTCCGACAGGTCAGCGAGAGGGTCGTCTATTTCCTCCATACCCAGCTGGACGTTAGCCAGCTCTTGTTCCAAATCCAGACATCTTTCCTGAAGAGACTTCTTCATGTGTACCTCTGCATCCAGCTTTTTCTGGGCTTTCAGCAAGTCGTTTACTGGTGACCTCATTTGTGATTTTAATACTTCAACTTCCTTTGGAGATTGATTGATCGGACTATGCAATCCCTCTACCGGAGCAGCTGTTTCAGCGGTCTGTTGTTCTACATTGACATGAGTCAGCGTACTTTTGGCATCCAATGGCTGCTCTGTTGCAGTCGTTTCAGTCTGTGTCGTCACATCAGCCATCTCAATGACTTTTGAGAGCTCCGAACCCTTTTCCTTTGAAGATCGCAGCTCGTGTTCAAGTTTTTCCCATTTCAGAGTCTTGTCCCTCAGCATATGAAGGAGTTGGCTGACCGTTAACTCTTCTGACACCAGATTATGGCACGCACCTTCAGAACCTGAATCAGCTTTGATTCGTTCGGCCTCCTCGCGCAGATGGTTGGTGTGCTCCTGCTCCATTTTCTCCATCAGTTGCTTCTGTTGCCTTTCCAGATTCTCCCACTCTGTAACAAAGAACTTTTTTATTTCATTCATCTCTTGCTCAAAACGGCGAATCATTTGTTCTAATTGCTGTTGTAGTTTGAAATGGAGTTGAGTTCGAGCCCAGTGTCCCTCAAGAATGTGCATATCAGTAGACTTGACAGACTCAGAATTCTCTGTTAAACTATGTTGTTGTTGCTCAGTGGAATTCTGTGCTGAAACTTTGTCTTTTGCACATGGTTTGGTCTTACCATCATCAGTTCTAGAGTCCGGGCTGATTATCTGCACCGAGTTCTCACTCTTTATGGCTTTTAGCGAATGCCAGTCCATATTTATGTTTCTAAACCACTCCCGACCTAGTAGTGGTGGACCTCCCTCCGGTAGCACATATAAGTCCATTATTTGACTTCCTTCGCCCTTGTTGGCCACTGCAACCTTTATTGTCCTGATGGGGTACACTCTCTGCCCCGTGTAGGTTGTCAATATAATCTCCGTATCCTGTAGGGGAATATGTTGGAATAACCTTCTGTAATCTTTCTTATTCATGACCGACAATGCCGATCCAGTGTCCAATTCCATTTTTACTTGGACTCCTTCTATCTGAAGAGTAACCCAAATTGTCTGGAGGTCTGCACCCTTACCAACGTTGAGTACCCTTAAGCTAGCCAGTTCAATACTGCTTAAGCCAGCCAGTTCATTACTGCTAGCGTCTGAATCGGACTCCTGTTCGGCCACCTTGTGTACTTTTGCGTATTTCCCTTGCGGTGACTTCTTGTTGCTGGTCTTCTTCCCTGACCTGCATACTCTAGCTATATGTCCAAGCCTACCACAAGTTCTACATTCTTGGTTTTTAAACCAACACTGGTTCTGATCATGCGTTGTCTTTCCACAACGATAACATTTGCCAGAACTCACACCCAATTTGTGTGCACTGAGCTCCGGTGACCGTAGCTGCATTACTGCCGTGCCTCTCGCTGCGGCTTCGTGTGCTGCTGCCATAGTGACCGCCTTCTCAAGCGTCAGCTCATTCTCCTCGAGCAGTCGCTTTTGTGTATCCTGTTTAAATAAACCACACACAAATTTGTCTCGTAGTGCATCTGTCAGTCCCGTTCCAAACTGGCAATATTTCGCTAATTTACGCAATTCCAGCAAATATTCAGCATTGCTTTCATGCTGTAGCTGCCTTCTGTCGTAAAATTTAAATCGTTCCGCTAGCATCAGCGGCGTGGGGTTTAGATGATCTTTCAGGACAGTAACAATCTCATCGAACGTCTTATCCGCCGGTTCATCTGGTGATAACAGGTGTTTCAATTGCCCGTATGTCTTCGCACCCATTAAATTTAATAATGTTAGAGCTTTATCTTGGTCACGAATTTTATTGGCCTTACAATAATTTTTTACTCTTTCAACATATATGGCCCAATCTTCGAGGTCACTATCAAAGGTGCTAATATTCCCGTGTTTAGGCATTGTAGATTTGCAATTTCTCAGATTTTATTTTCTTTACTTGTTATCAAAGATGGCGGCTTCCCGCTCTTGCCGTCGTCCTCCGCCCACAAAATGGCGGTTTTCCCGCGCTTGGCGGTCTTCACCCGTCCCCCGACGCCGTCTCCCTTCAGCCCCCGAGTGCGGCCCTTATCTTCGCCGCGATCGCCCGAGTGCGGCCCTTATCTTTGGTCCCGATCGCTGGCCCGCGCTGCGCCTCGCACTTGAAGCGGCTCCCGGCCTCTGGCTCACCCGCTCGCGCGGCTCTTGCTCGCTCCCTCCCGGGCTCTGGCTTACCCACGAGGTTATGGAGGCTTCAGGGTCCTAATGCTTGTCGCTTGCAGTCGCTGGAAGCTGTCAGGATTTCTGCTGCCCTTCAGTTTTGAGTGGGGTGTTGAGGATTGAAACCTCTCTTCAATGTCCTGTCTTTGGACGAAGCCGCCGTGGAATAACTGCCGCAGGGTAAGAACCTGACTCGTCGCCAGTGTTAAGTCTGTGAGTTGTTCAAGTAATTAATACTCAGACTTAATCAGTAACAATAAAACAGGTCTTTACTGGTTGGAGGTAGGGACTACACTGAATACAAGATTACTGCACAGTGCTTATATACCGGTGTGTTCACCCCCGGTATTACGTCTACAGCAGCCTGAGGAAGTAGTACATCTCTTAAGGTGGAACAGGCTTAAGCTCTCTTAAGGTGGAACAGGTTACATACACAACAGCCAGAAATGTGAGTTCTTTCAGGAACGGATCTCGTACTGTGGTCATGTCATTGACCAGGAGGGGCTGCAAAAGTCACCTGACAAGATCGAAGCTGTTGTGAAGGCTCCCGCTCCGGAAAATGTATCCCAGTTGAGATCGTTCCTAGGGTTGATTAACTATTACCATAAGTTTCTGCCAAATCTATCCACGGTGCTGCACCTGCTGAATGCTCTGTTACAGAAAGAAGTACCATGGAAGTGGAGCGAGGACTGTAAGAAGGCCTTTCGCAAAAGCAAGACATTGATCACCTCAGAGGAAGTGTTGGCTCACTTCAACCTAACGCTACCTATTCGTTTAGCTTGTGATGCTTCTCCTTATGGTATTGGAGCAGTACTCTCACACAAGTTGCCAAATGGCTCGGAAAGGCCAGTCGCATTTGCATCCAGATCATTGACCTCCGCTGAGCGCAACTATGCTCAGATAGATAGGGAGGCTCTCAGCCTGGTGTGGGGAGTAAAGAAGTTTCATCATTACCTGCAGGGCCAGAAGTTTACACTGCTGACAGACCACCAGCCGTTGGTATCCATATTCAACCCTAAAAAGGGCGTTTCCATTATGACAGCGCAAAGGCTACAGAGGTGGTCCCTGTTCCTAGGGGCACACCAATATGACATAGAATACAAAGGATCAAAACAGCATGGGAATGCTGACGGTTTATCACGCCTACCGTTGCCAACGGTAGAAGAGGCGCCTACAGTGGACCCAGTGGAGATGTTCCACTCAACCATAGTGGAATGTCTACCAGTAACAAATTCTACGATCGAAAAGGAAACAAGAAATGACCCGACTCTCTCACGAGTCTACGATTTAACGGTGAAGGGATGGCCAGCACATGGCGAACCACTGTTGCCAGCATTTTCGCAAAGAAGAGAACAGCTGTCAGTGTGCCGAGGAACTTTGATGTGTGGATCCAGAGTGGTGATTCCACCCAAACTCCAGCAAAAAGTGCTAAAGGAGCTTCACGAGGGGCATCTGGGTGGAGTGAAAATGAAGAACCTAGCCAGAGCGTTCGTGTGGTGGCCAGGTATCGATGGAGACATCGAAGAAATGACCAAGAGCTGTTTAGGATGCCAGAAGGTCCAAAACGCCCCACCACAAGCCCCTCTGCATCCATGGGAGTGGCCCTCATCTCCATGGCAAAGGGTACATATCGACTTTGCTGGTCCATTTATGGACTCAATGTTCTTAATCGCGGTGGATGCACACTCCAAGTGGCCGGAGGTAATAAAGATGTCCTCCACCACCACGGAAAAAACCATCACAGTATTAAGGACCATATTTGCCAGGAATGGGCTGCTGGAACAGATCTGTTCTGATAATGGACCGCAATTTGTGTCCGAAGAATTCAGGAAGTTCTTAAAAAACAATGTGGTTAAGCACTACACGTCCGCCCCATACCATCCTGCCACCAATGGATTAGCTGAAAGGTTTGTCCAGACCTTCAAGAAGGCCATAAAGGCCATGGGTAATGAAGACATAAATCTACAACATAAGGTAGATAACTTCTTGTTGGCGTACAGGAATGCAACACATGCGGTCACAAACCAAACTCCCGCCATGATGTTTTTCAATAGAAGACTAAGATGCCGGCTGGATTTGATCAAGCCAAACATCAGAAGGGACGTAGAGAACCGGCAATTTCAAGGCATGAATGAAAGGCCAACTAGAACCTTCCAGATAGGTCAACAACTTTTGGCCCGGGACTACCGTACCGAGAAATGGCAGCCTGGAACTATTTGCACACGACTAGGACTGCTGATGTATACCGTGGACATTGGTGAAAGCATAATAAGGCGCCATGCTGACCAGATCATAGCGTCATCCAAAAAGGGACAACCTACACCACAACTCTATACGCCTAATGATGAAGCAGAGATACCCATAGTATCTACCTCCGATCCGGTGATACTGGAACCCGATGAACCCGACACTGACATTCAAGCCGAATCGAGCTTGCCAAAAGAACCTACCACACCACCGAAAACTACTACACCACCGAGGCGTTATCCGGACCGAGTCAGGAAGCCTCCAGAGAGACTGAATCTGTGAACTGTTTTTTTTACATTAAGTTGTGTATATATGTTATGATGTTATGTTTAATGGGAAGATATACTGTTAACCTAAAAAGGGAGGACTGTAGTGTATGTAACCGTTCCACCTTTAAGAGAACTATTTTAAGGGTTGCACTACTTTATCTTGGCTGCTGTATACTGTAATACCGGTGGTGACCACACCGGTATATAAGTGCTGTGTAATGATTTATTGGGCAGTTCCGCCCTGACCTTCAACTAGTAAAGACCTGTTAAAGTTTACTCTTGTGGTCTGTGTAGTAATTCGCAATATAACACACAGACGTAACAATAAGCGATCTCGCAGCTTCCATTGCAGCATAGGCGGAAATGACCCAACATCTCACTGCTGCAGTGGAAGCTCAGACTGCTGCCATTGTCGCCAAGTTTACGAGTGTCGAAAGGAGCTTGCAGGGTGTTGCAGTGGGCCAGCAATCCAACAAATTACTAAGATTGTTGAGGCACCGCCCCGGGGGAGTGGCAGTGGCTCCGTGGAGTAAGAACCTACTGTCATATCTCAGGATGACAGCATTCATACTTCTACCACTGCCACTCTGTCAGTGCTCTTGCTGCTGCCTGTCAGCCAACCCAGACTGCTGCCGCCCATACCGAGGTGGTGCAGTCTACAGCCAGGCCTTCTAGGCCCAGAGCTGCTCGAGGTTGTCCTGCAAGGCCATCTGCAGTCTCCCCCACTGAAAGTCAGCAGCCTTCCACCAGCCATGCTGTAGCCACTGGGGGAGCACTTCGTAGGAGCACTAGAATAGGAAGAGGCACATGAAAGACAGGCACTAAGGGAATGTACAAGAATGATTAGTTGATTTTGTTCTTTTGATTTGAATTTGATAAATTTATGAATTTTATTTGGAATGTGTCATTTCAGCTTTGTGCCTAGGAGAACGCTGTGATATTCCATGACACAGGGATTTGTTGCCTGCCTCCTCTTTTCCTCCTCCTCTTTCTTTTCCTCTTCCTCATCCTCCTCCTCGTCCTCCTGAGGTGGTCCCGGAACCCCTAGTGGCAAGGGCTGCATCTTCATGATGGCCATGTTGCAGCAGACTACCACGAAATGGGACACCCACTCTGGTGAGTACTGGAGGGCACTCAAGGCAGCAGAACAGTTGCTTGAGCACCCCAATCGTCTGCTTGATGACATTCTTCGTGGTACCACAGCTGTCATTATATGATTGCTGGCCACGAGTGGTGGGGTTGCAGAGGGGCGTCATCAGCTAGGTGCAGAGCGGATAGCCCTTGACTCCAAGCAGCCACCCTTGGGTTTGACTTGGTGGCTGGAAGATTGATGGCACATCAAACTGGCGCAGGATGAAGGCATCAGGATAGCGGGCATTCACCATCATGATGCACTGGGCGTGGTTGCACAACAACTGTACATTAAGTGAGTGGTAGCCTTTGCGGCTACGGAACATCTCGGAATTGTTATACTGTATCCGCAAAGCCACGTGTGTGCAGTCGATGGCACCCTGCACCATGGGCAAGCCCACTATCCTGGTAAAGCCACATGTGCACTCGTCCTGCTTCTCTCTGTTTCAAGAGAAGACAATGAAGTCCCTTCTCCTGGAGTAGAGAGCCTCTGTGACCTCTCGGATGCAGCGATGGATGGCGAACTGGGAGATGCTAACTATGTCGGCTGCTGCAGACTAGAAGGATCTGATGGTGAAAAAATTGAGGGTGACAGTGACCTTGAGGGTCACTGAGAGAGCCATGGTCACCCTGCTCTGAGGCTGCAGATTTGGTTGTAGGAGGTGGCAGCATTCTGTGACCACCTCGTTGGTGAAGCGTAGCCTCCTAATACACTGCTCCTGGCTGAAGTGCAGGCAGGAGAAGTGCTCTTGGAAGACCCTAGGTGGGTGAGGTCTCCTGCTGAGAGCCCTCCTTCCCTTGCACCTCTTCCCTCTGTGAGCATCTTGTCTTCTTCATCGCTGCCTCTGCTCCATCTCCCTGTCATACTCGAGCATGTGGGGCACTGCAAGTAGAGCCCCATTGACTGGGAGCAATTGATGTGAGCAGAAGCCTTTAAATGAAAAGCCAGGCGTTCTCCATTTGCAGCAACACTGCCTGTGATCTCAGCGACTTCAAACAACTTTAGAAAGCTCCACACAGTTGTACAAACTTAGTAGAACTGAAAAAGTATGTCAGCTGCAAGTTGTTGATGATCCATTTAAATAATGTTGCTGGGAGTTCCTTCCTGCTGCTGAACGCTGGGTCAGTTGATCGTGATTTGGAGAAGGCGTTAAAGAAGTGGCAATATCCAAAATGGCAGATCATGCATCAAATCAGCATTGTACACTTATTGACATCATGATCAGCCTAATCTAAATATCTGGAGCGAGCGCTGGCAAAGGCGCCAAAATGGCGGCCGTCGCGAGACCCACCGGAAGCGTGAAGAAGCAAGTTGGCCACCATTTTTTCATCAAAACAGGTCTTAACGGCCAGTGCTAAACCCCCAAATTTCTAGGGCAAAGTGAGGGAAAGACATATTGGATTAAGAGTGGGAGAACAAAGCGACAGAAAGGAAAAATAAGAAAAAATATTAAATTTAAAATTAAATTTTTTAAAAATCTGTCAACAATTACCTACATGCAGGAATGAGATTGAACACTTTAAATTGTTCCCATTCTGGGCCAGGGTGGTTGATCAGTGTAATGTATACAACATTGAAGGGACTACTTTGTTTTGCGGATGTACATCCTTAGTTGCGAGCGTATATAACAGACGCATATCGATTTGTATAGCCAGTGCCAAAGTTGCAGTTAACCAGTAAAGATCACTTGAAGTTACTCTCAGTCTCTGCTGCTTTATTATTTTATGTGTTGTGTATAGCGGTACAAACACAACAAATTGGCGATGAGAATTATGAACCTACGTCTTCCTATTCTGGCATCACATCCAGAGGACACCGAAACTTGGAAGAAAGGAGCGAGAAGGCAGAGAAAATGGAGTACGCTTGCTAAGCTAGGCAGGGGATACGTAAGTCAAGTGAAAAGTGCACTGTGACTTGCATGACGCTAGCTAACTAGTAAAGAAAGCAAAACGGGTTTGGAAAAAAAAAATGGTGATGATTGGCACTATTGCAGCATTTGATAGCAGCATTGAAGACTGGGCAACTTACATTGAAAGAGTGGAGTTGTACTGTGAGGCTAACGGACTGGAGGTAGAAAAGAAAGCCACTGTTTTGATGAGTGTTATGGGCGCAAAGACATATGGGCTGCTACGTAGTTTATTAACCCCTGAAAAGCCAGCAAACAAAACATTCAAACAAATAGTGGACACACTCCAAGACCATTTAAGCCCCAAACCACTGCTCATAGCTGAAAGATTTAAATTCCATAACCGGAACCAGAGCAAAAATGAAAGCATTTCTGAATATTTGGCAAAGTTGCGCAAATTATCAGAACATTGCCAATTTGGAGTGGGCTTATCAGACGCATTGAGGGACAGATTTGTGTGTGGCATGTAAAATGAAAGCACACAAAAGAAGCTCCTGTCTGAAAAAAACCTCACATTGGAGAAGGCTCTGAGTATCACAATATCAATGGAAGCAGCAGCACGTGGTGCTTTAGAAATTCAACAAAAATCCCTGGAATATTCAACTAATAAAATGTCACTGAAACAAGAAAAGAAGTGTTATCGCTGTGGCAAAATGTCACATGACCACAATGACTGTTGGTTTAAAGACAAAGACTGCAGACAATGTGGCAGACAAGGGCACATTGAAAGAGTCTGCAAAGCAAATAAGAAGCAGAAAACTGATACAATACAGTGTAACAAGAAGGTACATCAAGTGACTGAAAACAAGAAACCTTTCAAAGAAAGATACAAGAAGGTACACCACGTGACTGGAAACAGTTCAGACTAAAAAAAAGTGACACAGACTCAAAGGAAGAGGATTTGGCTTCTCTGAAACTACACAGTGTGAAAGAAACAGAGGATCACAGAATAATATGGATTACTCCAGAAGTGGCAGGAGTTAGGCTGAAAATGGAGTTGGACACAGGCTCAGCTTTAACAGTGATCTCTGTACATGACTACAAACGACTGTTTTCACACATACCGCTAAGGCCAACTAAAGTACTGTTAAAGACATACACAGGACAAAGAGTGTGCCCCAAAGGTAAAATAAAAGTGACAGCGACATACAAAGAAAAAAAATACCGCAATTGAACCTCTATGTACTGAAAAATGGAGGACCACCATTGCTGGGACGCGAATGGCTCAGGAAAATACAGTTGGATTGGCACACCATCCAAGCACTGTTTGAGTCAGCAAAGGAGGACAGCAACGCCATTCCTGAGAGACTGTCACAAATACTCTCTGACGCTCAGGAAGTGTTCAAGAAGGGAATAGGAACACTTAAGGGCATGAAAGCAAAAATTAAGATTGAGGAGAACGCAAATCCAAAGTTCCATAAGGCCAGACCAGTGCCTTATGCAATTTGCCCTTCAGTAGAAGCAGAGCTGGAGAACTTGGAGCAGTTAGGGGTCCTGTCCAAGGTGAATTGGAGTGAATGGGCCACACCTATAGTTCCAGTGATGAAGAAAACCTCCAGCACAAAACCAGGAAAGCCAAGAAAAGTGCGCATCTGCGGAGACTTTAAAGTGACTGTTAACGCAGTCCTCCACACAGTACAGTACCCATTGCCTCGCATCAAGGACATCTTTGCTTCCCTGTCAAGAGGGGAACGCTTCACAAAGATTGACTTGGCCCAGGCCTATCTCCAAATGGAAATTGATGATGCATCAAAGAAGTACCTGACACTAAATACGCACAAAGGCCTTTACCAGTACAATCGGCTGGTATTCGGAATAGCATCAGCTCCTGCAATCTGGCAAAGGGCAATGGACCAAGTCCTGCAGGGGATCCCAGGTACTCAGTGTTATCTTGATGACATCATCATTACTGGCAAGAATGACAACGACCACCTTTCCAACCTTGAACAGGTGCTCATCAGGTTACAGGAGTATGGGCTCCGAGCGAACCGAGACAAGTGTGAGTTTTTCAAAAAGGAAATCTCATACTGTGGATATGTGATTGACAAGGATGGTTTACACAAGTCTCCAGACAAGATTGAAGCTGTGATTAATGCACCAACACCTGAAAATGTGTCTCAGTTGAGATCATATCTTGGACTGGTGAACTACTATCACAAGTTCTTGCCCAACCTATCCACAGTGTTACATCCACTAAATGCACTGCTACAGACAGGGTCACAATGGAAGTGGAGTGACAGCTGTGAACAAGCTTTTCAAGAGAGTAAAAGACTCATTACTTCAGAAGAGGTGCTAGCTCACTTTGACGCATCCTTACCTATTCCTGGGACTAGGGACAGGGTCACTGGCAAGGCTTGGAAGCTAAGCAGAGCCTGGTTAGTACCTGGAGGGGTGACCATCAAGGAAGACCAGGTGCAGGAGCCCTAAGGAGGGGCGGTTGGTGAGAAGGTCACAGAAGGAGCCCCGGGAGGGGTGGCTGGTGAGCAGGCCCAGGCGTTGGGCTGAAGATTGTCAGACAGGAGGAATGGTGGAAATAGAATGGCGGCGTGCACAGACGCAGCGGCTTTGCTTCTCCCAGGACGGTGCTATTTACGTTTAATGTTAATGTTATTTGTACTGGACTCATGGGAGCTTGCAAGATCACATTTCATTGTTCATGTACTTGTGCATTGTACAATGACAATAAAGTTGAATTATTATTATTATTATTATGTGATGCTTCACCCCATGGCATTGGTGCCGTGTTGTCACATAAGTTCCCAGACGGCTCAGAAAGACCAATAGCCTTTGCCTCAAGATCATTGACTACAGCTGAACGCAATTATGCACAGATTGACCGAGAGGCCCTCAGCCTTGTGTGGGGAGTCAAGAAATTCAACCACTACTTGTATGGTCAACAGTTTACACTGTTAACTGACCACCAGCCTCTTGTTTCAATCTTCAACCCAAGGAAGGGCGTTCCAGTGATGATGGCACAACGGCTGCAGCGATGGTCACTCTTCCTAGGGGCTCACCTGTATGACATTGAATACAAGGGGACCAAGCAACATGGCAACGCCGATGGTTTGTCACGTTTACCACTGCCGACCTCAGAGAGAACTACAACAGTTGACTCAGCAGAGGTATTTCACACAACAATAGTTGAGCAGCTACCAGTGACAAACTCCCTCATTGAAAGAGAAACACGCAATGACCCTACATTGTCAAAAGTTTATGACATCACTGCGAAGGGATGGCCAGCGCTTGGTGACTTATTGTTTCCAGCATTCTCAGCTTGGAGGGAGCAGTTATCAGTGTGTCGGGGAACACTATGTGCGGCTCACGAGTTGTGATTCCTCCCAAGCTTCGTAACCGAGTGCTAGATGAACTGCATGAAGGCCACTTAGGCACGGTAAAGATGAAAAGCCTTGCCCGTGGATACGTGTGGTGGCCGGAAATTGACAAACAGGTCGAGAACCTGACAAAGAGCTGCTCAGGATGTCAAAAGGTCCAGAATGCACCACCACAAGCCCCTCTCCATCCATGGGAATGGCCCTCATCACCATGGCAACATGTGCACATCGACTTTGCTGGACCGTTCATGGACTCCGTGTTCTTGATTGCAGTCGATGCACATTCCAAATGGCCTGAGGTCATTAAAATGAATTAACCACATCTGAAAAGACCATTTCAGTTCTGAGGACCATGTTCGCTAGAAATGGCCTACCAGAACAAATCTGCACAGACAATGGACGACAATTTGTCTCTGACGAATTCCAAGGTTTCATGAGGAAAAATGGAATCAAGCACTATACATCTGCCCCGTACCATCCAGCTACAAATGGCTTGGCAGAAAGATTCGTACAGACTTTCAAGAAGGCCATCAAAGCAATGTACAGCGAGAATCTACCACTGCAACACAAGATAGACAATTTCCTCTTTGCTTATCGGAACGCAGTACATGCAGCCACTAATCAGACTCCAGCGATGATGTTTCTGAACAGGAACCTGAGATCTCGCATGGACCTTCTTAAACCGAATGTACGTCGTGATGTAGAGAACAAACAGTTCAAACATTTGAATGCTAAGCCAACAAGAAGCTTCAGTGTGGGACAGTCAGTTCTTGCTCGTGATTTCCGGATGGAAAAGTGGCAACCAGGGACAATATCCACAAGAGAGGGACCACTGATGTATACTGTGGATGTGGGAGAGAACGTTTTGAGATGTCATGTGGACCAAACTCTGGCTGTTCAGGTGGAAAACACCCCTATACCTCGCCCAGACTCACCTGACATGGAAACAGACACTCCTGATTCATCAGCATCAGCACCAGCCTCATCCACAGCTGAGAGCTCTACCTGTGCTGATAGTTCACCTGATGCACCTGTACCTGTACAGTCTCATTCCCCAAAGCAAAAGAGTCTGGAGAGACGTTACCCAGAGAGGCAGAGGAGGCCTCCCCAGAGACTTGACTTGTAAAAGGGCTGTTGACTGTCAGGGCGAGGCTGGTTCTGGACCCAAGTGCAGACAGACGAGGCGAGAAGCAGGTAAGCAGTCTTAAATAAAAGTACTTTGCTAGATTCACACAGGTAAACAGTTACAAACATAGGAGCTCAAGACAAGCTACCACTAGGCAAATAGCTTGTCAAGACTGAGCACAGAGGGAAGACACCACAGAACTTAAATACAAGCAAAAACAGGTGAAACCAATAAACCTGATAAAAGGCAGTTAAGTAATAAACACAGGAGAAACTAGTAACAATTAGCAAAGGGAAAAAAACAAGTGAAGGTGCCATCTAGGGGTTACTGAGGGAACTAACCGGCACCCTCACAGGGCCCCCTCCCCTAGGAACGGCTCCTGACGTTCCTCCTGGACAATCAGGGTGGCGACGGCGAAAATCCCTGATGAGTTCAGGATCCAAAATGTTCCAGGCTGGAACCCAGGAACGCTCTTCAGGACCATAACCCTCCCAGTCGACCAGGTATTGAATGCTCCTCCTAACCCGGTGACTATCAAGGAGGCGACGGACAGTGTAGGCTTGCTGACCATCAATCATGCGGGGCAGGGGGGAGGTCTGGAAGCAGGAACCAAGGGACTGGTAAGTACCGGCTTGAGGTGAGGGATGTGGAACGTGGGATGTATCTTCATCGACCAAGGAAGGAGGAGCCGGTAGGCCACAGGGTTTACTTTTTCAAAAATCCTAACAGGTCCAATGAACCGGGGAGCCAACTTGCGGGACTCCACATGGAGCGGAAGATTCCGGGTAGACAGCCAGACCTTCTGTCCGGTCCGGAACCGAGGAGCTGGGCGGCGGTGTCGGTCAGCCTGTACTTTCTGCCGAGAAGAAGCGAGCTGCAAGGCTGATCGGACCCTCCTCCAGGTACGGCGGCAGTGTTGGATGAACCCCTGGGCAGCTGGGACTCCTACCTCCCTCTCCTGTTCAGGGAAGAGTGGCGGTTGGAAGCCATATTGACATTCGAAAGGTGAGAGGCCAGTGGAGGAGCTCTGAAGAGTATTGTGCGCATACTCCGCCCAGACCAGATACTTGCTCCAGGTGGAAGGATTGGAGGACACAAAGCTTCTTAGCACCCTCTCCAGATCTTGGTTGGTTCTCTCAGTCTGGCCGTTAGACTGTGGGTGGAACCCAGAGGAGAGACTGACGGAAGCGCCCAGGAGGGAACAAAAAGCCTTCCAGAACCTGGATGAGAACTGGGGACCATGGTCAGAGACGACATCCAGGGGCAAGCTATGGAGGCGGAAGACATGCTGGACAACCAGCTGGGCAGTCTGTCTGGCAGAGGGAAGCTTGACAAGAGGGACGAAGTGAGCAGCCTTGGAAAAGCGATCGACCACAATTAGGATGGTAGTGAATCCCTCAGATGGAGGTAGCCCGGTGACGAAATCCAGGGCGATATGAGACCAGGGACGGCTGGGGATGGGCAAGGGATGCAGGAGACCAAGCGGAGGTTGTTGGGATGTCTTGTTCTGGGCACAGACGGGACAAGCGGAGACAAAGGCCTGGGTGTCGGCTTCAATAGAGGGCCACCAGAACCTCCTCTTAAGGAACTCGAGAGTCCGACGGATCCCAGGATGGCCAATCAATCGAGAAGAGTGCCCCCATTGAAGGACCTGGGCGCGCACCTGACTGGGAACATAAAGGCTATGAGGAGGGCCTCCTCCAGGGTCAGCCTCCTGACATTGGGCCCCACGCACCACAGTCTCAATCTCCCATGCGACGGGAGCAACGATGCAGGAACTGGGGATGATAGGTTCCGGGGTCCGGTCCTTTTCCGAGGGGTCAAACTGGCGAGAAAGGGCATCCGGTTTGAGGTTCTTAGACCCTGGGTGGTAAGACAGGAGAAAGTTGAACCGGTTAAAGAAGAGAGCCCACCTGGCCTGCCGAGGGTTGAGGTGCTTGGCATCCTGGATATATGTCAGATTTTTACTCTCTGCTGGCTTCAGGCGACGGGAAAAGAAGGCACAGGGATGTAGCTTTTGGTCCTTAGGGGAGCGCTGGGACAGGACAGCCCCGACTCCAATATCAGAGGCATCCACCTCTACGATAAAGGGCAGGGTGGGGTCGGGGTGTACCAGAATGGGAGCAGAGGTGAAGCGTTGTTTGAGCTCCTGGAAGGCCCATTCCGCTTCAGAAGACCAACTGAACCGTAAAGACGAGCCCTTGGTCAATGCGGAGAGGGAGGCGGCAAGGGAGCTGAAGTTGCGGATGAAGCGTCTGTAAAAGTTGGCGAATCCCAGGAACCGCTGAACCTGCTTAACTGACGTGGGACGCGGCCAGTTCAAGACGGCTTGAACCTTGCTAGGATCCATCTGGACGCTTCCACAGGAGATGACGTAGCCCAGGAAGGTGACCTTAGATACGTGGAATTCACATTTCTCGGATTTGACAAGGAGACGGTTCTCCAAGAGCCTCTGAAGCACCCGTCTGACGTGTTGGACATGCTGCTGGGGGGACTTTGAGAAGATGAGAATGTCATCCAAATAAACAAACACGAACTGGTTCAGCAGGTCCCGGAGCACGTCATTGACCAGAGCTTGGAAGACAGCAGGAGCGTTAGTGAGACCAAAGGACATGACGAGGTATTCCCAGTGACCACTAGGGGTGATAAAGGCAGTCTTCCATTCATCCCCCTCCCTAATGCGGACCAGGTTGTACGCGTTGCGGAGGTCAAGTTTGGAGAAGATGGTAGCTCCCTGTAGCTGCTCAAACACTGAAGGCATCAAAGGGAGAGGATAGCGGTTCTTAATGGTAATTTTGTTAAGCCCCCGATAGTCTATGCAAGGCCTGAGACCACCATCCTTCTTCTTTACAAAAAAGTAGCCAGCACCCGCTGGGGAGGTGGAAGGGCGAATGAAACCTGTAGCGAGGGCTTCCTTGATGTATTCTTCCATGAAAACATTCTCAGGGCCAGAGAGAGAGTAGAGCCGACCCTGAGGGGGGCTAGTGCCAGGCAGGAGATCAATGGCACAGTCGTAGGACCGGTGTGGGGGGAGTGTAGTGGACCACCTCTTACTAAACACAGCATGGAGGTCCGAATATTCAGGGGGCACATGAGCAAGGTCCAGCTGATCAGCTGGCTCAGGAGAGGAGGACGGGGCAGACTAGGGAAGGCCTTAAGACAGTTGGCTTGACATGAAGGACCCCACTCCAGCACAGTCCCGGTAGTCCAGTCAATGTGAGGGTTGTGAAGAGAGAGCCATGGATGTCCAAGAAAGAGAGGGAGCTCAGGTGAATCGATAAGGTGAAACTGCAGCAACTCTTTGTGGTAAACCACTGTTATACCTGTCTGTAAGTGTATGTGTATTCCACTAGGTACAGGTCTGGACATGCCTCGGCTGACTCCTCCCACTATTCCAGGTATATAAGTGACTACCTCCCAGTCCCTTAGTATTCTGGACGGGTCGACCACTCGAGACAAGACCTTCATTCTTTAGTTAATAAAAGCCTGGTTGTTACTCGCTTAACCTCAGTCTTTTGAGTAATTGATGGCGCATCAATTTTATTAACTAAATTTTTTATAATGGAGAAGATCCTCACACCAACATGCCTGGACCTGGACAGTCGGGAAGCGGACGCTTCCACCAAGTTTGCTCACTGGCTCATGTGCTTCGAGACATTCCTGACTGCCTCCACTGCGGTCGTAACGGATGCGAACAAACTGTCTGTCCTGATCTCCAAGGTGAACCACCAAGTGTACTCAGTCATCCGGGACGCGACCTCATACACAGCCGCCCTCCAGCTCCTCAAGACCAAGTACACGCGCCCTGTGAACGAAGTATACGCCAGGCACCTACTGGGGAGTCGCAAGCAACAACCTGGGGAATCGACTGAGGAATACCTCCAAGCTCTGTCCGTGCTTGGCCGGGCCTGTGGGTGTAAGGCGGTAACGCCCACTACGTACACGGAGGAACTGATCCGGGATGCCTTCGTAGCGGGCCACAGGTCCAACTACACCCGACAGCGACTGCTGGAGCAGAGTGACCTCACCCTCGATAAAGCCTCCGAAATTGCACTAACGCTGGACGCAGCCTACCGGGGCATGGATGCCTACTCCTCTGCACCGTGGACGCCGCGGGGAACGACAACCTGGGACATGGTAGGACAGCCCCATAGCACCGTGCCACCCCAGCCACAGCCCAACGACGGCCCAACTACCGCAGCAGTATCCCAAGGCCAGAAATGCTACTTCTGTGGCCAGGCCAAACACCCCAGAGCGCGCTGCCCGGCGAAGAATGTGACCTGCTCGGGCTGCGGGAAAAAGGGACACTACGCCAGCGTCTGCAAGGCCAAAGCCACCCCGAACGCCAGCAGCGCCGCGTGTGGGCCGTGCGAGCCGCCATCTTGGGCCCCCAACAGCGCCGCGTGTGGGCCGTGCGGGCCACCATCTTGGGCCTCCCCAGCCATGTGCGAACCACCGCAGCAGCAGCCATCTTGGACGACTCCAGCCACATGGGAATCATGGACGCCAATCCCCCCCCATCTGATACCCACAGCGACACACCGACCCCTACGCTGGCCTCTGTTACGCTGGACCAAACGAGACCGCAGCAACTAGCTCGGTCCAAAATGGACGTTAAGGTAAACGGCCATGCAATAAACTGCCTTTTTGACTCCGGGAGCACAGAGAGCTTCATCCACCCCGACACGGTGCGGCGTTGCTCTCTCCCAGTCCTGCCTGCGCACCAGCGGATTTCTATGGCCTCCGAGTCCCAGTCAGCGGACATTGGCGGCTACTGCGTGGTGACACTAGCAGTAGACGGGACTGTGTTCAATAATTTTAAACTCCTGGTCCTGCCCGACCTCTGCGCTGCCGTTCTACTGGGGTTGGATTTCCAGTGCCACCTCAAAAGCGTTACGATGGCGTACGGTGGCCCCCTCCCCCCACTCACAGTCCGCAGCCAGCAGCCTCCAAATTGCCCGCCGCACACCAGATGCAACCTCTCCACACTCAGAGTCCCACCCCCCCCACTGTTTGCTAACCTCACCCCCGACTGTAAGCCCATCGCCACAAAGAGCAGGCGATACAGTGCCGGGGACAGGGTTTTCATCAAAACCGAAGTGGAGCGGCTCCTGAAGGAGGGGATTATTGAGGGCAGCTCCAGCCCCTGGTGAGCCCAGGTTGTGGTCGTTAAGACCGGCGAAAAACAACGCCTAGTCATCGACTACAGCCAAACAATAAACCGCTACACCCTGCTGGACGCCTACCCACTCCCCCGCATAGCTGACATGGTCAATCTGATCGCGCAGTACCGCGTCTTTTCGACCATTGACCTGAAATCAGCGTACCACCAGCTCCCCATCCGCCCTGAAGACCGCCAGTATACTGCTTTTGAGGCAAACGGCCGCCTCTATCACTTCCTTAGGGTTCCCTTTGGCGTTACCAACGGGGTCTCCGTCTTCCAAAGGGAGATGGACCGGATGGTCGATCAAAACGCGCTGCAGGCCACTTTCCCTTACCTAGACAATGTGACCATCTGCGGCCATGACCTGCAGGACCATGACGCAAACCTCGAGAAATTCCTCCACACTGCCCAACTCCTGAACCTGACATATAACAAGGAGAAGTGCATATTCCGCACAGACCGCCTCGCCATCCTTGGCTGTGTTGTGGAACACGGGGTCATCGGTCCCGACCCGGACCGGATGCGTCCCCTTATGGAACTCCCACTGCCCCACTGCCTAAAAGCTCTGAAGAGGTGCCTAGGGTTTTTTTCCTACTACGCTCAGTTGGTTCCCTACTATGCAGACAAAGCCCGTCTGTTGATCAAGTCCACCTCTTTTCCCCTGACGGCAGAGGCCCGCTTGGCGTTCCACCGTATCAAGGAGGACATTGCCAAAGCCACCATGCACGCAGTGGACGAATCCATCCCCTTCCAGGTGGAAAGCGACGCGTCCGGCTTTGCCCTGGCCGCCACCCTTAATCAGGCGGGGAGACCTGTGGCCTTCTTCTCACGAACCCTCCAGGGCCCGGAGACCAGACACTCCGCGGTCGAGAAGGAGGCCCAGGCCATTGTCGAGGCTGTGCACCATTGGAGGCACTACCTGGCCGGAAAACGATTTACCCTCCTCACTGACCAGCGTTCAGTTGCTTTTATGTTCAACAACAAGCAGAGGGGCAAAATCAAAAATGACAAGATCTTGAGGTGGAGAATCGAACTTTCCACCTACAATTATGAGATCTTGTACCGGCCTGGGAAGCTCAATGAACCCCCAGATGCCCTATCGCGTGGCACCTGCGCCAGCGCGCAGATCGATAGGCTGAGGGCCCTCCACAATGACCTCTGCCACCCGGGGGTCACCAGGTTCTTCCACTTCATCAAGGCCCGCAACCTGCCTTACTCCATCGAGGAGGTCAGGACCATGACCAAGAACTGCCAAGTCTGCGCTGAGTGCAAACCGCACTTTTATAGACCAGACAGAGCCCACCTGATAAAAGCCACTCGCCCTTTCGAACGCCTGAGCGTCGATTTTAAAGGACCTCTCCCCTCCTCCGACCGCAATGTGTACTTCCTCAACATCATTAACGAGTACTCCCGTTTCCCGTTCGCTATCCCCTGCCCGGACATGACCAGTGCCACGGTCATTAAATGTCTGAACAGCCTCTTCACCCTGTTCGGTTTCCCCAGCTATATCCATAGCGACCGGGGCTCATCGTTTATGAGCGACGAACTCCGCCAGTACCTGCTCGCTAGGGGTATAGCCACAAGCAGGACCACCAGTTACAACCCCCGGGGGAACGGACAGGTGGAAAGAGAGAATGCAACAGTTTGGAAGGCCGCCCTACTAGCCGTAAAGTCTAGGGGCCTTCCGACCTCCCGCTGGCAGGAGGTGCTCCCCGATGCGCTCCACTCGATTCGGTCACTGCTCTGCACTGCCACCAACGCCACCCCTCACGAGAAAATGTTTGTCTTCCCAAGGAAGTCCACATCGGGGACATCGTTACCGCCATGGCTGATGTCCCCAGGGCCGGTACTACTGAGAAGACATGTGAGGACCAATAAAACGGACCCCCTGGTCAAGAGGGTCGACCTCCTCCACGCCAACCCCCAGTACGCTTATATTGCGTACCCGGACGGGCGGGAGGACACAGTCTCCATACAAGACCTCGCACCCTCGGGGACCGCTGTAACCCACTACCCATTACCACCCCCCCCACTACCCGATATCCAACCCCAGCAGCCGGCACGCCTGAGCCCGTCACCCACGAGGACTACACTCCAGTGCACCAGCCTACACGGGACGCGACGCTGGAAGCTCCACCACCCCTGCCGTCGCCACGTCGATCACAGCGGCAGATAAGACCTCCGGAGAGACTCCAATACACAAACTTTTAAATGCACTTCACCCCGCCGGACTCATTTTTAAACAAGGGGTGAATGTGGTAAACCACTGTTATACCTGTCTGTAAGTGTATGTGTATTCCACTAGGTACAGGTCTGGACATGCCTCGGCTGACTCCTCCCACTATTCCAGGTATATAAGTGACTACCTCCCAGTCCCTTAGTATTCTGGACGGGTCGACCACTCGAGACAAGACCTTCATTCTTTAGTTAATAAAAGCCTGGTTGTTACTCGCTTAACCTCAGTCTTTTGTGTAATTGATGGCGCATCTCTCTTGATGTCTCTCCCCTACTTGGACATGTAATACTCCGGTGATATGATGAATGTGCCCAGAACCAAGGGGACTGCCGTCAAGGGCGGTGACTTGTAAAGGCTTGTCAAGGCGGGAGAAAGGAATTTTCAGGCTGCAGACAAAGGTGGCATCGATAAAACAGCCAGCGGCCCCGGAGTCAACAAACGCCTGGAGATTGTACTGTTGTCCCTCCCAAGAGAGACGAGCAGGAAGCAGGGTTTGGAAGACAGAAGGGGTAGGAGAAGGGATTTGATCTGTCAGTATTTTCCCAATCCTCCTGGCTTTTTCCTGAAGCTCAGGGCATGTGGCTCTGAGATGGCCAGACAGGTCACAGTAAAGACAACGCCCCTCTCTCAATCTCCTCTGTCTCTCAAACTGGGAGAGCCGAGTTCTGCCGAGTTGCATAGGTTCCTTTTCGGTGCTAACAGGTGGACTCGGGGGTACTTGGAAACTCTTGGTCAGATTCGAAACACCGGAAGATCTCACCTCTGTGGAAGTAGTGAATCTCCTCTCTCTACCATGCTCCCGGAGGCGGTTATCCACTCTGATGGCAAGGGAGATGAGCGTGTCAAGGTCCTCCGGAACCTCTCTGGATGCCAGTTCATCTTTGATAGATTCGGAAAGGCCATGAAGAAACGTGGAGAGAAGGGCCTCGGTGTTCCAGCGGCTTTCCGCAGCGAGTGTGCGGAACTCAATGGCGAAGTCGGCTATGCTGCAGTTGCCCTGGCAGAGATTCAAAAGTCTCTTAGCTGCCTCCCGTCCACTCACAGGATGGTCAAAGACTTTGCTCATCTCTTTGGCGAAAAGGAGAATGTCCGAGCAGACGAAAGATTGCTGCTCCCAGATAGCGATAGCCCAGGCGAGAGCTTTTCCCAAGAGTAGTGATTTGATGAACGCTACCTTAGGGCGGGGTGATAGGAACATGGAGGATTGAAATTCAAAAATAAGGAAGCACTGGGTCAAGAAGCCGCGACACTTGCCCAGATGACCGTCATAGCGCTCTGGCGCGGGTAGGCGAGGCTCTCGGTGAGTCTGGAGGTCGGCGACCGGTGGGGTAGTACCCAAAGGAACTGACTGAGGAGGAACATCCTGAGCAGAAGCCACAGCGGCTGGGTGTTGAATGGTCTGAGTCCATGTATTTACCTTGTCCGAAATACTTTGGAGAAGTTGCTCAAGGCGGCCGAGGAAAGCACCTTGATGGGAGAGAATAGAACAAAATTCCTCCATCACTGCTGGGTCCATACTGGCTCAGTCTTGCTGTCAGGGCGAGGCTGGTTCTGGACCCAAGTGCAGACAGGCGAGGCGAGAAGCAGGTAGGCAGTCTTAAATAAAAGGACTTTACTAGAATCACACAGGTAAACAGTTACAAACATAGGAGCTCAAGAGAAGCTACCACTAGGCAAACGGCTTGTCAAGACTGAGCACAGAGGGAAGAAACCACAGAACTTAAATACAAGCAAAAACAGGTGAAACCAATAAACCTGATAAAAAGCAGTTAAGTAATAAACACAGGAGAAACTAGTAACAATTAGCAAAGGGAGAAAAACAAGTGAAGGTGCCATCTAGGGGTTACTGAGGGAACTAACCGGCACCCTCACAGTTGACAAAATAAATGTTATGTTGGAATTTGAATTTTGTTACTTTTAAGAAAACAAAAAGGTTACTGTAAAGACAGGCTCTGTATGTTAATTATAGAAATTTTGCGTTAATATCCTATTAAACTAAAGGGGGAGGAAGTGTAATGTATACAACATTGAAGGGACTACTTTGTTTTGCGGATGTACATCCTTAGTTGCGAGCGTATATAACAGACACGTATCAATTTGTATAGTCAGTGCCGAAGTTCCAGTTACCCAGTAAAGATCACTTGAAGTTACTCTCAGGCTCTGCTGCTTTATTATTTTATGTAGTTGTGTACAGCAGTACAAACACAACAATCGGCATTGACTTAACAATTATCACATTAAAAGGGTATTCACGCTCTTAATTAATTAACATTCTGTGGTGAGTTTAGTGGGCAATTAATGTGCAAATCCAGCAAGTTCTTAAAAATAACAGGGAGGCTAAGGGCGAGATGCAGTTTGTACGAAGCAAATGGAAGAGCGGAGTAAATCGGCCAGCAAGTTCTGAAGATTCACAACTCATGCCATCTCTCTTAATCGACTGAATTTGCCGACCGATTTGCACATTAATAATGATGTGCGTCGTTAACACGCCATTAAATTTCTAGCAAGATCCGGCGCAATATGTCAAAGTGAGAGCCAGTGGAGAAGCACCTCTAAGTTTCCTGAAGTTGGATCACTGCTGCACCGGAGTAACTTATCACTATTTAGTGCAACGTGGCAGCTGTTAGGATCAGCTGTTCAAGGTAGGGGTAAGAAGTTACTGAAACAGAGGAGGCTAAAGCTGAATGTTTCAATCCAGGTTTCTGCAAGTAGAAAATTATTGTTAAAGCAGTTTTTTTTGCCATTCTGCCTAGAGTCACCAACATTGATAAAGAACTTGTATTCCGATAGCACTTCTTAAGTGCAACAAGACATCACATTGCACTTTAAATTAAGGAGGAAAACCACATGACAATTAGTCAATAAGTTATGTCATGGGGCTGCTGTGGTGATTTAGCTGGACTGGGCAGATATGCTAACTTCTCCAGCTAAGAAGGCATGGTAGCAAGGCTTTTTGGAAAGCTAAGGTCTTCGGTATGGGTGGATCAGATACTGCAGGCCATCCACTGCAGCCCACCCCATCTCCAGACGTCTCGACTTTGCCTTGCCACTGGATTCAGATGTGAGGGTAGAGAGAGTGAGGCAAACGTTGCACAAATTTTCCTCGCTTAAAGCAATCTCATGTTCATCTCACAACGCTTTTCTTCTCATCACTATGATGTGGAAACAGCAATTAAACTTTTAAATTATTTCAACAGTCACTCTCAGGCATCCAGGCCCTATTGCCCTGTTGAAAAATAGATTCACTCGAGTCTGTCCTAAAGTAAAAGTACACAGTTTATTAACAGAACGTTCTGGGAGAAGAACCATAGACCCTGCGGTCTAGTGGTCACCTTCTCACCATTACAGTGATATCGAAACTTTCTCCTACGTTCTCTTCCTTTTCACACAGTCAGACACATATATAGTCCTCAACCTCACAATCCTAGGATACTTTTGAGTCTCTCAACCTACTTAATCCTGGCCATCACGTGGGGCCCAATTGCCCTCTTATTTCCGGCTCAGGCTAGGATCGATGAGTCAGGTATCCTCCTTGTCCGTGTCGATCAGTCAAGTACCATTCATTCCTTCATGACTTTTATCGCAACACAGTGTTCCCTATTTCATATAATTCACACCATACAACTGTGTTCTCCTACCTCTTGCAGACTTTTACTTGATTCGTGATGCTACGGCACTGTTCCTCTGCCTCCCCAGATGACTCAATTTCTGGATGGTCAAAATTTGACTTCTCGTCCGGGTTCACTGGTGCGGACGGGCTTTCAGTTCCGGAGCATCCTGTCGACTACGCCAATTTGTTGGTGAAAAATAGATTCACTCGAGTCGGTCTTAAAGTAAAAGCATGGTGGCATAGTGGTAAACACTGTTGCCTCACAGCGCCAGGGACCCGGGTTCGAATCCGGCCTCGGGCGACTGTCTGTGTGGAGTTTGCACATTCTCCCTGTGTTTGCGTGGGTTTTCTCCGGGTGCTCCGGTTTCCTCCCACAGTCCAAAGATGTGCAGGTTAGGTTGATTGGCTATGATAAATTGACCCTTAGTGTTAGGAGGATTAAATACATGGGGTTACGGGGATAGGGTGGGATATGTGTTGGTGTAGGGGTTACGGGGATCGGGTGGGATATGTGTCGGTGCAGGCTCAATGGGCCGAAATGGCCTCTGTCTGCACTGTGGGGTTTCTGTGATTTCTGTGAAAAGTACACAGTTTATTCACAGAATGTTCTGGGAGAAGAACCATAGGCCCCGCGGTCTAGTGGTCACCTTCTCACCATTACAGTGATATCGAAACTTCTTTTATACAGGCAAAACACTACACACAAATGTGTTCACCCAATCATGTTCCCCCAGCAACAAGGTATTGAAACTTTACACAAATGTGTTCATCCAATTATGTTCCCCCAGCAACAATTCTCTTGTCCTCATCCAATCACGTTCCCCCAGCAACAAGGTATTGAAACATCTTTTATACATTATAGCAAAATATTACACACAGGTGTCTTCAACTAATCATGCTCCCCCAGCAACAACTCCCCTGTCCTCACAGGAATGATATGGAACCTTCTAGAACTTTGGACAGTTTTTTAATAGTTAATTACAAAATGGGCAGTTTTGCAGCTACCAATTACTGTAACTCATCAATACACATAATTTTGATTCATCTACTTTGCATTATAGAATAGTAGAATTACATTAATACATCCAAAGGGCTTCCAGCAAATAGTTTGCAGAAGGCTGCACCACTGAATAATTGTGAAATATTTAGTGTTTCCCACATTCAATAACTGTTCAACAATAATGTCAAGCACAATGGTTTTAATGGGAGCAGACACAAACAGTTAATTCCTGCCCCATCTTAAGCTGAGTTTGTTTTGTCTTGTGCCATTGTTTCTTATTTACAAGTTCACTTCTTACAATACATTCCTTAACTCTTTATGTTGCTGCTTTAAGCTATATAATTTTCACCCTAACAGTCCCTCCTGTTGGTCCCTGATCAAAACTTGATTTGTCCTGGGAACCAATGTACCAGGGTAAAAATGGTGGCACGCAGCTCCTTGTTATCCGTTTACGAAATCTAACAACGATCACAATTGATTATTCCTTTATGCCATTATTGGCTATTGTCCATTTTGATCCTTCATTCTTATCTGATGTGTCGAAAACATGTCCTTCTCTTTGATATCCATTTTCTCCTTTTCTTTTGTTCGTGTTTCCTTCTTCATCTGTTTATCTGTTTCTTCTTGTGCCTTATGCCATAACCACTGGTTGAACCCTGCTCTATCTCTAAGACATTTCTTATACAAATATTCATACAAATGTTACCTGCGCATAAGCATTTTCTATCTAACTGTTTGTACTCCTAAATAAACAAAGCTCTCTCTCGAACGTTACAATACTCCTGTCTGACTGGTGCGGCAGGTACAGCATCTTTTGCCAATTGGGCACAACAACATTTTATCGCTAAGAATGCACAGTACATTAGGATTATTATAACAAAGACCAACATCAATCCATGTAACAATGAGGGTCCGATTGATCCGAACCACCCGGTTGTCCAATTCCACAGAGTCGATTCAGGTGGTTGTCTAAGTTTTCCCACCTCCCTCCGAATATGTTCGACCAAATTAGTTATATTTTCTGAAATGTCAGGAATGTATGTGCAACACTCAGATCCTATCAGGGCACATGTTCCACCCTTCTCCGCTAGCAGATAATCTAGAGCCATTCTATTCTGTAGGGCAACTGTGCGTATTGCCACCATCTCGGTGTTAATTTTACTCAGTGACTCAGCCGTATCATTGGCTACTTCCTCAAGAATCGAGGCTACAAGCTGAATTTCTTTTATTGCCCTGGCCGTTCCATACCCGGGGAATAGGATAGCGAAGAATCGTTCTGTTTCAGTAATAGCTCTTTTGGATCGATAATGATAATGATTCGCTAGAGAGGGCAAGTGATAAATGTATGGCACCACATATGCCAGGTAACATGATCCTGTCCAGCCCCGTGGCAACCAGGGGTATGCCTTGTGGCCACAAATAAAGTATGTCCCATTGTACGAGGTGGTTTTATCAACATCAAACCCTGCAGATACCAGGGAGTAGTTGAAAGTACCTGTCTGGTTGGCGTATGGGACTTCTAGTGTACAACCATAATACTGAGAGGACGTATAAAGGGGAAACCCGTCAGCCGTACCAGTTACTGTAAAATTATACGCGCACCGACTAGTGCCTACAAATATTCCCCCAGTCAAATTCCTTACTAAACATATTGTCCCCGGCAGCCTTCCCATACCTGTGGCCTTGGTGAGGGTGAGGAAGGGAGGCTGTTGGGAGCGGTCGTACCCTGGTTGGTACCACCCTTCGAAGGTATTCATATAATGGCCCAGAAATTAGGTTCGGGGGCTTGCCGCGCGTGCAAGCCCCCGATGTGCACTTACCCGGCGCGCCGACAGCTGAAGCCTGGGCCTGCTTGGAATTCCTATCGCTGTGCTTGCCTGATCCAGCGGCGTAGTTAGTGCGATGTGCCGGCTGGGATCAGGTGAGCACTGGGCAGCCAATCAGGGGAGGGAAAACTTCATTCATGAGTTTGATAGTAAGAACTGTCAAACTCATGAAAAGTACGGGCGCCCAAAACACTACTTAAACTTTAAATAAAATTTTAAAAAACATCCCACTAATTAAATGAACTATAAATAACTTTAAAAAAACTATTTTAAACAATTAATCAAATTTTTGAAAAAAATAATTTTTTAAGAAATCATGTCTAAAAATAAACTTACCTTACTGTAAAGTCCTTATAAACAATAAAGCTGTGGAAAAAATGTTATAATTTTAAATAATAGACCACTTACTTTAACATAACCATTTGGACTTCCTCCCACCTTGGGGCTAGTTGGGGTCGGCGGGATTGGTCCCATACGTACTTCAGGATGCGCCCCAAGGTGTATCCCATTTGGATAATACATATTATCCATACCAATGTTCGTACTATCATCCATTCCCATTCTTTGTATTGCCTGATATATTCTTCGCTATCTGTAAAGGGTATCTGTTCTGGTGTAGCCATTGCTAAGCTGATGGAGGGTCATAGACTTTCAACTGCGTCCAGTGCTTCCATCGTCCCATGCCCTTCATATCAATGCAAGCACACGTATCTCCACTAATTAGAATTTGGTATGGCCCTGACCACTTTGGTGCAAATCCGGGTTTCTCAGGTAGATTTTTAACCATTACCTTAGTCCCCGCCGGAGGAATGTACGGGAGCGCAGTTAACTCCAAATCTTTGTCCTTTTCCTCCTGCCGATCCTGAGTTTGTTGCCTCATTTCTTTCAACTGGTCACTTAATTCCAGTACGTATCTATGGATTTTGTCCTTGAGGGGGCCTACCTCTTCCCCAACAGTTATTATTCCATGGGGAAGCCGCATTGCCCTTCCTGTCATTAATTCGTACGGGGATAAGCCCGTCGTTCGATTCGGGATTGCCTGCGACTTCATTAATACGGTTGGCAACACATCTACCCATTGTTGTTGCCTTTCTCCTAGGGCCTTGGCTAGGGCTGTTTTTAAAGTTCGATTCATTCGTTCCACCATCCCGGAACTTTGGGGATGATAGGGGATGTGGAATTTTTGTTTTATTCCCATCCATTCACATATCTTTTTCACTACAGCTCCTGTAAAATGTGTCAGAATCGATCTGTGCTGGCACTCCCCATCTGGGAATTACTTCTTCTGCCATGATTTTAGCTACAGTGGTGGCTGTACAATCCCGAGTCGCAAACGCCTCAACCCATCTGGTGAATTGATCTATGATTACCAAACAATATTTTCATCCCCTGAAAGTGGGAAGTGGACCCGTGAAGTCTATCTGTATATTTTCCCATGGCCCCCGTGGTCGGGGTTGGTGGGCTAATCGTATCTTTATCGGTCGCCCTGGGTTATACTGTGCACACCTCAGGCACCGTTAACAGTACTTTGCCGCGTCCTTTCCCAAACCCGGCCACCACCATTCTTTACTTAATAACTCAATCATTGCTCCCCTTCCTGTGTGGGTATCCCTGTGGTGCAATTCCAGGAGTATCTGTCGGATACATATTGGAGCCATCACCTTTCCATCCTTTCGCCAGATTCCCCCGGAATCTGGCCTGCCCCCTGCGCGATGCCACTCTTGTCTTTCTCCTTCAGAGACATCTTTGTGCAACTCACTGATGTCTATGTGTTCTACCTGGACGCTTGACACTCTCTCCTCAACTAGTTCTTGTTCAAGGGCTTGTCTTGCTGCTAAATCTGCAGCCTGATTCCCTTTTTGCTCTGGGCTTTCCACCTTCTGGTGTGCCTTTATTTTTACCACGGCTGCTTGTAAGGGAGCCTCTGCGGCTTCCAAGAGAGCCTTTATCCATTCCTCATGTTTGATGGAATCCCCCCCAGCTGTCAGAAACCCCCTTCTCCCCCAAGCGGTCATATAATCGTGTACTACTCCGAAGGCGTATCTACTATCTGTATATATATTGGCTGTTTTCCCCTTTGCCAATTCCAATGCCTTTGTTAAAGCTACTATCTCCGCTACCTGCACCGATAACCCACCATTGAGTCGTCCTGACGCCGTGGTTTTCAACTGCCCATTGACCACCGCCCATCCTGTACGTGGGGCCCCCTCAATGGACTTTCTAGACCATTCAACGTACAAGGTGACTTGTGCTCCTTCCAACGGTTCATCTCGTATTTTTCCTTCCCCTACTTCCCCGTCTATGTCAGCGCATCTATGGGGGTCGCCTGCCCCCAACATACCTTCCGCCGGGTTTTCCCCTGTATCGCGGACAATCAAAACTGACTTGTCTCGGGGAATCAGGACCACCTCCCAACGCGCTCTGCGCATGTTGGACACTGACCGTAATTTGTTATTGTTTAACATTTCTACCAAAGGGTGCTTAGTGTGTAAAATAATATCCCCGGTCATCACAGTTGGTTCACTCACTTTTACTGCCCAGGCCGCACAATCCAGTGGCGCCACACACCGTGATAGTCCTGCCACAACTGGGGACTGTTGCGTAGAATAATACGCTACTGGGCGTCTTCTGTCCCCATGTTGCTGGGTCACCACTGCTGCATAGAATCCTCCCTCATTCTCACAGTGGAGATGGAAGGGTTTCTCCATATCGGGTAATCCCAGCCCGGGGGCCGCCATTAAGGCTGTTTCAAATCCCCATATGCGCTCTCCTGCTCAGGTCCCCAGTCAATCCTGGTATTACCGGGGTTCCCTCCTTTTACCAGTGTCTGAATTGGCTCTGCTATTGCTGCAAAGTTTGGGATGAAATTCCTGCTGTAATTAAACAACCCCAAGACCTTCCTGACTCCTCTTACTGTTACTGGCCTTGGCATGTCCTGTATGGCTTTCTTACGCTCTTCGGGCATAGATCTGTCCCCTTGGGACAGCTGTTGCCCCAAATATGCTACTGTGCTCTGTGCAATCTGTGCTTTCTTTGGGTTTGCCTTAAAACCACCTTCCGCTAGTGCCTGTAAAATTACGATCAGGGCTGCGGCATGTCCCTTTTCGTCCTCTGACGCTATCAACAGATCGTCCACGTATTGGAGTACCGTGCTCCGGTACGGGGTGAGGTCGATCAGCTCCAATAAAGAACTCATCACCCGGTGAAATATTGCCGGACTGTTGTGGAACCCCTGAGGCAATCGGGTCCAAGTATACTGTTTATCCCCGATTGTAAAAGCAAATTTTTCCTGCGATTCTGGGTCCAAGGGTAAGGACCAGAAACCGTTTGCTATGTCCAGAACTGTAAATACCTTATGTTCTGGGTTCAGTCCGTTGAGAATCGTGGTGGGACTAGCCACTATTGGGTGCAGTTTTGGGGTTATCTTATTTAGTTCCGTGTAGTCAATAATTAATCTAAATGACCCATCCGGTTTTGTGACGGGCCACACTGGGGAATTAGTAGTACTTTCTGTAACCCTAACTATTCCTTTTTCTTCCAGATCACGTACTATCTTAACTATTGCTGTCTGAGCCTCTGACTTAATTGGATACTGTTTATGTGGTTTGTGACTTGGGCCAGGTACTACTATAGGGGGTGTTTTTGCCAAACCCGTGTCTTGTTTTGATTCTGCCCATACTGCCTTTACTGCTTCACATATTACCTTATATGGCTGTTTCACCTGGTTCCAATCTTGGATCAATACTCCGGCACTCCCTACCTTTGCCAAATGGGACAAGGGTTTGGTTGTTTTTGTAGTGTCCGAGGAGCAATAATACTCAGACTGCAGGAGAACAATAAAACAGGTATTTACTGAACAGAGAGTAATTCAAGACTGAAATACAGAAGCCTGCTATGGCTTTATATACAGGGGTGGTCACTGCCGGTACTGCAGTATACAATCAGTTCTTCTCTTAAAGGTACATACACAACAATTCCTCCCCTTTTAGATAAACAGCACATAACATTCATTTAACAACTAAATAATAACTAATTACAATTACAATTTTCTCTGTACTATATACATCAACTGAAATAATCATTTATAAGTTAAGTCTTTGCGGAGGCTTCCTGATCCTGACTGGATAGCGCCTTTCTCGAGTATCCTGTTCTTGCGGCGGAGTTGATTCTGACTCATTGTCATTGGTTGGTTTGTCAGCTTCCAATACCACTGCTTCTGAGGTAGACGCAATCTGTACTTCGGGTTGATTAGCAGGTGCACCTGCTCGTGGTATTGGTTTGGCTTGTTCCTGTGACTCTAGAATCTGGTCAGCATGGCGTCTCACGATGCTCTCTCCAATGTCCACTGTGTACATCAGTGGTCCCTGCTGTGTGCATATCATTCCTGGCTGCCATTTTTCTGTTCGCTAGTCGCGGGCCAAGACTGGTTGCCCTATCTTGAACCTCCTGGTTGGCTTCTGATTTATGTGCTGGAATTACTTACCCTCAACATCTCGTCTTATGTTTGGTTTGAGCAAATCCAGGCGACATCTTAGCCTTCGGTTGAAGAACATTATGGCTGGAGCTTGGTTGGTGACTGCATGTGTCGCATTCGGGTAAGCAAACAAGAAATTATCCACCTTGTGTTGTAGTGGTATGTCGTCATTACGCATTGCCTTTATGGCCTTTTTAAAGGTCTGAACAAACCTCTCAGCCAATCCATTTGTGGCTGGATGATATGGGGCAGATATGTAATGCTTCACCCCATTATTCCTCAGAAACCTCCGGAAATCCTCTGGCACAAACTGTGGCCCATTGTCGGAGCAAATCTGTTCTGGCAAGCCATTCCTGGCGAAGATAGTCCGTAGGACTGCAATAGTTTTCTCCATGGTGGTGGAGGACATTTAATGACCTCTGGCCATTTCGAATGGGCGTCCACAGCGATTAGGAACATTGAGTCCATAAATGGACCAGCAAAATCAATGTGTACCCGTTGCCATGGAGATGAGGGCCACTCCCATGGATGTAGCAGGGCCTGTGGTGGAGCGTTTTGGACCTTCTGGCATCCTGTGCATCTCTTGGTCATATCCTCAATTTCTTTATCGATTCCCGGCCACCACACAAATGCCCTGGCTAGGCTCTTCATTTTTACCCCTCCCAGATGACCCTCATGAAGCTCATTGAGCACTCTATCTCTCAACTTGGGTGGAATTACCACTCGGGATCCACACATCAAGGTCCCCCGGCACACTGACAGCTGTTCTCTCCTTGGCGAGAATGCTGGCAACAGTGAGTCGCCATGTGCTGGCCATCCCTTCATCGTCAAATCATAGACCCGAGAGAGTGTCGGGTCATTTCGGGTTTCCTTCTCTATACTTGAGTTTGTAACAGGTAGACATTCGACTATGGTCGCATGGAATATCTCAACAGGGTCCACTGCAGGTGCTTCCTCTACTGTAGGCAACGGTAGGCGCGACAGCCCATCAGCGTTTCCATGCAGTTTTGTACCCTTGTACTCTATGTCGTACTGATGTGCCCCTAGAAAAAGTGATCATCTTTGCAGCCGTTGCGCCGTCATCACCGGAACGCCCTTCTTTGGGTTAAAAATGGAGACCAGGGGCTGATGGTCAGTCAGTAGGGAGAATTTCTGCCCGTGTAGATAGTGATTGAACTTCTTCACCCCCCACACCAGGCTGAGGGCCTCCCTGTCAATCTGGGCGTAGTTACGCTCGGCTGAGGTTAACGAGCGCGACGCAAAGGCTATTGGCCTCTCTGAACCATCAGGAATTTGTGTGACAGCACCGCTCCGATGCCGTAGGGAGACACATCACATGCTAACCGAATCGGTAGTGTTGGATTGTACTGGGCCAATACTTCTTTTGAAGTGATTAGGCATTTACATTTCTGAAAGGCACGCTTACACTCATCACTCCATTTCCATGTTACTCCAGTTTGCAGCAGGGCGTTCAGTGGGTGCAGAATTGTCGATAAATTCAGCAAGAACTTATGGTAGTAGTTCACCAACCCGAGGACCGACCTCAGTTGCGACACATTTTCCGGTACTGGAGCCTTGACTATAGCCTCAATCTTGTCCGGCGACTTATGCAACCCTTCCTCATCAATCATGTGGCCACAATACGAGATTTGTCTCCTGAAGAACTCGCATTTGGGGCGGTTGGCTCGTAGCCCATATTCCTGTAATCTCGTGAGCACCTGCTCCAGGTTGGCAAGGTGTTCACTGTCATTTTCGCCCGTAACCAGGATGTCGTCCAAATAACACTGGGTCCCCGGGATCCCTTGCAGGACTTGTTCCATCGCCTTCTGCCAAATAGCCGGGGCTGATGCTACCCCGAATACCAGTCGATTGTACTGGTAAAGGCCTTTGTGAGTGTTTATCGTGAGGTATTTCCTAGACGCTTCTTCCACCTCCATTTGTAGATACGCTTGGGCCAGATCAATCTTTGTAAAGCGTTTCCCTCCAGATAGTGAGGTGAAAATATCTTCTATCCGTGGAAGTGGATATTGTACTGTGTGCAGGACTGGGTTCACAGTTACCTTGAAGTCCCCACAGATGCGAACCTTCTTCGATTCCGCAGGCGTGCTGCTCAATGATTTCTTCATTACAGGAACGATGGGTGTGGCCCACTCGCTCCAGTCCACCTTGGACAGCACACCCGAACGCTCCAGACTCTCCAGCTCTGCTTCAATGGCTGGGCGGATCGCGTAAGGTACCGGTCTGGCCTTAAAAAATTTGGGGTTTACGTTATCTTCGATTTTTATCATTGCCCTTACTCCTTTTAGAGTCCCAAGTCCTTGTTGGAACACCTCTTTCGCGTCAGTTAGAATTTTTGACAGTCGTCCAGGTGTGACGTCATCATCCTTTTTATCAGTCACAGTTAGCGCCTGAATGGAATGCCAATCCAATTGTATTTTTCGGATCCATTCACATCCCAATAATGGTGGTCCTCCATCTGGTAGTATATATAGATACAGTTTCTGTGTTTCCTTGCCGTTGTATTCAACTGGTACCCTTATTTTTCCTCTGGGGTAGACTTTTTGCCCCGTGTATGTCTTCAATACAATGGACGTGTCCTTCAAGGGTATGTGTGAGAATAGCCGCTCATAGTCTCGTCGATTCATGACAGTTAGGGCTGATACTGTGTCCAATTCCATCTTTACTGGGGACCCTGCTATCATGAGGGTGACCCAAATGGTTCGGTGATCCTCCTTTGCGATCACGTTGTGTAACTTTAGACAACTTAGTCCCCTGCTCCCAGAGTCCTTATCACTCTCCTGATCTTCCGAACTACTGTCTGTCAATTTCTTTACTTTCTTGTACTTTTCCTTAGTAGTTCTTGTCGTGTTGGTTTTCTTTCCCGACCTGCAGACTCTTGCTATATGTCCCATTTTCCCACATTGCCTGCATACTTTGTCCTTAACCCAGCAGTCCTTCTGATCATGGGTTGTTCTGCCGCAGCCATAGCACTTTTCTGCTCCATACGCCATTTCGTTAGCGCTGTATTCCTGTGGTTTCTGTTGTATTTCCGCAGCTCCCCGTGCTGCTGCTTCGTAGGATACTGCCACGCTGAAAGTCTGTTCTAGCGTCAGGTCCTTTTCCGAAAGTAGTCGTTTCTGGGTTCCTTCACTCTGGAGCCCGCAGACAAACTTATCCCGTAAGGTGTCTGCCAGTCCTGCTCCAAACTGGCAGTGCTTCGATAACTTGCGTAGTTCCGTAAGATAGTCAGCATTGTTCTCATCTTTGTGCTGGTTTCTTTTATGCAACTTGTATCTTTCTGCTATCAGCAGCGGTGTAGGGTTTAGGTGTTCCTGTAAGATATTAACAATCTCTTCAAAACTTTTCTCCATTGGTTTAGCTGGGGTAATTAAATTCCGCAATAGGCCGTACGTTCTCGTGCCCATCAAATTTAATAATACCGACGCCTTCTTTCCATTGGCCACCTCATTGGCATTGCAGTACATTTCAATTCTTTCCACATACGTGGTCCAGTCTTCTACCTCGTTGTCGAAAGCAGTGATACTGCCACTCTTCGGCATCTTGGGTGATTTAAAATGGCGCCTTCCGCGGTTTTTCTTCTTCCCCAATGTAATAAAATGGTGCCTCCCGCGCTTTTCCTTCTTCCCCAATGGAATAAAATGGCGCCTCCCGCGCTTTTCCTTCTTCTCCTTGCTGCCACGCTGCTCCTAGCATTCTACAGGGTAATGGCGGCGACCCGCGGCTTCGGCGCATCTCACTTTTCCTTCCCCATGTTCTATCCTCTCCACGCTGCCCTGTTCTTGAGCACCGACTGCGCCCTGTGCGCTCCACCCTCTCTCTCTCTCTTTTCCTCCCGACGATGCTGCACGACCCCTTTGCAGAGCCGCTCGATCGAGCCCGAGCCCGCCGCAGTCCGGAAGGGTCAGCGCTCTACCTGCTACCAGCACGACTTGCTGGAACACCTCGACTGGGGAGCCAGGCCCAGCTCTCCACAGCCTCCCCTGCAACTCTCCGATGGATCCCTGGGCGGTTGCCCGCAGTCGACGCCCGCCGTTCTGGCTTTGACCTCCAAGAAGCTTCTCTTCAGGGAAAAGATCCCCGTGAGGTGATGCAGTACTGCAGGTGAGTTCAAACCTGCCCGTCGCCAGTGTAGTGTCCGAGGATCAATAATACTCAGACTGCAGAAGAACAATAAAACAGGTATTTACTGAACAGAGAGTAATTCAAGACTGAAAGCCTGCTATGGCTTTATATACAGGGGTGGTCACTGCCGGTACTGCAGTATAGAATCAGTTCTTCTCTTAAAGGTACATACACAACAGTTTTTGCCTTATTCCCATCCGGCAGAGGCCAAATTATCTTACTCTGTCTGGGATCCACTAGTAAGTTAAACTCTCTTAGTAAATCAATGCCCATTATTGTTCCTTCGTTATTGGGACATACATAAAATTGTGCCGGTAGTAACTTCCGGCTATTTCCAATGTTTGCACTTCACTTTGATATGCTGGGATCTTGGTTCCTCCCAGACCTATTATATACATTTTGTGTTTAGTGATGGGTAATGGTAGATTCGTGAGAGACACTGTTGCCCCGGTATCTATTAACATATCACACTGTTGCCCCCCTAACAATGCTGGTACATAGACCTGGTTCTCATCTGCCTCCCTCCTAACGGGGGCCGCTGCCCGTCATTTGGTTCCCTGTGCTTTTCGGAAGTCGAGCAACTGTTGGTAATCCCCTGGGGTGCTTGGGGTAGCTGTGTTCACTTGGGTCTCCCATTTTGTCCAACAATGGTTAGTGGTATGGCCCAATTTTCCGCAGTTAGTACAACTGAGGAGGTTCTGTTTTGGGTCCCTACATTCTTTAGCTATATGTCCAATTTTCCCGCAGTTAAAACAGACCCCTTTCTTCCTTTGTGGTGCCTGTCCTGACTGGGTGCCAGCAGCGCCTACCCGTTCCTGTTTTATCTGTCTTTCATGCGGCTGGTCATCCTTCCCATCTATCTGGCAAGCCCATCTTACGGCTGTGTCGTACGTGTCGGCCACCACCACACCCATTTTCAATATTTTCTGATGTTCTGCGGATAACCCGTCTTTAAACATTTTTATAAACATGGCATCATCCCGCAGGGGATTATCTTGTCCTGATGACTCTTGATACTGATACCACAGCCGTTCTCCATAGGTGTTTGCGTTCTCACCTTTCTTTTGCCTTATTTGCATGATCAATCCCCAGTTGGCTGTTGCTGCCCCCATTACAAGTTGTACCGCATTCTTAAAGTTATTCCTAGCTGTGTTTCGATTGGCTTCGGTTTCGTTAATTTGGGGTATCCAATCCCCACTTTTATATAAGTCAGCTACTTGTTCCCACTTATCTCTGGGGCATTTAGCCCATACCAACTGATGTATATCTTTCTCGTGCATGTCATGGATCTCGTAGAGTTCCTGTAGTTTCTGCCAGAACTGGATGTTCCGGGTCCTCACCTTCATCTCTCCTAAATCTTGATTAATCATCTGTTTCTCAGCAGATGTGAAAGCCTTGTACGTCAAAGGGTTTTGGGCATTCTGTGTGCGTCTAAGTGGTGCCGCCCTGACGGTCTTAATGTCGTCCTCACTTTCTGAGTCCTCCAGTGGTGCAGTGGCTTCCGCCTTGTTGTAAGGTGGGGGCCTTTCCTCAACCCCCCTTCCTGCGGCACATAGTCCCACATTTATTTCATTCCAAAGTCCTGACCTGTCCATCCTATATCCATCTTTCCATTGTGTTCCATTTTTCAGGAACTCATTTTCCTGTTCCAATACTTCTATCCTTTCTCTATGCCTCATCAATCTACAGCGCAATTCGCTATTCTTTTGTAGCATTGATACCAATTGATTTACCAAAATGACTCCCGCCTTTTTGCCTCTTTTTTGTTTCTGTTTATCCCACCACTCCCTCTGAGCGTCTGGCGTCTGAAACGGGTCCCACCCGTCCTTCCGCATCTTGTCTACCATACCCTTCCGGTCATCTGCATAGAACCTCGAGAGAGACCCAGGGGGTCCCCACTCTATTTCTTTCCCCGATGCCATAACTAGTCCAACTTCAGACTTACCTTCGGCTGAGTTTCTCTATTCGGGCTGGTCTGCGACTCCTGAAACAATTTCTGGTTAGACAATTTTGGCGTTTGTATCTCAATTCGGACCTACTCTTACCCTTTCCCCTACGTTCTGTTCCTTTTCACACAGTCAGACACATATATAGTCCTCGACCTCACGATCCTAGGATACTTTTGAGTCTCTCAGCCTACTTAATCCTGGCCATCACGTGGGGCCCAATTGCCCTCTTAATTCTGGCTCAGGCTAGGATCGATGAGACAGGTATCCTCCTTGTCCGTGTCGATCAGTCAAGTACCATTCATTCCTTCATGACTTTTATCGCAACACAGTGTTCCCTATTTCATATAATTCGCACCATACAACTGTGTTCTCCTACCTCTTGCAGACTTTTACTTGATTCGTGATGCTACGGCACTGTTCCTCTGCCTCCCCAGATGACTAAATTTCTGGATGGTCAAAATTTGACTTCTCGTCTGGATTCACTGGTGCGGGCGGTCTTTCAGTTCCAGATCATCCTGCCGACTACGCCAATTTGTTGGTGAAAAATAGATTCACTCGAGTCTGTCTTAAAGTAAAAGTAAACAGTTTATTAACAGAACATTCTGGGAGAAGAACCATAGACCCCGCGATCTAGTGGTCACCTTCTCACCATTACAGTGATATCGAAACTTCTTTTATACAGGCAAAACACTACACACAAATGTGTTCACCCAATCATGTTCCCCCAGCAACAAGGTATTGAAACTTTACACAAATGTGTTCATCCAATTATGTTCCCCAAGCAACAATTCTCTTGTCCTCATCCAATCACGTTCCCCCAGCAACAAGGTATTGAAACTTCTTTTATACATTATAGCAAAATATTACACACAGATGTCTTCAACCAATCACGCTCCCCCAGCAACAACTCCCCTGTCCTCACAGGAATGATATGGAACCTTCTAGAACTTTGGGCAGTTTTTTAATAGTTAATTACAAAATGGGCAGTTTTGCAGCTACCAATTACTGTAACTCATCAATATACACAATTTTGATTCATCTACTTTGCATTATAGAATAGTAGAATTACATTAATACATCCAAAGGGCTTCCAGCAAATAGTTTGCAGAAGGCTGCACCACTGAATAATTGTGAAATATTTAGTGTTTCCCACATTCAATAACTGTTCAACAATAATGTCAAGCACAATGGTTTTAATGGGAGCAGACAAACAGTTAATTCCTGCCCCATCTTAAGCTGAGTTTGTTTTGTCTTGTGTCATTGTTTCTTATTTACAAGTTCACTTCTTACAATACATTCTTTAACTCTTTATGTTGCTGCTTTAAGCTATATAATTTTCACCCTAACAGCCCCGAGTTCATAAGGACACTATAACCTCTCCAGACCCAGTTCAAAAAGACACTGGCGCCCATCCACCAAACCTCTTTCACTGCAATAAACTCCTCCCTTTTCATTAATCTTCACTCTTCCTTCCCTCTGCTCCCCATTCATTCCCGCTTTCTAGCTTTTCTGCTCCCTCCTTTCATCATGTTGTGCACTTTGCCCCCTTCCCTTGCCATACATTCTCCCTTCTCCATCTATTGTCCTCTGCCTGCTGCTACCTGATTCTGGTGACTAATGTGTTGCACAGACCCTGCTCTTCCTTTTTTGCGCCACTTCTAGTGCTAATGGCAGATTATTGGCTCTGTATACTGGACGTGGGAGCTCACAATCTTGAGAGAGTTGCCAATCTAATACACAGAGGTAACAATTGGCATTAATGCTGGAAGCACATGAAGAGGAGGAGCACAGCTTGTCCATTGTAATAGGCACTTGGCCCAGGAGGTGCAGGACAAGGAGTGACAAGGTGTTCCAATTCCACTCATTACTAGCCACAAATGTGAGTAGTGAGAATGGGGGCTCAAAGGGACACTGTCTGCATGGAAAACAGAGAGTTGGCAGGCATGCCTGGGCTGAGTTTATTATTGAATAATTTACAGACATCCATCCAAGTCCTTTTGATTTCAGTAATAATGCTGCATTCACTTAGTAACCACCTCCTATGCCAAAAATGGCTGTAATCCTCTTGCACAATAAAATATAATTGTTTTTTGTGGATCTAGGCTTCTTTATTCTTTTTCTGTTGATATTATTGTCGATCTTGACTTATGTGAATCAAGAAACTAATTTCTGGTGTGTTAAGCTAATTGATTCAATTATTGCATTGTATCTTGATTTGTCATCTTAAATTGCCATTAAGGGTAAATTAACACGCAAATGCAGACGATACGCATCTGATAGAGGTAACACACGTTGTATTGTGGGGCCAGTGTTTGTATCGCCAACCTAATAGCACAAATGTGGTCCCGAAACACTAATTGTCTGTGCAAAATATGGTTGTTGGCATCTATAGCAACAAGTTGAACACTGCAGACACCTCACATTAAAATATCTCATGGTGCTGAGTGCATAACCAAAAAAATAGAGCTATTGCTTGCAGATCATCTTGTCAGTTTATTAGAAAGTTACAAAGATATTCTTATAAAATTCATAGTGAAATGAAAGGTAGTTTTTATATGGAAACTCAGTATTACTCAATTATGTGAAAATTGTTTTTAAAGGAGTCAAAATCTTCCCTTAGATCACCACAGCAATAAAAACACTTCAGTCAGTGACAAGCAGTTATCTTTATTGATGATCTTGTTAAAGTGGTTCCATAAAACTAACTTCAGAGAATTTTCCTTCAAAATGTTGTGGTATAATCATAATAGCAAAATGATGATTTGTAAAAAGAAGTCATTTAGGTCAAGAAAAGGGCTGTTGTCCCATGAAATGGAACTCTAAATTCAGACAATCATCTGTTGACATTTATTTCATTTAAGTCATCGAATTGACTGGGGCTTCATACTTGACTAGTCGCATTGTTTTGCAACAAAACCTCATAACATGCTTTCAATCTGATCTGTGCTAAACTGCTGCAAATGAAGATAGTGATGAACTATTTTTAAAGAGTGTAAGGAATAGATTTTATGGGAGACAGATGCGTGAAGTCCAATACAGCAGCGTGATGGTCCCTGATGGAAGACCGCCAGAAGCGCATACAATGCCATATTGGCCCAGGCGCTCAATAGGCATCCACGGCGGCCGTCTGCAGCAAGCGCAGGCACCATTAAATATGATGATAAGGGGCCTGCACCAGAATCAGGGCAATTTCATTAAATTGGGGTCCGTGCATGCCTGAAACGTCACTTTCTCAACCCGCCCAGCAAATAATGGTGTGACCAATTGTCAAGCAGCTTTCACAAGCGGTGTTTAAAGGTGTCCTCACCTTCATCAAGGTAAGTCTCTCTTTAGTCGTATTAGGCTGTGAGGGAACTTTTGGGTCAGGTTTTGGCTGTTTTGGCAAGTGTTTCTCATTTTGATACTTTTGCATAGTGAGTTTGTGGACGGCAAGAGATGTTACATAAAATTTGCTTGTTCAGAATTGCTGAACATTGAAATGCTGCTGAGCTTACCATTGAGGCTTCCAAATCAGGAAGAGTAGCAGCAATGAAGGCAATAAAGACCTGCATAGGCTGCGTGAAGAAGGCAGGGGAGGCAATGGCAAGAAGGCCTTGCATCATGTGGGTATGAAGACCACAATATACCAAAACAAAACATTTTTAATTGCAACAGACTCCATTTTTGATTTCACAAATGGTTGGGTGATTGAGGCCTATCTATAAATCACTCTTGTACAAAGCCCGAGCACCTGTCTTATGTGTTGTTTTACCCATGCTAGTGCTCCTATGAGGTGGTTCCCAGGTGGGGAAAGCTGCTGATCTTCCGCTGAGGGCACGAGATAGCCATGGTGGGCAACCCCGAGGAGCTCTGGCCATTGACGACCCAGCTGCAGACTGCTGGGACTCAGATTTGGCTGGAGCAGTCTGGCCCAGTTGGCTGTCTAGCACCAAGAGTTTTACCTTGTCCCAATACTGTTAAAAATTTAGAATTACTGCTTACTGAAAAAAGTTAATGGGGGAGAAATTGGGTGGAGCTGCAAACAAGGCGCCAAGCTCGCCTGGGTGCCGGATTTAGCGCAGCGTTTGGAGCAGTAGCGACCACCAGAAATTCAGCTTGAGCGCCCCAAGAGGGACACAGGGCGAGGCTCGAGGCGCTCCGCGTCCCTCTTAGGGCGCTGAAACTGAATATCGCAGCACAACGTGCCGCAGCGCCACACGCTACAGCATGGCGCACTGCGGTACTGCAGGCCTTCCTCCCATTCTTAAGGGGGAGGGGCCTGTACCAGCGCGATCAGAGGTCGCGAGTGCCGGCAAATGAGCCCTATTATGTCCGTGTATAATTGAGACACGGACTGCAGGAGTTGACCAGGAGAGTGTCGAGTCATTTCGTGTTTCCTTTTCTATGTTTGCATTCGTCACAGGGAGACATTCGACTATAGTCGAGTGGAATAACTCCACTGGATCCACTGCCAGTTCTTCTTCCACCATCGGCAACGGTAGGCGCGACAATCCATCAGCATTCCCATGCTGTTTAGTTCCTTTGTACTCGATGTCATATTGGTGTGCCCCTAGGAAAAGGGACCACCTCTGTAGCCGTTGTGCCGTCATTATCGGTACGCCCTTCTGAGGGTTGAAAATGGAGATGAGAGGTTGATGATCAGTTAGTAGAGTAAATTTCTGACCGTGCAGGTAGTGATTGAACTTCTTCACCCCCCACACCAGGCTGAGGGCCTCTCTGTCAATCTGGGCGTAGTTACGCTCGGCTGAAGTTAACGAGCGTGACGTAAAAGCTATCGGCCTCTCTGAACCATCAAGGGATTTATATGACAGTACCGCCCCAATGCCGTAGGGAGATGCATCACACGCCAGTCTTATCGGTAGTGATGGGTTGTAGTGAGCCAATACTTCTCTTGAAGTGATTAGGTCCTTACTCTTCTGAAAGGCCCGCTTACATTCATCGCTCCATTTCCATGCTACTCCCGTTCGTAGTAGGGCATTCAGTGGATGCAGAATTGTGGACAAATTCGGCAAAAACTTATTGTAGTAATTCACCAATCCGAGGAATGACCTCAGTTGCGACACATTTTCAGGCGCTGGAGCCTTAACTACCGCTTCAATTTTGTCAGTGGACTTAGGCAACCCCTCTTCATCAATCACGTGGCCACAATACGATATCTGTTTCTTAAAAAACTCGCAGTTGGGGCGATTGGCTCGTAGCCCATGTTCACGTAGTCTAGTGAGCACCTGCTCTAGGTTGGCAAGGTGTTCACTGTCATCTTCACCTGTCACTAGGATGTCGTCCAAGTAACACTGAGTCCCCGGAATCCCTTGCAGGACTTGTTCCATCGCTCTTTGCCATATTGCCAGAGCTGATGCTACTCCGAATACCAGTCGATTATACTGGTAAAGACCTTTGTGAGTGTTTATCGTGAGATACTTCCTAGAGGATTCTTCAACCTCCATCTGCAAATATGCTTGTGCTAGGTCAATTTTTGTAAAACGCTTCCCTCCAGATAGTGAGGCGAAGATATCTTCTATCCTTGGAAGAGGATATTGTACTGTGTGAAGGACTGGGTTCACCATCACCTTGAAGTCCCCACAGATGCGAGCCTTCCTTGGCTCCTCAGACTTATTGTTTAACGTTTTCTTCATGACAGGAACGATGGGTGTCGCCCACTCGCTCCAATCTACCTTAGATAACATGCCTGCATTCTCCAGATTCTCCAGCTCTGCCTCGACGGCTGGGCGAATTGCATATGGTACCGGCCTTGCTTTGAGAAACTTGGGAATTGCATTCTCCTCTATTTTTATCGAGCTGGTTACGCCTTTAAGAGTGCCCAGTTCTTGTTGAAATACCTCTTTGGTGTCAGCTAAGATTGTTGACAATTGGCCAGGAGTGACGTCGTCATCCTTTTTACCAGCCACCGTCAGTGCCTGAATGGAGTGCCAGTCTAAACTTATCTTTCTGATCCAGTCACGTCCCAATAATGGTGGTCCACCATCTTGCAGAATGTAGAGATACAATTTCCGTATTTTCTTGCCGTTGTATTCGACAGGCACCCTTAATTTTCCTCTGGGGTATACTTTTTGCCCCGTGTACGTCCTCAAGACAATGGATGTCTCTCTCAAGGGTATGTGTGAGAATAGCCGCTGGTAGTCTCGTCGATTCATGACAGTTAGAGTTGATCCTGTATCCAATTCCATTTTGACTTGGGACCCGGCTATCATGAGGGTGACCCAAATGGTTCGATGATCCTCTTTTGCGATTACATTGTGAAGTTTGAGACAGCTTAGTCTCTTGTTCCCGGATTCACTATCGCTCATCTGGTCTTCGGAACTACTGTCCGTCATCTTTTGTACTTTCCTGTACAGTTCCTTAGTAGCCTTTTTGTTGTCGTTGGTCTTCTTCCCAGACCTGCAAACTCGTGCAATGTGTCCCATCTTTCCGCATTGCCTGCATATTTTGTCCTTGGACCAGCAGTCCTTCTGGTCATGGTTTGTTCTGCCGCAGCAATAACATTTTGCAAATCCCCGTGTCATTTCGTGGGTGCCGTATTCCTGTGGCTTTTGTTGTATTTCCACAGCTCCCCTTGCTGCTGCTTTGTACGATACTGCCATGCTGAAAGCCTTATCTAGCGTCAGCTCTTTCTCTGAGAGTAACCTCTTCTGGGTTCCTTCACTCAGGAGTCCACAGACAAATTTGTCCCGTAAGGTATCTGCCAGTCCTGCTCCGAACTGGCAGTGCTTTGATAGCTTGCGTAGTTCCGTAAGGTAATCAGCATTGCTCTCATTTTTATGCTGATTTCTCCTGTGGAATTTAAATCTTTCTGCTATCAGCAGCGGTGTAGGATTTAGGTGTTCCTGTAGGATAGCAACAATTTCGTTAAAACTCTTCGCCTTCGGTTTGGCTGGAGTAATCAGGTCCCGCAATAGGCCGTACGTTCTTGCGCCCATTAAATTTAGCAATACTGATGCCTTTTTCTCATCGGCTATTTCGTTTGCCTCGCAATATAGCTCGACTCTTTCCACATACGTGGTCCAGTCTTCTATTGCATTATCGAAGGCAGTGATATCGCCAGTCTTCAGCATCTTGAAAATCTAAGATGGTGCCTCCCGCGCTTTGCCTTTGTCCCCGATGGATCAAAATGGCACCTCCCGCGCTTTTCCTTCTTCCCCGCCGAGTTAAGATGGCACCTCCCGCGCTTTCCCGCCGCTGCCGCCAACGCTGTTGCTGGCGATTATATTTATTTTACTATCCTGTAATGGCGACGCCCTATGGTCTTCGCGCCTCCCCAATCGCTGCTGCCAACGCCGTTCTCCGCGGTATTTTTATTTTTCTATAGCGCTTCAATATTTGCTCCGTTAATTGAAGAACCGTTCCCGTCGTGGAGCGGACCCTCTGGGACACTTCCCTCCCTCTTCTTAGGTCCGAACGCTGCCCAGCTTCGAAGCACCGGCCGCGCCCTGTGTGCTCCACCCTCTCTCTCTCTCTTTGCTTCCCGACTCGCTGCCCGGCCCCGTTGCAGAGCCACCCGATCGAGCTCTAGCCCGCCGCAGCCCAGGAAGGATCAGTGCACTACCTGCCACCAGCCCGATTAGCTGGGAAACCACAGACTGGAGAACCAAGCCTGGCTCACGACAGTCTCTCCTGCACTTTTCAATTCGATGATTTGGAGGGCAGTTGTCCACGGTCGACGCCCGTTTCTCGAGTTTCTTTGGATTATTTTTTTTTTTCTTTTCTTCTGGCTTCGACCTTCAATAACCTCGTCTGACGTGCTGCCAAGTTGCAGGTAAGTTCGTTTCTTACTCGTCGCCAGTATTATGTCCATGTATAATTGAGACACGGACTGCAGGAGTTGATTATAACAAGTCTTTACTGAATGGAGACAACCTGGAAACTGAAACTACAGAAGCCTGCTAGGGCCTTTTATACAGGGGTGGTCACTGCCGGTACTGCAGTCTGAGACCAGTTATTCCCTTAAAGGTACATACACAACAAGCCCGACACCGAGGAGAAGTGCCGGGCTCTCGGAAAACAGCCGGCAATGCCGCGGGGGGCGATCAGGAGGCCGGGGATGGAGGTGCTGGCAGGCGGCCGCCGAAAAAAACGGCCGCCCCACACCTCCACCTTAATTTGCGCCACTGCCGCCACAGGTAGGCCCCGTGAACCGGGCGCCATTTGCGAACGGCGCTACAGAGGTGGTCGCTGCCAAATATCGCGATCGGGGTGGTAACGGGGTGCTGCGCACACCGATGACATCATCGGTGGTGGTGCAGCGCAACAGGCTAACGCCACTATTAGCGCCCCAGCTAAATATCGCGGGAGGCACGGCCAGTGGCGCTAAAGCCACTGAGTGCCCTCTTTAGGTGCTAACTGGTGGCGCAGCCCACCGAATTTCTAGGCCAATCTGCCTTTGTGTGAAAAGGTGGAATCCAGCAGAACCAGGGTTTTCCAAGGCATTACTGTCCAATTTTGGGAGGTGTTTTGGTGGACGGGATGCAGAAAAATGCTTCGAGAGGCGTTATACTGGCTCCTTGACAATTCCAGCCACTTCGAGGATTTTCTGCCAAAAGTGACGTTGCACCTTCAGTGGAGGCAGTAATATTATTTAGTTTGGGGTGCTGCCTGGTCCTTTAAGCTGCTGCAGGTATTGGAATCCTGCAGCAATCAGCCAATATCCCACTTCCCGCAGTGACAAGCTGCCAATCGCAGGTGGCAATATGCAACATTTGTCTGGTCACTGCTTACTACCTCGAACAGGCAGAAAGGCTGCCCACCCCATGTTCACTGGCAACTGCGCTGGTGAGGAAAGTCAGGGCAATTGTAAAGGAAAGAAATCTCCCTGCCATCTATGAACAAAATTAGTTACTTTTACAATGGAAAAATTTTGCGGTAGAAATTTAAGACATCAGATTAGATTTGTAATCATCGACAATTACTGCCAATTTCCAGAAGCCAGGCACCTATTTACTCCACGCAGAAGTTAATGGTTCAACAAGCATTAGTCAGCATCTAGTACTTCAGTGGCCATTTTCATGAGTGGCCTTACCCTTCCCTATCTCTATTACCTACTCCGGCCCTACAGCCCTTCTGAACTTTGTTTCTCTGGTAACAGGTTCTTGTGTATTTCCCCTCTCTTTGTCCCCCTATTGAAGGCTGAGAACCGAGACAATTTTCCCCTCCTTAACGCAGAGGTGCCAAGGCCAACTGTAGCTCTCTTACCACCATCCCAGCTGACTAGCACAGCTCATTGAGCACAGACCAGCTATCGTACCTGTGATGTTATTGGTTTGTATGGCTTGGTCAGCTACTAAATAAGTGAACTTGTTGAGCCACCAGGGAAGCTTGAATTTTGTTTCTGAAGAGTTGGCAACATGGAACAAAATTTAGGAGACTGTTTAGAACACACTTGCCTATCATTTCAAGTGTGCTTTTCTGAAGTTAATCTATAGAATTATATTGGTCTGTGTCCCCATTAGTTACAATATTCACGTGGTATTCTTCATTAGAACATGCTGGTGTCACTATTGTTTGTCATAATTTTAGAATTCAAGTGACAACTGTTAAGTAATTAATGCTGTATGTCTGTAAATATGCTACAACCACACACCCCTTTATTCAGTTACACTCTTCTGTCAGTTGACTTAATGAACATCTTTCAATGAAAACAGATGAACTCCCCTCACTCCAGCAGAGAATATGTAAATTAACTTAAGAAAATAGAAAGTAATGGAGCAAGAAATAAGCCCATTAGTGGATAGAACTGTTATCAGTTACACATTCCTGTCTGATTGAAGCGTGAACTCTTTGGGGATTGCAATGTATTTCTGCACCAAAATAAAACATAACACCACAGTACAATTTCACACTGGTGCAGAAAGCACTGCGAGTTAATATATTCATAATCTATTTCTATAATTACTGGATGATATCCCACGGGATTGTTGATGGGCAAAAAATATTAAACATAAACATAAATATTAAGCAGGGCACTAAAAATAATCTATTACGTTATCGCCTACTTTTTGTATTTTATTTGGTCTCCATATTAGTCTATTTTTTAAATTTCTACTCTCTTTAATATTTGGCTTGCAATCCTCAGTTTACTTTTATACATAATGTAATTATTTTTGTGTGTTTTTTCTATCTGTGATATATTAAAAGTCTTGCATTTAGAAGACAATTCCTGTTTGTTATACTTCTTTCCTGTTGTCACACATTTTTCGCTACACTTTTGCTGTCACACTTTTATTGATTGGCTGAAAGTAAAACAGCAGCAAATTAGAACTGAAGAGTAAGGAAATATACAACTCTAAAGCAAAGAGAGCAGCTGGATGAAACAAATTAAGATATGGGAAGAGAGGAGAGAACTTCAGATAAGGAGAGAGTGAAGTTCACTGAGAGAGAGAAATTCAGAGAGAAAGACAAGAGAAACATTCAGACAAGGGAAGAGAAGGTACATGCACATAAAAAGGCAGAAGTACAGGGAATGAGGAGTTCAGACACATGTAAAGAGAGCGAGAGAAGTGTTGTGTATGTACCTTTAAGAGAGAACTGACTTTATACTGTAGTACCGGCAGTGGCCACACCTGTGTATAAAGCCATAGCAGGCTTCTGTACTTTCAGTTTTAAGCTTACCCTCCGTTCAGTAAATACCTGTTATTATTGTTCTCCTGCAGTCCGTGTATTATTGATACGCGGACACTACACTGGCGACGAGCAGGTTCGAACTCACCTGCAGTACTGCATCACCTCATGGGGATCGTTCCCTGAAAAGAAGCTTCTTGGAGGTCGAAGTCAGAGCAACGGGCGTCGACCGTGGACAACCGCCCAGGGATCCATCGGAGTTCGGAAAATTGCAGGGGAGGCTGTGGAGAGCTGGGCTTGGCTCCCCAGTCAAGGTGTTCCAGCAAATCGTGCTGGTAGCAGGTAGTGTGCTGACCCTTCCGGACTGCGGTGGGCTCGAGCTCGATCGAGCGACTCTGCAAAGGGGCCGTGCAGTGTCGTCGGGAGGAAAAGAGAGAGAGAAAGGGTGGAGCGCACAGGGCGCGGTCGGTGCTCAAGAACCGGGCAGCATAGGGAAAATCAAACGAGGGGAAGGAAAAGTGAGACGCGCCGAAGCCGCGGGTCACTGCCATTACCCTGTAGAACGCTAGGAGCAGCGTGGCAGCAAGGGGAAGAAGGAAAAGCGCGGGAGGCGCCATTTTATTCCATTGGGGAAGAAGGAAAAGCGCGGGAGGTGCCATTTTAATCCATTGGGGAAGAAGAAAAAGCGCAGGAGGCGCCATTTTAACCCACCCAAGATGCCAAAGAGTGGCAGTATCACTGCTTTCGACAACAAGGTAGAAGACTGGACCACGTATGTGGAAAGAATTGAAGTGTACTGCAAGGCAAATGAGGTGGCCGATGGAAAGAAGGCGTCGGTATTATTAAATTTGATGGGCGCGAGAACATACGGCCTATTGCGGAATTTAATTACCCCAGCTAAACCAATGGAGAAAAGTTTTGAAGAGATTGTTAATATCTTACACCGCTGCTGATAGCAGAAAGATTCAAGTTCCATAAAAGAAACCAGCACAAAGATGAGAGCAATGCTGACTATCTTACAGAACTACGCAAGTTATCGAAGCACTGCCAGTTCGGAGCAGGACTGGCAGACACCTTAAGGGATAAGTTTGTCTGTGGGCTCCAGAGTGAAGGAACCTAGAAACGACTACTTTCGGAAAAGGACCTGATGCTAGAACAGGCTTTCAGCGTGGCAGTATCCTACGAAGCAGCAGCACGGGGAGCTGCAGAAATACAACAGAAACCACAAGAATACAGCGCTAACAAAATGGCGTATGGAGCAGAAAAGTGCTATCGCTGCAGCAGAACAACCCATGATCAGAAGGACTGCTGGCTTAAGGACAAAGTATGCAGGCAATGTGGGAAAATGGGACACATAGCAAGAGTCTGCAGGTCGGGAAAGAAAACCAACACTAAAAGAACTACTAAGGAAAAGTACAAGAAAGTTAAAAAAATGACAGACGGTAGTTCAGAAGGTCAGGAGAATGATAATGACTCCAGGAGCAGGAGACTAAGTTGCCTAAAGTTACACAACGTGATCGCAAAGGAGGATCACCGAACCATTTGGGTCACGCTCATGAAAGCAGGGTCCCAAGTAAAGATGGAATTGGACACAGGATCAGCCCTAACTGCCATGAATCGATGAGACTATGAGCGGCTATTCTCACACATACCCTTGAAGGACACGTCCATTGTATTGAAGACATACACGGGGCAAAAAGTCTACCCCAGAGGAAAAATAAGGGTGCCAGTTAAATACAACGGCAAGGAAACACAGAAACTGTATCTATATATACTACAAGATGGAGGACCATTATTGGGACGTGAATGGATCCGAAAAATACAATTGGATTGGCATTCCATTCAGGCGCTAACTGTGACTGACAAAAAGGATGACGACGTCACACCTGGACGACTGTCAAAAATTCTAACTGACACGACCATAGAGAACATCTACCAGAAACGCTGTTTACGGAGGTCACTGACCATCATCAAAGACCCTACCCACCCCAGCCACAGTTTGTTCGCCCCCCTGCCATCTGGGAGATGCTACAGATTCATTCGCACCCGAACGACCAGATTTAGGAACAGCTTCTTTCCCAGGGCTGTCATCCTACTGAACTCTACAAATAAACTCTAAAGCCTGCACATCTGCCAATGCACTTTATTATGTTTATGTTTATGTATTACAAGCCAAATGAATGTTGAATGTTAAATGTCTTAATCAAAATGTACACTCTCGGGAGCCGCAAGCCTACATTTCGTTGTACTGCACTTGTGCACTAACAATGACAATAAAGTTGATTATTATTATTATTATTAAGAGGTGTTCCAACAAGGACTTGGGACTCTAAAAGGAGTAACGGCAACGATAAAAATCAAAGATAACGCAAACCTGTTAAGTCTGTGAATTATTTAGTTAATTAAAACAGACTAATGAGTAACAATAAAAACAGGTCTTTACTGGTTGGAGGTAGGGACTATACTGAATACAAGATTACTGCACAGTGCTTATATACCGGTGTGTTCACCCCCGGTATTACGTCAACAGCAGCCTGAGAAAGTAGTACATCTCTTAAGGTGGAACAGGCTTAAGCTCTCTTAAGGTGGAACAGGTTACATACACAACACTCCTCCCTTCTTAGCTTTATAGTCATCCCCCCATTTAACATAACGTAATAACATATATACATATATAACTTCATGTTTAACGTAACATATCACAGATTCAGTCTCTGCGGAAAACAGTTCACAGATTCAATCTCTGTGGTGTAGTCGGTTCACGTTACTCATTCAATAGTCCTTTCATGGATTTAACAGCTTGAACTTCCGAACTGATTTGGCTCCGTTCGGAGGGACCACGTGTGTGATCTGGTAGAGGTGATAATGGTTCAGATGGGTCATCTTCTGTTTTTACTTTTCCTTTTCTGCTTCTTGGAGACTCTCTGGGCTCCATTGTCAGCTGCCACAGCTGCCAGCTGCATGCGCAGTTTCTCCTTCTCTTCCTCCTGTTTCCGTCGTAGAGCCAGCTTCTCCCGATGTTCCGTAGACTTTTGGTGCTCCTCCATGATTTCTGCACTTTGGGAGTCGAAGTTACAAGCTGGGCAGGACAGGACATCGTAATATTCGGTGTCGTCCACCAGGTCATAGTAATATTCGGTGTCGTCCTGAGCTAGACCAGTGAGAGGGTCGTCTATTTCCTCCATACCCAGCTGGACGTTAGCCAGCTCTTGTTCCAAATCCAGACATCTTTCCTGAAGAGACTTCTTCATGTGTACCTCTGCATCCAGCTTTTTCTGGGCTTTCAGCAAGTCGTTTACTAGTGACCTCATTTGTGATTTTAATACTTCAACTTCCTTTGGAGATTGATTGATCGGACTATGCAATCCCTCTACCGGAGCAGCTGTTTCAGCGGTCTGTTGTTCTACGTTGACGTGAGTCAGCGTACTTTTGGCATCCAAGGGCTGCTCTGTTGCAGTCATCTCAGTCTGTGTTGCCACCTCAGCTCTTCCAATAACCTTTGAGAGCTCCGAACCCCTTTCGTTTGAATATTGAAGTTCATGTTCAAGTTTTTCCCATTTCAGAGTCCTGTCCTTCAGCATATGCAGGAGTTGGCTGACCGTTAACTCCTCTGACATCAGACGTTTTGTGTGCTCCTGCTCCATTTTCTCCATCAGCTGCTTCTGTTGTCTTTCCAGATTCTCCAACTCTATATCAAAGAACTCTTTCGTTGCATTCAACTCTTGCTCAAAACGGCGAAGCATTTGTTCTAATTGCTGTTGTAGTTTGAAATGGAGTTGAGTTCGAGCCCGGTGTCCCTCAGAAATGGGCACATCAGTAGACTTGCCAGACTCAGAATCCACAGTTAAACTATGTTGTTGTTGCTCAGTGGAATTCTGTGCTGAAACTTTGTCTTTTGCACCTGAGTTGGGCTTACCATCATCCGTTCCAGAGTCTGGGCCGACTATCTTCACCGAGTTCTCACTCGTTATTGTTTGTAGGAAATGCCAGTCCATATTCATTTTCCTAATCCACTCCCGTCCTAGTAGTGGAGGACCTCCTTCAGATATCACATATAAGTCCATTATTTGACTGTCTTCGCCCTTGTGGACCACTGCAACCTCTATTTTCCCGATGGGGTACACTCTTTGCCCCGTGTATGTTTCCAATATAATCCCCGTATCCTGTAGGGGAATATGTTGGAATAACTTTCCGTAATCTTTCTTATTTATGACCGTCAATGCCGATCCAGTGTCCAATTCCAGTTTTACTTGGACTCCTTCTATCTGAAGAGTGACCCAAATTGTCTGGAGGTCTGCACCCTTACCAGCGTTGAGTACTCTTAAGCTAGCCAGTTCATTACTGCTAGCATCTGAATCGGACTCCTGTTCGGTCACCTTGTGTACCTTTGCGTATTTTTCTTGCGGTGACTTCTTGTTGCTGGTCTTCTTCGCTGACCTGCATACTCTAGCTATATGTCCAAGCCTACCACAAGTTCTACATTCTTGGTTTTTAAACCAACACTGGTTCTGATCATGCGTTGTCTTTCCACAACGATAACATTTGCCAGAACTCACACCCAATTTGTGTGCACTGAGCTCCGGTGACCGTAGCTGCATTACTGCCGTGCCTCTCGCTGCGGCTTCGTGTGCTGCTGCCATAGTGACCGCCTTCTCAAGCGTCAGCTCATTCTCCTCGAGCAGTCGCTTTTGTGTATCCTGTTTAAATAAACCACACACAAATTTGTCTCGAAGTGCCTCTGTCAGTCCCGTTCCAAACTGGCAATATTTCGCTAATTTACGCAATTCCAGCAAATATTCAGCATTGCTTTCATGCTGTAGCTGCCTTCTGTCGTAAAATTTAAATCGTTCCGCTAGCATCAGCGGCGTGGGGTTTAGATGATCTTTCAGGACAGTAACAATCTCATCGAACGTCTTATCCGCCGGTTCATCTGGTGATAACAGGTGTTTCAATTGCTCGTATGTCTTCGCACCCATTAAATTTAATAATGTTAGAGCTTTATCTTGGTCACGAATTTTATTGGCCTTACAATAATTTTTTACTCTTTCAACATATATGGCCCAATCTTCGAGGTCACTATCAAAGGTGCTAATATTCCCGTGTTTAGGCATTGTAGATTTGCAATTTCTCAGATTTTATTTTCTTTACTTGTTATCAAAGATGGCGGCTTCCCGCTCTTGCCGTCGTCCTCCGCCCACAAAATGGCGGTTTTCCCGCGCTTGGCGGTCTTCACCCGTCCCCCGACGCCGTCTCCCTTCAGCCCCCGAGTGCGGCCCTTATCAGCGGATGCGATCGATGGCCCGGCTGCGCCTCGCACTTGAAAGCGGCCCGGCCCTTATCTGCCGATCGCTATCGCCCTATACCTCTCTCTTCCCCAGTCCTGTCTTCTACTCCGGTTCACAAGCTGATGGAGGCTTCAGGGTCCTAATGCCTGTCACTTCCAGTGGGGTGGTGAGTGGTGAGGTTTGAAACCTCTCTTCAACCGCCGTGGAATAACTGCCGCAGGGTAAGAACCTGACTCGTCACCAGTGTTAAGTCTGTGAATTATTTAGTTAATTAAAACAGACGAATGAGTAACAATAAAAACAGGTCTTTACTGGTTGGAGGTAGGGACTATACTGAATACAAGATTACTGCACAGTGCTTATATACCGGTGTGTTCACCCCCGGTATTACGTCTACAGCAGCCTGAGAAAGTAGTACATCTCTTAAGGTGGAACAGGCTTAAGCTCTCTTAAGGTGGAACAGGTTACATACACAACAAAACCCAAAATTGTTTAAGGCCAGACTGGTACCTTACGCGATCCGCCCAGCCGTTGAAGCAGAGCTGGAGAGTCTGGAGCATTCAGGTGTGCTGTCCAAGGTGGACTGGAGCAAGTGGGCCACACCCATCGTTCCTGTAATGAAGAAATCATTGAGCAGCACGCCTGGGGAGCCAAAGAAGGTTCGCATCTGTGGGGACTTCAAGGTAACTGTGAACCCGGTCCTGCACACAGTACAATATCCACTTCCACGGATAGAAGATATTTTCGCCTCACTATCTGGAGGGAAACGCTTTACGAAGATTGATCTGGCCCAAGCGTATCTACAAATGGAGGTGGAAGAAGCATCTAGGAAATACCTCACGATAAACACTCACAAAGGACTTTACCAGTACAACCGACTGGTATTCGGGGTAGCATCAGCCCCGGCTATTTGGCAGAGGGCGATGGAACAAGTCCTGCAAGGGATCCCGGGGACCCAGTGTTATTTGGACGACATCCTGGTTACGGGCAAAAATGACAGTGAACACCTTGCCAACCTGGAGTAGGTGCTCACTAGATTACAAGAATATGGGCTACAAGCCAACCGCCCCAAATGCGACTTCTTCAGGAGACAAATCTCGTATTGTGGCCACATGATTGATGAGGAAGGGTTGCATAAGTCCCCAGACAAGATTGAGGCAGCAGTCAAGGCTCCAGCACCGGAAAATGTATCGCAACTGAGGTCGTTCCTCGGGTTGGTGAACTACTACCATAAGTTCTTGCCGAATTTATCTACAATTCTGCACCCACTGAACACCCTGCTGCAAACTGGAGTAACATGGAAATGGAGTGATGAGTGTAAGCGTGCCTTTCAGAAATGTAAATGCCTAATCACTTCAAAAGAAGTATTGGCCCACTACAATCCAACACTACCAATTCGGTTGGCATGTGATGCGTCTCCCTACGGCATTGGAGCGGTGCGGTCACACAAATTCCTTGACGGTTGAGAGAGGCCAATAGCCTTTGCGTCACGCTCGTTAACCTCAGCCGAGCGTAACTACGCCCAAATTGACAGGGAGGCCCTCAGCCTGGTGTGGGGGGTGAAGAAGTTCAATCACTATCTGCACGGGCAGAAATTCACCCTACTGACTGATGATCAGTCTCTCGTCTCCATTTTTAACCCAAAGAAGGGCGTTCCGGTGATGACGGTGCAACGGCTGCAAAGATGGTCACTTTTTCTTTGGGCACATCAGTACGACATAGAGTACAAGGGTACGAAACAGCATGGAAACGCTGATGGGCTGTCACGCCTACCGTTGCCTACGGTGGAGGAAGCACCTGCAGTGGACCCTGTTGAGATATTCCATTCGACCATAGTCGAATGTCTACCTGTTACAAACTCAAGTATAGAGAAGGAAACCCGAAATGACCCGACACTCTCTCGGGTCTATGATTTGACGGTGAAGGGATGGCAAGCACATGGCGACTCACTGTTGCCAGCATTCTCACCAAGGAGAGAACAGCTGTCAGTGTGCCGGGGGACCTTGATGTGTGGATCCCGAGTGGTAATTCCACCCAAGTTGAGAGATAGAGTGCTCAATGAGCTTCATGAGGGTCATCTGGGAGGGGTAAAAATGAAGAGCCTAGCCAGGGCGTTTGTGTGGTGGCCGGGAATCGATAAAGAAATCGAGGATATGACCAAGAGATGCACAGGATGCCAGAAGGTCCAAAACGCTCCACCACAGGCCCCGCTACACCCATGGGAGTGGCCCTCATCTCCATGGCAATGGGTACACATTGATTTTGCTGGTCCATTTATGGACTCAATGTTTCTAATCGCCGTGGATGCCCATTCGAAATGGCCAGAGGTCATCAAAATGTCCCTCACCACCACGGGGAAAACTATTGCAGTCCTACGGACCATCTTCACCAGGAATGGCTTGCCAGAACAGATTTGCTCCGACAATGGGCCACAGTTTGTGTCCGAGGAATTCCGGAGGTTTCTGAGGAATAATGGGGTGTAACATTACACATCTGCCCCATATCATCCAGCCACAAATGGATTAGCTGAGAGGTTTGTTCAGACCTTTAAAAAGGCAATAAAGGCGATGTATAACGACGACATACCACTACAACACAAGGTGGATAATTTCTTGTTTGCTTACCGGAATGCGACACATGCAGTCACCAACCAAGCTCCAGCCATAATGTTCTTCAACTGAAGGCTAAGATGTCGCCTGGATTTGCTCAAACCAAACATAAGGCGAGATGTTGAGGATAAGCAATTCCAGCACATCAATGAGAAGCCAACCAGGAGCTTCAAGATAGGGCAACCAGTCTTGGCCTGCGACTACTGAACAGAAAAATGGCAGCCAGGAACGATATGCACACAGCAGGGACCACTAATGTACACAGTGGACGTTGGAGAGAGCATCGTGAGACGCCATGCTGACCAGATTCTAGAGTCACAGGAACAAGCCAAACCCATACCACGAGCATGTGCACCTGGTAATGAACCCGAAGTACAGATTGCGTCTACCTCAGAATCAGTGGTATTGGAAGCTGACGAACCAACCAATGACAATGAATCAGAATCAACTCCGCCGCAAGAACAGGATACTCGAGAAAGGCGCTATCCAGTCAGGATCAGGAAGCCTCCTCAAAGACTGAACTTATAAATGATTATTTCAGTTGATGTATATAGTACAGAGAAAATTGTAATTGTAATTAGTTATTATTTAGTTGTTAAATGAATGTTATGTACTGTTTATCTAAAAGGGGAGGAATTGTTGTGTATGTACCTTTAAGAGAGAACTGACTTTATACTGTAATACCGGCAGTGACCACACCTGTATATAAAGCCATAGCAGGCTTCTGTACTTTCAGTTTTAAGCTTACCCTCTGTGCGCTACATCCTGAAGTTGTGGTCAGTTTCAAAGGGGTAATTACAGCGAATGCTGTTCATTCGCTGTTATTACCCAATGCAAATTCTGAGCCATTTCCTTTAGAAACAAAAACAGAAAATGCTGGAAATGCACAGCAGGTCAAAGAAGAGCAGGAAAGTTATCCTGGTGTCCAGGCCAGCATATATCCCTCAACCAACAGCACTAAAACAGATTATCTGGTCATCTGTCTCATTGTTGTTAGTGGGACCTTGGCTGCCGTGTTTCCTACATTGCAACAGTGCCTACACTTCAAAAAGTACTTCATTGGCTGTAAAGCGCTTTTGGACGTCCTGAGGTCATGAAAGTTGCTATATAAATGTAAGTTATTTCTTTTACAGCAGGAGATCAGAGGTTCCCAGGAAATTCTAACCCAAGGCTGAATTATTCTCTTCCACAGTTGTGCACTCCGCTGCTCAATAATGAACTTTTTTATATTTGTACAGGTTAATTGGCTGTTTAGTTGTTTAAGAAACATAAAAAGATGATTATTGTTATTGTGGCATGATTGACTGCTATTTTTCAATCCCACTAGCAAAATTGCATTCTCAAAAATTGTAAATTTCACATTCACGTTTTCCCATGATTTCTTTAGCAAATACTAATTTCACTGAAAAATTGTCACACTTCCCACTTTTCAATACAATTTTAGCTCCATGTGTCTTCTGAATACAGTAGATCAGTACAATCCGTTATCACCAAGATCCTGAAGATTGAATCTTGGTGAATTTAATTTGCTTTTGTTATTGTCCTGCTGTCAGTAGTCTGTTATATTCAGTAAATGAATGGACAATCTTTATATATATATATATATATACACATAATACGTAATCTAACTAGTCATTTAAAAAACACCAATTTACGGTTTATCTTTTTAACTAAATTAAAATAGAAAACGCATTAGAAATTGGGTGCAATTCTTTAAATAAGAATAGATTAAAGAATCAAAAGTGAGCACACTGCTACTGGACATGGTGTTAAGATAATTAAACAGAATGGTATTGAACAATTAATCACCTTAATCATCAACACACACAATGAAATCCTTCAACTTAATCTGGTTTCATCTGGTTTTGGCAATCTTCATTGTTGCTTCACGTAACTTAAAAGAACATTCAGCCCCTTTGAGGGAAATAAGATTAATGCTGGACTTCTCACCCTGTTTTATGAGGCTGCCAGTGCCATTTGATAGGCGTGTTGCCGTTATAAAAGATGTTATTTCCTGCAGAAATTGCACAACATAGATCAGAAGTGTTGTCTGTGTGTGGGAGCTCCCCTATTGAATCCAAAGATTCCCCACAACAAAGACGTAATTTGTCCGTGTCACATGGCGATTTATTTTAAATCCAGGAGCAACTATCCCTTTCTAAAATCAATATATTCTGCCTGTTCAGTGTTCGTGAAGTCCAGTGTCAAAATGAAATCTGATGTTTCAGGGATTTTCCTGCATTGTAAGGGTACATTATCTGATAAGCAATGGGCACGGAGTGAGTCAGAAAATCTGACGAGCAGATCGTCAGCATGTGTCGCGCTTGATTCCTTCTGGCCATGATTTTCAGAAAGTGCATTTTGCGTGCTACAGTGGTTGCACACATTTCGTACCATTTCCTCTTTAAGACCCAGAATTCATGCTAAAATATTTAAATGAATAGCTGCCGTAATTTCCTTTTGTGCCAGGCCTGCACTATTTGCTTTCAAAGCTTGTTTAATGGGCTCAGTGGGACTTTTAAATGTGAACATATTATGAATGTTTTTGTTGCGGTGTTTAGTGCCTTGTTTTCATTCGTGATCTTTTGATTTTTCTGAAATTTTTCTTAATATATGTATTTTTGGAGGATGATTTTTTATTTAATCATCACAATAAGTTTGTTTTTAAATGCCCTAAACAAAAATCCATTATTGTCCGCCAAGTCAATGGGACTGGAAGTGAAACGTTTGCAGGACTGTAGCAGAACATAAATAGGTAATAAAAGAGGGCACAAGGCAAAACGTTTTTCCAATACCAACTTTCACAGAAGCTCAAAGTGGAAGCTGATTTTCTCTACTGTCCTCCTCTTCTGAAGCCATTAACCCCTTGTTCTGGTCTGGTTCCACGGCATGTTGGGTGCTTTCTGGTACCTCCCAGGTCTTTTGACAGTTCGTGTTGTGGGCTATTTTTCTGCAGGGAGCGTCACAGACAAGCCTAATTTTACCCTCACCAACATTCATGCAAGGGCATTTCCAGCACGAATCACTGATCATAATTAGAAGAGGGAACCCTACTGATTTTCCCCTCACCAGCTCAGGGACACTATGCTCAAGTGTAGATAATAACTAATTCCCCCAGAGGGATCAGCTAACCCAGCAAAGATAGGGGACTGAACTTCGGTCAGAATTTGTGGTGGTAATAATAGCGCTCACCGTTATTACTGGGTAAAACTGACAGCAACTTCTGGCATCCACACATGCGCAGTTAAAGGTGGAAATCCAGAAGTTGCTGTCAGAGGTACCCTGCTCCTCCACAGGGTGTGCTGTTGCAGTCTTTGCAGATGGAATCAACACAGAAATCACTGATTTGGCGTTAACTTAAACTAATTACCCACTATTCTCGCTGTAAAGACCGATGAAAAACTTAAGCCTTGTTCAGTTAGGAGTAACTGAGTTTTAACTGTGTACTAAGTCATAATTACTGCTGAAAAACCTCTCTGGCCCTGAAAAATTAGTTTTACAAGTGTGGAGTCTCATTGTCTCAGAAGAAAATTAAAATGTTGCAGATTTTTTAAAATATAAGAATTAAAATATATATATTTTAAAGTTTGTGTTTTGCTATTTATGTTATTCCTTTAATCCCATGTGCATATCCAAATTTTTATTCCGCTTTCTGTACAATGAATATAAATATAATTTATATTTCCTGCTTTTTACTTCCTGCTTTGCTGTCTGTGAGAATTCTTCAATCTGATTGGTTGATCAGTCTCCCTGCTACCTGCCCTGTTGCTGGACGCCACAAATCCCCTGTAGAAGTTGCCAAATTCAAACGGACATCGGAAAAGAGGTAGTCTGTGCTCTCGAGCCTGCTAAAACTTTGTGGGCAGCTCTTTTCGAGGTGAACGGCAAGTGCCATCCCTTCGCCGCTGACTGCAAAATCTGGGCTAAATTTATTCATCTATATAATGTTTTAAAAGTCTTGAGTATAGCACGCATTTACTACCAGGAAGTAACACTTAACCACCTCCTGTCATGCCATTTCCATCACACTACTGCTGTCATGCCTGGCTATTATTTTGAAGTATATCACAGATCACAGAAATCACAGAAACCCCACAGTGCAGATAGAGGCCATTTCGGCCCATCGAGCCTGCACCAACACATATCCCACCCGATCCCCATAACCCCTACACCAACACATATCCCACCCTATCCCCGTAACCCCACATATTTTAATCTCCCTAACACTAATGGTCAATTTATCATGGCCAATCAACCTAACCCGCACATCTTTGGACTGTGGGAGGAAACCGGAGCACCCGGAGGAAACCCACGCAAACATGGGGAGAATGTGCAAACTCCACACAGACAGTCACCTGAGGCCGGATTCGAACCCCGGTCCCTGGCGCTGTGAGGCAACAGTGCTAACCACTATGCCAGTCCTCAGTCCTCCTAGCTTGCAGCTCCCAAACCCAAGCAGCATCATCCAACCTGAAGCCAAATCAACTTTGGCCTCTTGGTGGTTTTGATACATGCCAGTTCTTGTTGTGGATAGGAACTGGCTTTAAGTTTCTAAAGCAGTTTGAGTGTTTTAAAAGAATATTTTCCCATAAAATCTGCAACCGCTCCGGCAGACTACTGCTGGGAATCTGCTGGAATACTGAAAACCTATCTGGAATCCAGATAAGTCAGATCCTGGCTGTCAGTTGCATTTTCTGGGATGGCCTTGTGGGGCAGCGCCTCCAACAGCCCTTACAATATAATGAACATAAGGGAGACAGTTGGGGTCTCCTTCAGTTGGGAGATCCTGCTCCTCAGATGGAATCTAGTGTAGTTACACATGACCTCACCTGCTTCATCATGCTAAAACCAACAGAAGTGAGCCCACCTGGGGGGTCCAGGCCGTGGGTGGAGCTTGGACCCCTGAAGGCTGGATGAGGAAGTTTTAATTTTTGGTTAAAGCAGCTGAACCCACCCAAGTTTCCAGGGTGTTCAGTGGGGACCATGACCTCTGCCCTCAGACCCTGACCTCCCTGCTAACACCACAGCCGAGGTGCCCCCTCCTCAGTATTCCCTGATCCGGATATCACATTCCAGCACCGCCCTCCCAGCTCTGCTTCAAGCCAGAAATTCCATCCCAGCACTGATGTGCCACAATAGACTACACCCAGGTCCTACTACTCTCACATCCCACCACTGCCATCCCGGTGCACTTACACCACTCCTCCAGCACTCCCATACCCTGGCAGTCCTCATTTATCCCAACTTCCAGCATCCACGTCCTACTCCAATCACATCCAATACCACTGCACCCAAACAACAAGATATTGTTCCGAGTGCCCTCTGACTTGCATACATCACCAGCTCGCCCTGCCCATTACATACACACCCCACCATACCAAATACTCTGTACTATCACATCTCATATACCCCTATCTAGTATCCCACATCACAAAATCACCTCCACTACTCTTAAATTCCACAATTCCTACTTCTCTCGCATCCCAGCACTACCACAGGAGTAAGCCTTTGGCTCAGTGGTAGCATTCCTCCATCTGAGCCCAGAAGGTGCAGGGTTCAAACCCCACTCTGGATAGTCCTGGTGAGTGGAGTTGAAGCTCTGGCTCTGAATCCTGGGTTGACGTCCCCTTGCCCCCCTCATCATATGGGTTGTGGAAGCCCATAAAACCATCCTGTCATATAGGACTAACCACCCTATTGGCTGGTATAAAGATGGCTACAGCCATGGAAGGAGCATTCATGTTGCAGCCTATCTGCCTGTGAATCAATCCACTTCCTCTAAATTTTGCATTGTGATCAGCAAACTGAGCTAGAAGTGCACAGGACACTATATTGGCTTGGGTGACTTTTAGTCATCCAGGGCACCTGCCTGAAACAGGTGTTCAGTTGCTTAAATATGTAAATTGGGGTTCTATACTGGTTGTAGGGCCGGGAATGTGAAATTCAGGTACAAATGGGTTGTGTTTGTGCCTGGTCTGCCTAGTTGCACCAGGCACTGAGCAAGCTAACCAACAATCCCTAGACCATTGGCAGCCAATCTAAAAAAGGCCCATGATATTTTCAGTCCACATGCGATCACAAAAACTACAACAGGTTACTGTTGGCCTGTTCATGACTCTCTCCCAGCCTCCCAGCCTGCACCAGCTCAGGCAAGGAGCCAGCTGATATCCCACTCTCCCAAACAGCAGCAAGGCGCTTTTCAGTAACTACAGCTCGCTAGCGGCATTTAAATGAGGCCCAAAGTCGAATTTGTCTCAAGCCTTAGGGTGGCACAGAGCCATTGCTCTACCAACTTTGCGCCTGTTTTGGGAAATGTTGAATTTCTCCCTCCAATACTGGATAAGTGCGGAGTATTCAGGCTAAGGCATTTATATGCTAATATAGGAAGTGTGTATGTTGAACCTTACAACTGATTTAGTTGCTATTGCACTTCACCTCTTACAAGTCAAGCAATTGTCTGCCTAAACATATATTCAGTGTAGTTAGCATTACCTCATAATCTACCTTATAATAGGCCTAAATTCACAATTAAATTACAAGCACACATCCCAGGGTAGATTTTCTATTAGCTGAATGTCTACAGGTATAGTATAATTAATGACAACATGCAACCCACTCCTATTCTGTTTACTGATAACTTTCATTATTAGATGCAGATTGCCATCTGAGAGATGCAATGTTTTGGAAATATTATTTAGTGTGAAATGAGATGGCTGGGTTAAATTACATTGTTGGAGAACTTAGTTCTTCAATTACAGTCTCAGCATATTGTACATTTCATTTGCAGATAGGCTTCCTTTAGCCTCAGTAATGTGACATTACAGGAACCAGTCTTTCATTGCTAACTTTGACACTCAACCTTTAGAATCGAAACAAAACAACTCTTTGGTAATGAATTTTAACAAGAAAGAATTCAAAATGTGTAAAACGGCACACTAAAATAGTATCCAACACTTAATATTTCTACACTGGCTACTCCACAGATTTCCTTTGATAAGCTAACTGAATGGGTGGAGTAAATAATTAGCCAGCTAAAGATAGATACAAACAAATTGAACATAAAAATACCACAGTTTATGCACCTGTATAAATACAAGTAAGTGCAATAGTTAAAAAAATTAACATAAAAGCCTTCTGAATAAATTAAAATTATTATTTTTTAAATCCTCATCTACTCTCTTTCAAACAATAGGTTTTGATACCTGCAGTCTGCACGCAGCAGAAGATATTAATTGTATGCAAGCCTTGATTAGCATTCATGGAGCAGCTCTCTTATGTGCAGCAATGATTAATGCATTGCCAATACTCAGGTGTTGTGCCTGCCACAGTGCGTGAATGAAGGCTCATGTGGCCAGCAACATTAAATATGTTTAAGGGAGGCTCTTTCTCTTCATAGCAATTGAAGACTGGGGCTCTGTTGAGATTTCTCAGAAGCATGCATTGCTGTAGTGAAATGAAACAGCTTTTCAGAATATTATTAACCATATTCTTTATAGTTTCTCTTGGGAGCAGTGAAAATAAAACTCCAGCAAATGAAATTGCAAATATTGAACCTCATCATTGATTAAGAGAAAATAAATCTAATCTCCTTGGAATGATATATTATTAAAAACAAGACCACACAGCATCAAATAATTTCAAATAACACACTGCTGTGAAAAATTAATTGGGTAATATTTTACTAAGGAGCTTTTAAGGGCAAATTTCTCATTTGAAGAAATTAATTTAAAAGCTTTAATACCTGGAAAGATTTTTGTTTTTAAGGTAAGGACCACTTTTAGACAGTGTATTAAACAGAATGGAACCCTTCAGTGTTTCTGGCAGACATTTCTGATGGTTACAATTGAAAGTGTGCTTGTACAGGTACACTATCCCTTATCCGAAAGCTTTGGGACCGGCTGAGTTTCAGTTTTCGGAATTTTTCGGATTTCAGAAGGTATTATTATAAGACTGGAAAATTTGTATTTAATATAAATTTTAAAAGTTCAGGCTACCTCTTGCGACTGTTCCGTGTCTCATTCCCTTTCCTGTTTCTCTGGAAAGCCAGATATCGGCTGACTCCTACTAAGCTGGCCCGCAAATCAGGTCGGGTGGGGGGGAGAAAAGAATATCAGACGGACCGCGGTTCAGGTCGGGGTCGGGGGGGGGTCCGGGGGGGGGGTCGGGGTCGGGGTCGGGGGGGTCGGGGTCGGGGGGGGTCAGGGTCGGGGGGTCCGGGGGGGTCGGGGTGGGGGGGGTCGGGGGGGCCGGGGTCGGGGTGGGGGTGGTCGGGGTCGGGGGGGGTCGGGAGGGTCCGGGGGGGGGTCGGGGTCGGGGGGGTTCCGGGTCGGGGGGGGTCCGGGTCGGGGGGGGTTGGGGGGTCCGCGGGGAGGGTCAGGGGGGAGAAAGGAATATCGGATGGGCCGCGGTTCGGGTCGGGAGAAAAGAATATCGGATGGGTCGGGGGTCGGGTCGGGTGTGGGGGGGGAGAAAAGAATATCGGACGGGCCGCTGCAGCTATCGGACTGGCCGCTGTATTGTTGGGTTCACTCTCCCGGTACCTCCTTCACACTGCCCGGCTCGGCCTGCAATCTCCTACCCAGGAGGGAACTCTGTGACCCTCTGCCCTGCTCAGCGTAAGTCGTGCGCCACTCTGGTCATGTCGTGCGCACGACTTACGCTGAACGAAAAAACTTTCGGTTTTTAGAGGTTTTCGGTTTTCGGAAGTTCGGATAAAGGATAGTCTACCTGTATTACTAACACAATCACAAATACTAAAAGCAAGGAAGAAAAATCAAATTCACAAGTTTTTGTTGAATTTAGCAGGTTTGATCAAAACTGATTCATCTTAATCACCAAAGAGCTTTCTCCAATGACAATTCCGTATCAGTATGTTGTTTTTCTTTATGTATACATATCTTTCTGTTTTCAAACTCATTCTTAGCATTATTACTTAACAAAGTAGAGATTTGTTAGCTTCTATTGTATGCCTGTCAATATTAAAGCAATTGTATGATATTACATAGGTATTAATCATGCAAGCTGAAAAAGTGTTTTATGAGGTAAATTGGCTATTTGTAAAAGTTACATTTCATAATTGCAAAGAAATTGAACGAATTGTCAATAACTTGTGTTCGGTTGGTTATGCTGAGAAAGATAAGGAATTCTTTTTGATATTTATCATTCTTTGCATGGTGTGGATCTATAGCAACAAGATTAAATACGTGAAAACACAGCTGAAGGAAATGGTAGCGTAGTGGTAATGTCACTGGATCAGTAATTCTATGAGACCTGGACTAATGATCTGGAGATGTGAATTCAAATCCCACCATGGTAGCTGGGGAATTTCAATTCAGTTATTAAGTAAATCTGGAATAATTACTCTTTCATCACCATTCCTGTCCCACCAGCAGGACAGACCTACCAGGGGTGGTGGTACAGTGGTATACAGTCAGGAAGGAATGGCCCTGGGAGTCCTCAACATTCTCTGGACCTCATGCAGTCTCATGGCTTCAGGTCAAGCATGGGCAAGGAAAGCAGTGACTGAATCAGTACTCCTCCATGTTAAGCACTGAGGCTAGCAAGGGCACAGACTGATTTCAATGTCCAAGAGTGGTTTGGTAGCACCACTGCTGACTTAGATCTGAAGGACAGGTGTTGAGACAACCAATGTGACGGGAAAAACCTACTTGACCTTGTCCTCACCAATATGCTGGACGATGAGGTTACAGTTTGTGGTGGAATACAATTCTGCTGCTGCTGATGGACCACACAGTGCCTCATGGATGCCCAGTTTTGATCTGTTCTGAATCTATCTATCCCATGTAGTGCTGCACAAAATGATGGAGGGTGTCCTCAGTGTGAAGACAGGACTTCATCTCCACAATGACTGTGTGGTGGTCACTGTATTGATTTCTTTGTGGGTTCAATGACGAGACATTTATGAAAGAGAATGTCTTTTAATCTAAAGTTTGTTCAACTCTGGTTAACAGCCTTACAGGAGACACCATGCTAGAAATCCATCTAAAATGAAACTGAAACTAAACTCAACTGCTTGTCTCTCACATGACCTCTGCTGGTCAGGCATAAGTAATCAATACATGCAAACATGCTGGTAAGGCATCATAATCAAACAGGCAAATACAATCACTATTTGCGGATATCATTACATCTCCTTTTCTTAAAACAAAAGTATTTTACTTTTAACTAACAACATGTTTTCTTTGTATTAATCTGCATTTTAACTGTAACACTTAATGAACTTACATTATCATTATCATGATCAAGGTTTTTTAACCTTGCTTTGTGTGTTCACATGAAATATGTAAATACACTAGAACTTGAAGAAAGAATAAGATAACATTACTTCCTTCTATAACAATAGTCCTTAAATTTGCTCAATGAGTCTCTCAGGAGGCTTCACGTGTCTTGAGGATTTTCTGATTGATTGTCCTTGAATCTGAGTTGTTGCCTCAGATGATGGTTTCTCAGCTGTGTGATCAGGTTGTTCAACAGTATCAGTCTTTTGACCTGCTGTGTGATCAGGTTGTTCAACAGTATCAGTCTTTTGACCTGCTGTGTGATCAGGTTGTTCAACAGTATCAGTCTTTTGACTTGCTGTGGCTGGTCCCATGAGAAGATCTCGACGATTTCTTCTCAGAACAGCACCCTCATCCGTCTGAATGGTGTATGATCTTGGTTGAACTTCACTCAGGACAGTTCCCTTCTGAGTCCATATGTTTGTTTTGTCTTTGAACCTTACTTGGTCACCAGTGTGGAGTTCAGGTAGGTTTTGTGTTCCTCTGTCATAGTAGTACTTTTGCTTTTCTTTCTGTTGTTCTTTGAACTTCCTCACTTTCTCCCCCTCTTTTGTTTTCAGGAGGTTCTCCGGGATGGGTAGGTTTGACCTTAGCAGACGTCCCATAAGGAGTTGGGCTGGTGACATACCACACTCGAGCGGCGTTGTGCGGTATACAAGCATGCTTTGGTAGAAGTCAGTTCCACTGTCTTTTGCCTTGTACATCAGTCTTTTCACTGTCTGGACTGATTTTTCCACTAGTCCATTGGACTGTGGAAAGTGAGGACTTGACGTTGTGTGGACAAAGTCCCACTCTTTGGCAAAGTGTCGGATACTTGCATTGTAAAACTGGGGTCCGTTGTCTGTGAAGACCTCGCTTGCCACGCCATGTCTGGAGAATATGGCTTTCATACATCTTATCACAGCATCTGCAGTGGTGGTGTACAGTCTACACACCTCTGGATACAGGGAGTAATAGTCTGTGACTACAAGATAGTCCTTCCCTTGACATACGAATAGGTCAGCGCCTACCTTCTGGTAAGGTCTGTCTGGCGCTGGGTGTGGCTTTAGTGGTTCTACCGGATTGCTTGCTCGATATTTCAGGCATATTGTGTAGTTTGACACCTCATTTGTCACATCTTGGTTGATTCGTGGCCAGTACATCACCTCTCGTGCTCTTTTCTTACACTTTTCGATTCCCAGATGTCCTCCATGGATCCTTTTTAGCATCTCTTTTCTCAGACTCTTTGGGATAACTATTTTACTTCCTTTGTAGATGATGTCTTCGACCACTGATAGTTCCGCCCTGCAGTTCCAGTACTCTGCCATGTCAGGTGAGCAGTCTTGCTTCATGTTGGGCCATCCATCCAAGATGCTTTTTCTCAGTCGTCTCAATGTTTCATCTTTGTTCGTCTCAGTCTTTATGAGCTCCATTTTTGCATCTGCTATGGGCAGTGCACTTGTGACCATGTCCATGTAGGCGTTCACTTTTTCATCCATTTTGGTGTTTGCGGGCTCACTTGGGTCAACAGCTCTGGACAACGTGTCTGCTGTATACATCAGCTTACCCAGTGTGTACGCAACATTCAGTGTGTAACGTTGCAGCCTGATCATCATTCTTTGTATTCTAAGCGGACAGCTATTTAGTGGCTTTTGGAACAATGCAATCAAGGGCTTATGGTCAGTCTCTACACTGATTGCTTGCCCTGCCACAAACTGGTGAAATCTTTCACAGGCGTATGTGATGCTGAGCAGCTCCTTTTCTATTTGAGCATATTGCGTCTCCGCGTCTGTCATTGAGCGCGATGCATATGCAATAGGTTGCCAGTAGTCATATTTTTGCAGAAGAACGGCACCGAGCCCACTCTGTGATGCATCTGATGATATCTTGATGGGTCTCGCTGGGTCATAAAACCTCAGAACTGGTTCCTCTGTGAGCAGTTTCTTTAGATCGCTCCATGACTTCTCATGCTCATGATTCCATTCCCATTCTATGTTCTTTTCAGTTAGTCTTCTCAGTGGCGCCATCTTTTCTGAGAGGTTGGATATGAATTTACCCATGTAGTTGATCATTCCATTAAACCTCTGCACGTCCTTTTTGCATTGTGGCTTTGGCATATTCTCAATGGCGGACACCTTTCTGGGATCTGGTCTGATGCCCTCACTGCTAAGGATATCTCCCACGAATGTCAGTTCTGTCACCCAGAGCTGGCATTTCTTTCTATTCAGCTTCAGGTTTGTTTTCCTTGTTGCTTCCAGCACTTTTTTCAGTCTCTCGTCATGCTCAGTTCTCGTGGTTCCCCATACTATGATGTCATCCATTGATGTATCAACTCCCTCCAGGTGCTCATAGATCATATGGATAGTTTTGTGATACACTTCAGGAGCTGAGGCAATGCCAAATGGTAACCTTAGGAATCTGTATCTGCCAAATGGACTGTTGAACGTGCACAGTCTTGAACTTGCTTCGTCCAATTTCATCTGCCAAAATCCTGATGATGCATCTAACTTGCTGAAATACTTTGCATTTGCAAACTGTGCCATGATTTCCTCACGTGTAGGAAGCTTGAAGTGCTCTCTCTTTATTGCTCTGTTTAGATCTCTTGGATCCAGGTAAATTCTGAGCTTTCCATTCTTTTTGTCCACAACGACGAGGGAACTCACCCACTCAGTTGGCTCATCTATCTTCTGAATCACGTTCAGGCTTTCCATCCTGTCCAACTCTGCCTTCAGTTGCTTTTGAAGAGCAAACGGAACTTTTCTGCATGGATGTATGACAGTTGGCATACTTTTATCTACTCTGATCGTGTGTTCTCCTGGCAGGCAGCCTAGACCCTTAAATAGGTCGTTGTACTCTTTCATGAGTTCATCATAGACTGTCTCTCCTTCGCTTTCCACAACGAGGACTCTCTTTACCAGGTTCAGTCTCTCACAGGCTTTTAAACCTAGTATGGCTTGCACGTCCTTTGGCACCACGATTAATGCTAGCGTGTGCTCTCTGTCCTTGTGTGTTACTTTGACAATGCATCTTCCTTTCACTGGTATATCAGTACCTGAGTATCCTGTCACTTTCACTTTTATTCTATGTATCTTTGGTCTGGGTCTAATTTTCTTAAAATCAGTCTCTGATATCACATTAACTTGTGCTCCAGTATCCAATTTAAATGGAATGTGTATGTCATTCACTTTTAGTGTCAACATCCAGTCTCTTTTTTCTTCTTTGTTTTCAGACACAACATCTACATTGAACTCCTCTATCTCGCTTTCATCTACTGCATGGACCTTGCTTTGTTGCGCTTGGTTCTTACAGCAACGGGCATAATGGTTGTTTTTGTTGCAACTATTGCATGTTTTACCATATGCTGGACACTTTCTTGGTGTATGCTGTGTACCGCATCGACTACATGACTTTTGATTGTCCCTTTCATTTTTGTTCGCTGGCCTCGCCTCTTTTTTCACATTGGCGCTCTTTTTGTTAACCGGTTTGTGTCCGTTCATTCTCACTGCATCCACGTTGCAGCTATTGTCACTGAACAGCTCCTTTGCCTGCAACTTCACAGTCTCTGTAGCCCTACACAGTGCTATGGCTTTTCCCAGGTCTAGATCTTGCTCTCTTAGCAGTCTTTCCCTTAGACCATTATCCGGAATACCACACACCAGTCTGTCTTTTATCAGCGAGTCTGTCAGTCCCCCAAATTCACATGATTTGCTTCTGTTTCTCAGTTCAGTCACATACTGATCAATAGTCTCTCCCATTTTCTGTACACATGTGAAAAACCTGTGCCTCTCAAACGTCACGTTACGTTTAGGTATGCAGTAGGCCTCAAACTGTTCCATTATTTTATCTAGTTTCATTTTGTCTCCATCAGCAGCGAATGTGAAGTTATTATACACCTTCAGCGCTTCATCACTCACGACATGTAAGAACAGTGACGATTTCTTTTTATTACTTTTCTCGTCAGCTCCGATTGCCGCTAAATACAATTCCACACATTGTTTGAATCTCCTCCAATTTTCAGCCACATTACCTGTCAACTGAAGCTTCGCCGGTGGGTGTAATCCTTCCATTTTTTCACTTCGTTGGCTATTCTCCAATGGTAAGCAACGATGTTCTCTTTTGGCTTGCTAATCTGTGGAGAGCTGATTTAACTTCAGATTTTTCCTCTTCATCTCTTTCAATCACTTCTGACACCATGTATTGATTTCTTTGTGGGTTCAATGATGAGACATTTATGAAAGAGAATGTCTTTTAATCTAAAGTTTGTTCAACTCTGGTTAACAGCCTTACAGGAGACACCGTGCTAGAAATCCATCTAAAACGAAACTGAAACTAAACTCAACTGCTTGTCTCTCACATGACCTCTGCTGGTCAGGCATAAGTAATCAATACATGCAAACATGCTGGTAAGGCACCATAATCAAACAGGCAAATACCATCACTATTTGCTGATATCATTACAGTCACTGCTACCAATACAGTCATGGACAGATGCTTCATGGGGTCCATAGTCAATGGTGAGGATTCCCAGGGCCACTCCTTCCTCACTGTGCTGCCAGTGGGACAGGAAATACCCAGGGATGGAGTTTGGGACATAGGCTGAAAAGGTATGATTCTGAGTATGAATATGTCAGGCTGCTGCTTGACTAGTCTGTGGGACAGCACTCCCCAAGTTCCCAGATGTTGGTGAGGAGGACTTGGCTGGTCTGGGAGAGCCAGTGCCGAGGTCGAGGTCGATGCTGGGTGGTCTGTCCGGTTTTATTCTTATTGGCCCAGAAATTTGGGTCGAGGGCTTCCTGCACTTACCTTGCGCGCTGGCCGTTGTGCTGTGGGCCCCCGTGGAATTGCGATCCTGGGCCTCCTCCAACTGCTGGCGCGCAGTGCTTGCGTATCCCAGGGGCGCAGTTAGTTCGATGCATCCCCTGGGATCACGTGGGCCATGGGGAGCCAATCGGAGCAGGGAATGCTTCATTCATAAGTTTGACAGGAAGGGCTGTCAAACTTATAAATACCATAAGCCCCAAAACATCACTAAATCTTCAAATAATTTTTTTTTAAATCACATTTTTTAAATAAACTATAAATTACATGAAATAACTATTTTAAACAATAGTTTAAATTTTTGAAAAAAATAATTTTATTTCCTAACAGGGCTAAAAATAAACTTACCTTTCTTTAAAGTATTTAAAAATAATAAACCTGTGGAAAAAATGTTTTAATTTTAATTAATTCACCACTTACCTTGTAAAAAGCAGGCCTTGCGACTGCTTTTTACATGTCTAACTTCTGGAGACTTACCCTCCCGGTAAAACCTGCAAAAAAAACGTAAGCTCGATGCGCACGCGCAGCCTCTCCTGCGCACACGTTCGAACTCTGAACCCCTTCTTTCAGGGGAACGGAAGTGCCGGTTTCCCGCGCATGCGCAGTGCATACAGGAAACTGGCACTTCTATTGGGCTTACGGGTGAGTACCCCATGCGTACTCACCCGTGGAGACCCGAATTTCTGGGCCATTGTTTTTCATAGCCGTTTTTTACAAGTGAGTGGCTTGCTAGGCCATTTCAGAGGGCAGTTAAGAGTCAACCACATTGCTGTGGGTCTGGAGTCACATATAAGAAATAAGAGCAGGAGTAGGCCACACTGTTCCTCGAGCCTGCTCCGCCATTCAATAAGATCATGGCTGATCATTGACCTCAACTCCAATTTCCTGCCCGATCTACATATCCCTTGATTCCCCTAGAGTCCAAAAATCTATCTATCTCAGCCTTAAATATACTCAAAGACTCTGCATTCACAGCCCTCTGGGGCAGATAATTCCAAAGATTCAGAACCCTCTGAGTGAAGAAATTCCTCCTCATCTCGACCTTAAATGGCCTACCCCTTATCCTGAGACTATGCCCCCTAGTTCTAGACACTCCAGCCAGGGGAAACAACCTCTCAGTATCTACCCTGTCAATCCCCTTCAGAATCTTGTACGTTTCAATGAGATCACCTCTCATTCTTAAAAACTCCAGAGAATATTGGCCCATTCAACACAATCTCTCATCATAGGACAGCCCTCTTATCCCAGGAATCAATCTAGTGAACCTTCGTTGCACCGCCTCCAAGGCAAGTATATTCTTCCTTAGATAAGGAGACCAAAACTGTGCACAGTACTCCAGGTGTGGTCTCACCAAGGCCCTGTAAAATTGTAGCAAGACTTCCTTATTTTTATACTCCAACCCTCTTGCAATAAAGGCCAACATGCCATTTGCCTTCCTTATTGCTTCCTGTACCTGCATGCTAGTTTTCTGTGTTTCTTGCACGAGGACACCCAAATCTCTCTGAACACCAACATTTGAAAGTTTCTCACCATTTAAAAAGTATTCTGTTTTTCTATTCTTCCTACCAAAATGAATAACCTCACATTTTCCGACATTATACTCCATCTGCCACCTTACTGCCCACTCACTCAGTCTATCTATATCGCTTTGCAGACTCTTTGTGTTCTCACAGCTTACTGTCCCATCTAGCTTTGTATCATCAGCAAACTCAAATACATTACACTCGTTCCCTTCATCTAGGCCGTTAATATAGATTGTAAATAGCTGAGGCCCCAACACTGATCCTTGCAGCACCCCACTAGTTACAGCCTGCCAACCTGAAAAAGACCTGTTTACCCCTACTCTCTGTTTTCTGTCCATTGATGTCAAGGGCAGTCACTCTCACCTCACCTCTGGAATTCAGCTCCTTTGTCCATGTTTGGACCAAGGCTGTAATGAGGCCTGGAGCCAAGTGATCCTGGCAGAACCCAAACTGGGTGTCAGTGAGCAGGTTATTGGTGAATAAGTGCCGCTTGAAAGCACTGTTGATGACACCTTCCATCACTTTGCTGATGATTGAGAGTAGACTGATGGGGCGGTAATTGGCTGGATTGGATTTGTCCTGCTTGGATATACCTGGGCAGTTTTCCACATTGTCGGATAGATGCCAGTGTTATAGCTGTACTGGAACAGCTTGGCTAGAGGCACAGCTAGTTCTGGAGCACAAGTCTTCAGCACGATAGCCGGGATGTTGTCGGGCCCATAGCCTTTGCTGTATCCAGTGCGTTCAGCCATTTCTTGATATCACGTTGAGTGAATCGAATTGGCTGAAGACTGGCTTTTGTGATGGTGGGAACCTCATGAGGAGGCCAATATGGATCATCCACTTGTCACTTCTGGCTGAAGATAGTTGCAAGCACTTCAGCTTTGTCTTTTGCACTCGCGTGCTGGGCTCCATCATCATTGAGGATGGGAACATTCATGGAGCCTCCTCCTCCTGTTAGTTGTTTAATGGTCCACCACCATTCACGACTGGATGTGGCAGGACTGCAGAGCTTTGATCTGATCCGTTGATTGTGGGATCACTTAGCCCTGTCTATAGCATGCTGCTTCCGCTTTTTAGCATGCATGTAGTCCTGTGTTGCAGTTTCCCCAGGTTGGCACCTCATTTTTACGTACACCTGATGCTGCTCTTCTACACTCCTTATTGAACCAGGATTGGTCCCCTGGCTTGATGGTAATGGTAAAGAAAGGGATATGCTGGGCCATGAGGTTACAGATTGTGGTGGAATACAATTCTGCTGCTGCTGGTGGCCAACAGCGCCTCATGGATGCCCAGTTTTGAGCTGCTAGATCTGTTCTGAATCTATCCAATTTAGCATGGTGGTAGTGCCACACAACACAATGGAGGGTGTCCTCAGTGTATATAAATAACACCCATAGACATTCCCTTTTCCACTACTTTAGTCATCTATTCAAAAAATTCAATCAGGTTCATCAGGCATGACTTACCCTTTACAAATCCATGCTGGCTCTCTCTGATCAGCTGAAAATTTTCATGGTGTTCAGTAACTCTATCCTTACTTATAGACTCTAGGAATTTCACAACAACAGATGTTGGCTTACTCATCTATAATTCACTGGTTTCCCTCTCTCAATTTTCTTAAATAGCGAAGTGACATGTACAATTTTCCAATTTAAAGGAACAGTTCCCAAATTGATAGAACTTTGGAAATATATAGTTAGGGCATCTGCAATGTTCTCACCTACTTCCTTCAAAACCCTGGAATGGAAACCATCTGGTCCTGGAGATTTGTCACTCTTTATTGCCATTATTTTCTTCATTACTGTTATTTTGCTTATGTTAATTTTGGTAAGTACCCATCCCTGATTTAATATTAGTTTCCTTGGGAGATCCGGCATGCTATCTTCTTTCTCTACTGTAAATACTGACACAAAGTAATTATTCAACAAGTCCGCCATTTCCTTATTTTCATTTACAATATCACTGTTATCAGTTTTCAAGGGGCCTACATTGTTCCTGACCACCCTCTTTTTCCTAATATATTTGTAAAAACAATTTGGGTTGATTTTGATATCCCTTGCAAGTTACTTTTCATACTTCCTTTTTGTAGCTCTTACTATCTGTTTTGTCACCTTTTGTTGTTCTATGTTTCTTTCCCAGTCGTCAGGGTCTGCGCTAGTTTTTGCATGTTTGTACGCTTTTTCTTCTAGTTTTATGTTGTCCCTTACCTCTTTAGTCATCCATGGCTGTTTTTTTTGGCAAGCACAGCTCTTGCCCCTTAGGGGTATAAACTGGTTCTGTATCACGTTAAATTATTTTTTCAACACCTCCCACTGATCTTCTGTTGTTTTACCCTTTAGCAGATTTACCCAGTTTACTGTGGACAGTCTCAGTCTCATCGCATTGTAGTCAGCCTTACCTAAATCTAGAATCTTAGTAGCTGCTTTGTGTTTCTCCCTTTCAAACACTGCATTGAACTCGATCATATTATGATCACTATTAGATAAATGTTCACGCGCTGTTAGGCTGGCTCATTACTCATTACTAAATCTAATATTGCCTGCCCCCTTGTTGGTTCGAGGACATATTGTTGCAGAAAAATATCCTGAACACACTCAAGAAATTCACTACCTTTCTGACATGAGCTAGTCTGCTTATCCCAGTCTAAATTAAAGTTAAAATCCCCCATTAAAACCACTCTGTCTTTACTGCATGCTTGTCTAATCTCTGCATTTATACATTCTACCACTTCACAGCTGTTACCAGAGGGCATATACACAACTCCTACTACAGTCATAAATCCTTTTCTATGTCTTTAATCTATGGTGGCATAGTGGTTAGCACTGTTGTATAATGGTTAACACTGTTGCCTCACAGCGCCAGAGACCCGGGTTCGAATCTCGGCCTCGGGCGACTGTCTGTGTGGAGTTTGCACATTCTCCCCGTGTTTGCGTGGGTTTTCTCCGGGTGCTCCGGTTTCCTCCCACAGTCCAAAGATGTGTGGGTTAGGTTGTTTGGCTATGATAAATTGACCCTTAGTGTTGGGGGGATTAAATAGGTGGGGTTACAGGGATAGGTTGGGGTTATGGGGATCGGGTGGGATATGTGTCGGTGCAGGCTCGATGGGCCGAAATGGCCTCTATCTGCACTGTGGGGTGGGTTTCTGTGATTCTGTGATACCCATAAAGTCTTCATTGCCTGGTTACTTCTCATTATATCCTTTCTTATCATTGAAGTGATTTCATTCTTTGCCACGATTTTCTCATCGATGTTGTTAAATCCGTGAATCTTAAGGTATGGTGTTCTTCAATAAATAGAAGGAGACTGCAGATTAACAATCAACAGGTGTTTACTGGATGAGGGTAGTCTAAAAACTACTAGTACAGATCCCTACTCAGGGTTTATATACAGGTGTGGTCACTGCCGGTACTACAGTATACAGGAGCTGTAAAAGTAGTTCTCCTCTTAAAGGTACATACACTACAATTCCTCCCCTTTTAGATTAACAGTACCATAACATTCAATTAACAGTTAACACTTTTAACATGCACATTAACTGAAATAGTCCATTGATAGATTCAGTCTTTGGGGCGGCTTCCTGATCCTTTCTGGATAGCGCCTTTCCTGAGTGTCTTGCTCCTGGTGCGGAGGCGATTCTGGCCCCCTGTCGTCAGTTAGTTCATCAGCTTCCGATGCTACCGTTTCTGATGTAGATGCTACCGGTATGTCGGGTTCATCACCAGGTATGCGAGACATGGGGTTGACTCGTTCCTGTGACGCTAGGATCTGGTCGACATGGCGTCTCACAATGTTCTCCCCAACATCCACTGTGTACATTAGTGGCCGCTGCCGTGTGCACATCATTCCTGGTTGCCATTTCTCTGTTCGGTAGTCGCGGGCCAAGACTGGTAGTCCTACATTGAAGCTCCTTGTCGGCTTCTCATTGATGTGCTGGAATTGCTTATTGTCAACATTTCTTCGTACATTTGGTCTGAGCAAATCCAGACGAGATCTCAACCTTTGGTTAAAGAACATCATGGCCGGGGTCTGGTTGGTAACTGCATGTGTCGCATTTCTGTAGGCTAACAGGAAATTGTCCACCTTATGCTGCAGTGGAATGTCGTCATCGCACATGGCCCTTACTGCCTTTTTAAAGGTTTGTACGAACCTCTCAGCCAATCCATTTGTGGCTGGATGATACGGGGCGGATGTGTAATGCCTTACCCCATTCCTTCTCATAAATTTCCGAAACTCTTCAGACACAAACTGTGGTCCGTTATCAGAGCAAATCTGCTCTGGCAAGCCGTTCCTGGCAAATATGGTCCGTAGGACTGCAATCGTTTTCTCCGTAGTGGTGGAGGACATTTTGATCACCTCAGGCCATTTCGAGTGCGCATCCACTGCTATTAAGAACATTGAGTCCATGAATGGACCAGCAAAATCAATATGCACCCGTTGCCATGGAGAGGAGGGCCACTCCCATGGGTGCAGAGGGGCATGTGGTGGTGCATTTTGGACCTTCTGGCATCCTGAGCAGCTCTCTGTTAGGTCCTCGATTTGTTGATCAATCCCCGGCCACCACACATAAGCCCTAGCAAGGCTTTTCATTTTCACCCCTCCCAGCTGGCCTTCGTGAAGCTCATTGAGCACTCTCTCCCTTAACTTGGGTGGAATTACCACTCGGGATCCACACATCACTGTCCACTGGCATACTGACAGCTGTTCTCTTCTGGATGAGAATGCTGGCAACAGTGAGTCGCCATGTGTTGGCCATCCCTTCACCGTCAAATCATATACCCGAGACAGTGTCGGATCATTTCGGGTCTCCTTCTCTATATCCGCGTTAGTTACTGGCAAGCGTTCAATTATAGTTGAATAAAATATTTCGACAGGGTCCACTGCTGGTGCTTCCTCCGCAGTAGGCAGTGGCAGGCGTGATAGCCCATCAGCGTTTCCATGCTGTTTTGTGCCCTTATACTCTATTTCATATTGGTTCGCCCCTAGAAAAAGCGACCATCTTTGTAGCCGTTGTGCAGTCATCACCGGAACGCCCTTCTTTGGATTAAAGATGGAGACAAGTGGTTGGTGGTCAGTCAGCAAGGTGAACTTCTGCCTGTGCAAATAGCGGTTGAACTTTTTCACTCCCCACACTAGGCTGAGGGCCTCCCTGTCAATCTGGGCGTAGTTGCGCTCGGCTGAGGTTAGTGACCGAGACGCAAAGGCTACTGGCCTCTCCAACCTGACTGGGAATTTGTGCGACAGCCACTCCAATACCATAGGGTGATGCATCACACGCCAACTGAATTGGTAGTGCTGGGTTGAAATGAGCCAACACCTCTTTTGATGTGATCAATTCTTTACACTTCTGGAAAGCTCGTTTACATTCGTCATTCCACTTCCATGGTACCCCCGTTTGCAGTAGAGTGTTCAGTGGGTGTAATACTGTAGACAAATTTGGTAAGAACTTATGGTGGTAGTTCACCAGCCCGAGGAACGACCTCAATTGTGACACATTTTCCGGTGCTGGAGCCTTGACTACTGCCTCAATCTTTTCAGGTGACTTATGTAACCCCTCTTCATCAATGACGTGGCCACAATACGAGATCTGCTTCTGGAAAAACTCGCATTTGTGGCGATTAGCTCATAGCCCATATTCCTTCAATCTAGTGAGCACCTGCTCCAGGTTGGCGAGGTGATCACTGTCATTTTCGCCCGTGACCAGGATGTCGTCCAAATAACACTGGGTCCCTGGAATCCCTTGCAGGACTTGATCCATTGCCCTTTGCCAAATAGCCGGAGCTGATGCTACCCCAAACACCAGCCGGTTGTATTGGCAGAGACCTTGGTGAGTGTTGATCGTGAGGTATTGTTTCGAGGCTTCTTCTACCTCCATTTGCAGGTACGCCTGGGCCAGATCAATCTTAGTGAAGCGTTTTCCTCCAGATAGCGAGGCGAAAATATCTTCAATCTGCGGAAGCGGATATTGTACCGTGTGAAGGATTGGGTTCACTGTCACCTTAAAGTCCCCACAGATGCGAACCTTCTTTGGTACCCCAGGCGTATTACTCAACGACCTCTTCATTATAGGAACGATGGGTGTAGCCCACTCGCTCCAGTCCACTTTGGACAGTACTCCTGAATGTTCCAAGCCTTCCAGCTCTGCTTTGACGGCTGGGCGGATCGCATAAGGCACCGGTCTGGCCTTAAAAAACTTTGGGCTTGCATTTTCCTCTATTTTGATCGTCGCTGTTATGCCTTTTAGTGTTCCGAGTCCCTCCTGGAACACTTCTTGTGCGTCAGTTAGCATTTTTGACAGTCGTCCAGGTGTGACGTCGTCATCCTTTTTGGCCTCTACCGTCAGTGCCTGTATGGAATGCCAATCTAACTGTATCTTTCGGATCCATTCACGTCCTAGTTGTTGTGTATGTACCTTTAAGAGAGAACTGACTTTATACTGTAGTACCGGCAGTGACCACACCTGTATATAAAGCCATAGCAGGCTTCTGTACTTTCAGTTTTAAGCTTACCCTCTGTTCAGTAAATACCTGTTATTATTGTTCTCCTGCAATCTGTGTATTATTGATACGCGGACACTACACTGGCGACGGGCAGGTTCGAACTCACTTGCAGTACTGCATCACCTCACGGGGATCTTTCCCTGAAAAGAAGCTTCTTGGAGGTCGAAGTCAGAGCAACGGGGGTCGACCGCGGGCAACTGCCCAGTGATCCATTGGAGTTCGGAGAATTGCAGGGGAGGTTGTGGAGAGCTGGGCTTGGCTCCCCAGTCAAGGTGTTCCAGCAAATCGTGCTGGTAGCAGGTAGTGCGCTGACCCTTCCGGACTGCGGCGGGCTCGAGCTCGATCGAGCAGCTCTGCAAAGGGGCCATGCAGCGTCGTCGGGAGGAAAAGAGAGAGAGAGAGAGGGTGGAGCGCACAGGGCGCGGTCAGTGCTCAAGAACCGGGCAGCGTAGAGAAAATAAAACGAGGGGAAGGAAAAATGAGATGCGCCGAAGCCGCGGGTCACTGCCATTACCCTGTAGAATGCTAGGAGCAGCTTGGCAGCAAGGGGAAGAAGGAAAAGCGCGGGAGGCGCCATTTTATTCCATTGGGGAAGAAGGAAAAGCGCGGGAGGCGCCATTTTAATCCATTGGGGAAGAAGAAAAAGCGCGGGAGGCGCCATTTTAAACTACCCAAGATGCCGAAGAGTGGCAGTATCACTGCTTTCGACAACGATGTAGAAGACTGGACCACGTATGTGGAAAGAATTGAAGTGTACTGCAAGGCAAATGAGGTGGCCGATGGAAAGAAGGCGTCGGTATTATTAAATTTGATGGGCGCGAGAACGTACGGCCTATTGCGGAATTTAATTACCCCAGCTAAACCAATGGAGAAAAGTTTTGAAGAGATTGTTAATATCTTACAGGAACAAAACCCTACGCCGCTGCTGATAGCAGAAAGATTCAAGTTCCATAAAAGAAACCAGCACAAAGATGAGAGCAATGCTGACTATCTTACGGAACTAGGCAAGTTATTGAAGCACTGCCAGTTCGGAGCAGGACTGGCTGACACCTTAAGGGATAAGTTTGTCTGCGGGCTCCAGAGTGAAGGAACCCAGAAACGACTACTTTCGGAAAAGGACCTGACGCTAGAACAGGCTTTCAGCGTGGCAGTATCCTACGAAGCAGCAGCACGGGGAGCTGCGGAAATGCAACAGAAACCACAAGAATACAGTGCTAACGAAATGGCGCATGGAGCAGAAAAGTGCTATGGCTGCGGCAGAACAACCCATGATCAGAAGGACTGCTGGTTTAAGGACAAAGTATGCAGGCAATGTGGGAAAATGGGACACATAGCAAGAGTAGCAGGTCGGGAAAGAAAACCAACACTAAAAGAACTACTAAGGAAAAGTACAAGAAAGTAAATAAAATGACAGACGGTAGTTCAGAAGGTCAGGAGACTGATAATGACTCCGGGAGCAGGAGACTAAGTTGTCTAAAGTTACACAACGTGATCGCAAAGGAGGATCACCGAACCATTTGGGTCACCCTCATGATAGCAGGGTCCCAAGTAAAGATGGAATTGGACACAGGATCAGCCCTAACTGTCATGAATCGATGAGACTATGAGCGGCTATTCTCACATATACCCTTGAAGGACACGTCCATTGTATTGAAGACATACACGGGGCAAAAAGTCTACCCCAGAGGAAAAATAAGAGTGCCAGTTAAATACAACGGCAAGGAAACACAGAAACTGTATCTATATATACTACAAGATGGAGAACCACCATTATTGGGACGTGAATGGATCCGAAAAATACAATTGGATTGGCATTCCATTCAGGCGCTAACTGTGACTGACAAAAAGGATGACGACGTCACACCTGGACGACTGTCAAAAATTCTAACTGACGCGAAAGAGGTGTTCCAACAAGGACTTGGGACTCTAAAAGGAGTAACGGCAACGATAAAAATCGAAGATAACGCAAACCCAAAATTTTTTAAGGCGAGACCGGTACCGTACGCGATCCGCCCAGCCATTGAAGCAGAGCTGGAGAGTCTGGAGCGTTCGGGTGTGCTGTCCAAGGTGGACTGGAGCGAGTGGGCCACACCCATCATTCCTGTAATGAAGAAATCATTGAGCAGCACGCCTGGGGAGCCGAAGAAGGTTCGCATCTGTGGGGACTTCAAGGTGACTGTGAACCCAGTCCTGCACACAGTACAATATCCACTTCCACGGATAGAAGATATAGTCGAATGTCTACCTGTTACAAACTCAAGTATAGAGAAGAAAACCCGAAATGACCTGACACTCTCTCGGGTCTATGATTTGACGGTGAAGGGATGGCCAGCACATGGCGACACACTGTTGCCAGCATTCTCGCCAAGGAGAGAACAGCTGTCAGTGTGCCGGGGGACCTTGATGTGTGGATCCCGAGTGGTAATTCCACCCAAGTTGAGAGATAGAGTGCTCAATGAGCTTCATGAGGGTCATCTGGGAGGGGTAAAAATGAAGAGCCTAGCCAGGGCATTTGTGTGGTGGCCGGGAATCGATAATGAAATCGAGGATATGACCAAGAGATGCACAGGATGCCAGAAGGTCCAAAACACTCCACCACAGGCCCCGCTACACCCATGGGAGTGGCCCTCATCTCCATGGCAACGGGTACACATTGATTTTGCTGGTCCATTTATGGACTCAATGTTTCTAATCGCCGTGGATGCCCATTCGAAATGGCCAGAGGTCATCAAAATGTCCTCCACCACCACGGAGAAAACTATTGCAGTCCTACAGACCATCTTCGCCAGGAATGGCTTGCCAGAACAGATTTGTTCCAACAATGGGCCACAGTTTGTGTCCGAGGATTTCCGGAGGTTTCTGAGGAATAATGGGGTGAAACATTACACATCTGCCCCATATCATCCAGCCACAAATGGATTGGCTGAGAGGTTTGTTCAGACCTTTAAAAAGGCAATAAAGGCGATGTATAACGACGACATACCACTACAACACAAGGTGGATAATTTCTTGTTTGCTTACCGGAATGCGACACATGCAGTCACCAACCAAGCTCCAGCCATAATGTTCTTCAACCGAAGGCTAAGATGTCGCCTGGATTTGCTTAAACCAAACATAAGACGAGATGTTGAGGATAAGCAATTCCAGCACATCAATGAGAAGCCAACCAGGAGCTTCAAGATCGGGTAACCAGTCTTGGCCCGCGACTACCGAACAGAAAAATGGCAGCCAGGAACGATATGCACACAGCAGGGACCACTAATGTACACAGTGGACATTGGAGAGAGCATCGTGAGATGCCATGCTGACCAGATTCTAGAGTCACAGGAAGAAGCCAAACCCATACCACAAGCATGTGCACCTGGTAATGAACCCGAAGTACAGATTGCATCTACCTCAGAATCAGTGGTATTGGAAGCTGGCGAACCAACCAATGACAATGAGCCAGAATAGACTCCGCCGCAAGAACAGGATACTCGAGAAAGGCGCTATCCAGTCAGGATCAGGAAGCCTCCTCAAAGACTGAACTTATAAATGATTATTTCAGTTGATGTATATAGTACAGAGAAAATTGTAATTGTAATTAGTTATTATTTAATTGTTAAATGAATGTTATGTACTGTTTATCTAAAAGGGGAGGAATTGTTGTGTATGTACCTTTAAGAGAGAACTGACTTTATACTGTAGTACCGGCAGTGACCACACCTGTATATAAAGCCATAGCAGGTTTCTGTACTTTCAGTTTTAAGCTTACCCTCTGTTCAGTAAATACCTGTTATTATTGTTCTCCTGCAGTCCGTGTATTATTGATACGCGGACACTACACTAGTAGTGGTGGTCCTCCATCTGGCAATACATATAGGTCCATTTTTGGTGTTTCCTTGCCGTTGTTTATCACGTTCACCCTTATTTTTCCTTTGGGGTAGACTTTTTGCCCCATGTACGTCTTCAAGACAATCTCTGTATCTCTCAAGGGTATATGTGAGAATAGCCGCTTGTAGTCCCTTCGGTTTATGACTGTTAGGGCTGATCCTGTGTCCAATTCCATTTTCACTTGAACTCCGTCTATCTTGAGCGTGACCCAGATAGTTTGGTGATCCTCCATTTTGATTACATTATGTCGTTTCAGACAACCCAGCTCCTTGCTTCCGGAGTCTGTATCACTTTTCTGTTCGTCTGAACTACTCTCCGTCACCTTATGTACCTTTTTGTACTTCTCCTGTGGAGATTTCTTGCTGCTGGTTTTCTTTCCCGACCTGCAGACTCTTGCTATGTGTCCTGCTTTTCCACACTGTCTGCACACTTGGTCCTTGAACCAACAATCCTTCTGGTCGTGTGTTGTTCTGCCGCAGCGATAACACTTCACTGCTCCATATGACATTTCATTGGTGCCATATTCTTGCGGTCTCCGTTGTATCTCTGCAGCGCCCCGTGCGGCTGCTTCGTGTGATACTGCCATGCTGAAAGCCTTGTCCAGCGTAAGATTCTTTTCTGATAGAAGCCGTTTCTGGGTTCCTTCACTTTGAAACCCACACACAAACTTGTCCCTTAACGTATCTGCTAGTCCCATTCCAAACTGGCAGTGTTTCGATAGCTTGCGCAGTTCTGTTAAATACTCAGCATTACTTTCGTCTTTATGCTGGTTCCTTTTGTGAAACTTAAATCTTTCTGCTATCAGCAGCGGTGTGGGGTTTAAGTGGTCCTGTAGGATTGCCACTATGCTTTTGAAATCCTTATCCACTGGCTGCTCTGGGGTTACTAGGTTTCGCAGTAAGCCATACGTTTTTGCACCCATGGAATTCAACAATACCAGTGCTTTCCTGGCATCTGGCACTTCATTCGCCTTGCAGTACACTTCAATGCGTTCCACATATGTTGCCCAATCTTCGACTTCATTGTCGAATGCTGTGACACTGCCGCTCTTCGGCATCCCTGGGTCTGGATAGGCTGGCTAAAATGGCGTCTCCCGCGCTCTCCCTTCTTCTCCGCTGGCTCAAAATGGCGTCTCCCGTGCTTCCCTTTCTTCCCGCGCTCGCCCTTCTTCTCCGCTGCGGCTTAAAAAATGGCGTCTCCCGCGCTCTCCCTTCTGCTCCGCTGCGGCTCAAATGGCATCTCCCGCTCTTCCTTTCTCCCCCCGCGGACGCTGCTCAGCCCTTGAGCCCTGGCTGCGCTCTGCGTGTTTTCCTGCGCGCCTCTCTCGTTGCCGCCACTCGGTCCTGAACCCCGGCTGTGCTTTACCCTCTCTCTCTTTTTGTTTTCCGTCCACGCCGCTCGGTCTTCAACCCCCGGCTGCGCCCTGTGCGCTTTACCCTCTCTCTTACCCTGTCGACGCTGCTCGGCCTTTTCTGTGACATCGGTCGGCTCCAGCCGCCGCTGTCTGGGAAGGGTCTGCGCCGTACCTGTTGCCAGCCTGTTGCTGGATCGTCATGGCTGGAGAACCAAGCCCAGCTCTCAACAGCCTCCCCTGCGATGCTCACTCTCTGCCGGATGACTGGGCGGTTGCTCGTGGTCGACGCCCGTGCCTTTGGCCTCGACTTTTTTCCACTGTCCTCCAGGAGCGAATCCCTGGGAGGAAATGCAGAGTTGCAGGTAGGTTCGAATCGGCCGCGTCGCCACTGTTAAATCTGTGAATCTTAAGGTATGGTGTTCTTCAATAAATAGATGGAGACTGCAGATTAACAATCAACAGGTGTTTACTGGATGAGGGTAGTCTAAAAAATAACAGTACAGATCCCTACTCAGGGTTTATATACAGGTGTGGTCACTGCCGGTACTACAGTATACAGGGGCTGTAAAAGTCGTTCTCCTCTTAAAGGTACATACACTACAGATGTGGCTTGGGAGCGGGTCAGGTGGCTTCTGGGTTCCAGTCCCGCCCCCAACTACATCCGGCCCACAGATGTGATTTTACGTCAGTTGGCCTTGTTAAGCCCGCTCTGCGGGCTTGCCGGCCAATTAAGACAAAGCCAGTCAGATGATGTAATTTGATGATGCGTCATCTGCTGGTTTTCTTAAAGGGACCATGCACAATTTTACTTTGACAGCTCATTTCTCAGTGTTTGACAGCATTGAGGTGCCGCAAACTCTGACAATGACTGTTCACAGGTGAGTTCTTGAACCCAGGCTCTCCAGTGACTCCCTCCTTAGGCTAGAACAGATAGCAGCTGCAGGTGAGCTAACAGAAGCGATCTGTCGCTGGTGAGAGAGGTTCTCCGAATGAGGTGGGACTACACATACAATTCAAAACTTGTTACCCACAGAAAAGTCTAAATGCATTCAAAAATAATTTCCCAACATTTTCTTACCTCTGAAACTCACCAGTGCACCATTGGATCCTTCACACCACTTCTGCAGCTGTCATCAATGCAGAAACATTACAGCAGACGCACAACACATCACACTTACCTGGCGTGGTGTTCGGACGTTGGGAAGCCCGAAGTAGAAATGTCAAAATTGAAAAAGAGCCTGTTAATCACCATTAACAGGCAGTTAAGTGGCTATAATTCTCTTCCCGCCGCTAGGTGTCGGGTCCATGCGCATATCAACGACGCGACACTTGGGAAGATTGATTGGAGGTGGGTTATAAGAACATAAGAACATAAGAAATAGGAGCAGGAGTAGGCCAATCAGCCCCTCGAGCCTGCTCCACCATTCAATAAGATCATGGCTGATCTGATCCTAACCGCCAATCTACTATCACAGAACCATCTCCTGAATCTAACAGAATTAGACACACAAAATAGGAGCAGGATCAGGCTACACGGCCCATGGGCCCGCTCCGCTACCCACAGGGCCATGACCGATCCGAACCTAGACTCATGTCCAAATTCCTGCCCGCTCCCCGTAACCCTTAATTCCCTTTATTTCTAGGAAACTGTCTATTTCTGTTTTAAATTTATGTAATGATGTAGCTTCTACAGCTTTTTGGGGCAGCATATTCCATGGACCTACCACCCTCTGAGTGAAGTAGTTCCTCCTCATCTCAGTTTTGAAAGAGCAGCCCCTTATTCTAAGACTATGCCCCCTAGTTCTAGTTTCACCCATCATCGGGAACATCCTCCCCGCATCCACCCGATCCAACCCCTTCACAATCTTATATGTTTCAATAAGATCGCCTCTCATTCTTCTGAACTCCAGTGAGTAGAGTCCCAGTCTATTCAACCTCTCCTCATATGTCCATCCCCTCATCCCCGGGATTAACTGAGTGAACCTTCTTTGTACTGACTCGAGAGCAAGTATGCCTTTTCTTAAGTATGGACACCAAAACTGTACGCAGTATTCCAGGTGCGGTCTCACCAATACCTTGTACAACTGAAGCAATACCTCCCTATTTTTATATTCTATCCCCCTAGCAATGAAAGCCAACATTCCATTGGCCTTCTTAATCACTTGCTGCACCTGCACACTAACCTTTTGAGTTTCGTGCACCAGGACCCCCAGATCCCTTTGTACTTCAGTACTTTCCAGTTTCTTGCCATTAAGATAATAACTTGCTCTACGATTTTTCCTGCCAAAGTGCATAACCTCACACTTTCCAGTATTGTATTCCATCTGCCAAATCTCTGCCCACTTACTAAGCCTGTCTATGTCCCCATGCAGGTTTTTTATGTCCTCCTCACTCACTACTTTCCCTCCCATCTTAGTATCATCTGCAAACTTTGATATGTTACACTCGGTCCCCTCCTCCAAATCGTTAATATAGATTGTAAAGAGTTGGGGACCCAGCACTGACCCCTGCGGAACACCACTTGTTACTGATTGCCAGTCTGAGAATGAACCATTTATCCCAACTCTCTGCCTTCTGTTAGATAGCCAATCCTCTATCCATGCCAGAATATTACCCCCAATCCCGTGATTTTTTATCTTAAGCAATAATCTTTTGTGTGGCACCTTTTCAAATGCCTTTTGGAAGTCTAAATACACTACGTCCACTGGTTCCCCTTTATCCACCCTATATGTTACTTCCTCAAAGAACTCCAGCAAATTTGTCAAACATGACTTCCCCTTCATAAAACCATGCTGACTTTGTCCTATTAAATTATGATTATCCAAATGTCCTGTTACTGTCTCCTTAATAATGGACTCCAAAATTTTACCTACCACAGATGTTAGGCTAACCGGTCTATAGTTTCCAGCCTTCTGTCTACTGCCCTTTTTAAATAAGGGTGTTACATTAGCAGTTTTCCAGTCTGCCGGGGCCTTTGCTGAGTCCAGGGAGTTTTGGAAAATTATTACCAATGCATCCACAATCCCTACCGCCACTTCCCTCAAGGCCCTAGGATGTAAGCCATCAGGTCCAGGTGATTTATCCGCCTTGAGTCCCATTATTTTACCGAGTACCACTTCCTTAGTGATTTTGATCGTGTTTAGCTCCTCCCCCCCTTTAGCCCCCTGTTTGTCCAGTGTTGGGATATTCTTAGTGTCTTCTTCTGTAAAGACTGAAATAAAATATTCATTCAGTGTTTTTGCCATCTCCATATTTCCCACCATTAATTTCCCGGTCTCATCCTCTAAGGGACCAACATTTACTTTAGCCACCCTTTTTCTTTTTATATAACTATAAAAACTCTTACTATCTGTTTTTATATCTTTTGCTAATTTACTTTCATAATCTATCTTCCCTTTCTTAATCAATCTTTTTGTTATTTTTTGCTGTCTTTTAAAGTTTTCCCAATCCTCTATCCTCCCACTAGATTTGGCTACCTTATATGCCCTTGATTTTATTCGAATACTATCCTTAATTTCTTTACTTAGCCATGGATGGCTGTCTTTTCTTTTACACCCTTTTCTTCTCAGTGGAATATATATTTTTTGGAAGTTGTAAAATAACTCCTTAAATGTACACCACTGATCATGTATCGTCTTACCCTTTAATCTATTTTCCCAATCCACTCGACTCAATTCCGCTCTCATACCTTCATAGTCTCCTTTATTCAAGCTTAGCACGCTTGTTTGAGATCCAACCTTCTCACCCTCTAATTGAATATGGAATTCAACCATGTTATGGTCACTCATTCCAAGGGGGTCCTTTACTAGGACATTTTTAATTAATCCTGTCTCATTACACAGGACCAGATCTAAGGTTGCTTGCCCCCTGGTTGGTTCAGTTACATACTGCTCAAGAAACCCATCCCTAATACACTCAGTGAACTCATCCTCAAGGCAGCCCTGCCCAATTTGATTTGTCCAATTAATATGATAGTTAAAATCCCCCATAATTATAGATGTTCCCTTATTACAAGCCTCAACTATTTCCTGATTGATACTCCATCCAACAGAGTTGCAACTGTTTGGAGGCCTATAGACTACGCTCACTAGTGCTTTTTTCCCCTTATTATTCCTTATCTCCACCCAAACTGTTTCATTATCCTGATCTTTTGACCCAATATCATTTCTCTGTATTACAGTGATTCCTTCCTTTATTAACATAGCCACCCCACCTCCCCTTCCTTCCTGCCTGTCCTTCCTGATCGTTAAATAACCTGCTATGTTTAATTCCCAGGCATTGTCACCTTGCAGCCATGTTTCTGTAATGGCCATAAGATCATACCCATATGTAGTTATTTGTGCCATTAACTCGTCTATTTTGTTACGAATGCTACGTGCATTCAGATAGAGAACTTTCAAATATGTTTTGTGACACTTAGTTCCTGCTTTTGCCCTTTTTATTACTTTACCTATTACTCCATACCTTCTGCCCCTTCCTGACACGCTCTGGTTTTTAAATTCCCCACTGCTACCTAAGTCTATGACCTTCTCTGTTGTCATTTTTATTATTTGCTCTCTAGGAACCTCCCCCCAACTAGTTAGTTTAAAGCCCTCTCTACAGCCCTAGTTATATGATCCACCAGGACTCTAGTCCCAGCACTGGCCAAGTGAAGCCCGTCCCAACGGAACAGCTCCCTCCTGCCCCAGTACTGGTGCCAGTGTCCCAGGAAGCAAAACCCATTTCTCCCACACCAGTCTTTGAGCCACGCATTTAACTCTCTAATTTTATTTGTCCTAGCCAAATTCGCTCGTGGCTCAGGCAATAATCCAGAGATTATTACCCTTGTGGTTCTGCTTTTTAATTTGGCCCCTAGCTGCTCAAACTCCCTCAGCAGAACCTCCTTCCTTGTCCTATCTATGCCGTTGGTACCAACATGGACCACGACAACTGGATCCTCCCCCTCCCACACCAAGTTTCTCTCCAGTCCAGAGGAGATGCCCTTAACCCTGGCACCGGGCAGGCAACACAGCCTTCGGGACGCTCGCTCTCGGCTGCAAAGAACTCTATCTATCCCCCTAACGATACTATCCCCTACCACTACAACATTTCTTTTAACTCCCCCCACTTGAATGGCCCCCCGCTCCACGGTGCTGTGGCCAGGTTGCTCATCTTCCCTGCAGTCCCTGTTCCCATCCTCACAGGGAGTAAGAGCCTCGAACCTGTTGGACAAGTGCAAGGGCTGCGGCTCCTCCAACACTACCTCCTGGATCCCCGTACCTGCCTCACTTCTAGTCACACCATCCTGACCCTGGCCACGGACTACATCTGAATTAATTAATCTAATTGGTGTGACTACCTCGTGATACACAGAGTCCAGGTAACTCTCCCCCTCCCTGATGTGTCTCAGTGTTTGAAGCTCGGACTCCAGCTCTTCAACACGGAGCCGGAATTCCTCGAGCAGCCAACACTTACTGCAAATGTGATCACCGTGAGCATCAATGGTGTCCACCAGCTCCCACATATTGCAGCAGCAACACATCACCTGATCTCCCATTCTATGTAATTAATTAAATTTGATATTATTTTTAAATACCCTCTGTCCCGATTCTAGATGATGAATATCGCACCTTAGAAACTATAAACCAAAGAGATTTAAGCTTAAAAAGGGAGAAATACTTACCAACCAATCACTTACCCGCTTTCTGCTGACATCCCACTTGGATTACTTTTTACCTCTCTCCTTCCCTCCGAGTTCCCAGACTGGAGATTGGTACGCCTTACCTGGTCTCTGGGACTTTTATAGCCCCGCTGCTGCCGCTGAAACACCCGCCGACGCTCTGAGGCCTTACCTGGTCTCTGGGACTTTTATAGCCCCGCTGCTGCCGCTGAAACACCCGCCGACGCACTGAGGCCTTACCTGGTCTCTGGGACTTTTATAGCCCCGCTGCTGCTGCTGAAACACCCGCTGTCAATCTTTGCGATTTTGCCAGAGATCCCACCTCCAAACTCGCCCCCTGAGCGCCGGCAAAATTCCGGCCATAGACTACTCATCTCCCTCTGCCATTTTCCCTATCTTTTCTGTAGACCTTATAACCTAAATTTAATGTGATACAGAACCAGTTTATATCCCTATATATATTTAGTCCCCAGTCCTGACTATCTTGCAGCCATGTCTCAGTAATAACTACCATGTCATACCCTCCAAGTTGAATTTGTGCCTGCAGTTCATTCAATTTGTTCCTTGTACTCCGTGCATTTGTAAAAAGAATGCTTATTTTGGGCACACATCCTAACCTTTCCTTCTGCTTTAATATTTTTCTCACAGATTTCTTATTTCTCTTTCCTTATTTAATAACTTTACGGGGACGAAATTCTGCTCCTATGCACCTTTAGTGCCGCCAGGGGGCACCAACAGGGCACAAAGGGCTTATTGCCCATGGAGCCAAAAAAGCGGCTCATGAGAAATTCGGTGGGGCGTTGCTGAGGTGCTACCCAATAGCGCCGCGCCCCCGCCGGTAGCCCCCCGGGCCACCGCACCTCCGGCGATGATGTCATCACCATGCGCAGCAACCCCTTAACGCCCCACCACAGAAATTCGGCCGCGCCCTACGTGGCTGCTCCAAGTGGTGTCAGTGCCAGCCTCCCGGGTCGCGAGCCGGGCTGACCTCCGCTCGCGGGGCATAGTTAAAGGGGAAGTGCAGCCCTCCGTGGTGTGCCTTGGTGTGGTCCTGGCCTCCATCGTGCAGTCCGGCACCGCATCTCAGCCACTGCTGCCATGGCACCACACCGCCCTGGTGGCCTAGTTGGGGCCATCAGAGGCCCTGCAGAGTGTGCAGTGACCCTCCCCTTTAACTGAAGGGGAGTGGCATTGAAACGCGGCAGCACTCCACGCCCCGACATCCCCTCGGTTACCGCCCCACCTGGAAGTGCAGCGCCCGACATTGCACTCCACTTCCTGTGCGGGGTGGTAAGCCAAATTTAGTGGCTGGGGCAGTACTTCCATGCTGGCTGCTAAATGTCCGGCCTAACCTAAATGTCGGGGTGTAACCGAAGTTACAAGGCGTAACCAAATTTTGCACCCTACATCTTTTAGTTTTCCCTTTACCAGTAGTGCCTCAAGCACAATTTCTAACTATTACTCTACTCTCTTCCCTTCGCTTGTTTTAGAACTATTATTTATACTACCTTTTCCATCTGAGCCCTCCCCCCTTTACTAATTTAAAGTCCTCATGACCGCCCTATTTTTCCTTTCTGCTAGGACCCTGATCCCAGTCTGGTTCAGGTGGAGCCCGACCTAATGGTACTGTTCCTTCCTGTCCCAGTGCTGTTCCATCAAACGGAGCCCCTCTTTCTCACACCAATCCTTCAGCCACGTGTTCACCTCCCTAATCTTCTTATCCCTACACTAATTTGCACATGGCTCGGGTAACAATTCAGAGATTATAATCCTTGAGGTCCTTTCCTTCCATTTAGCTCCTAGCTCCCGGTACTCTCTAAACAGTACTTCTTGCCTACTCTTTCCTATAATAATAATAATAATAATAATCAACTTTATTGTCATTGTTAGTGCACAAGTGCAGTACAACGAAATGTAGGCTTGCGGCTCCCGAGAGTGTACATTTAGATTAAGACATTTAAACATTCAACATTCATTTGGCTTGTAATACATTAACATAAACATAACCATAATAAAGTGCATTGGCAGATGTGCAGGCTTTAGAGTTTATTTGTGGAGTTCAGTAGGATGACAGCCCTGGGAAAGAAGCTGTTCCTAAATCTGGTCGTTCGGGTGCGAATGCATCTGTAGCGTCTCCCAGATGACAGGGGGGTGAACAGACTGTGGCTGGGGTGGGTAGGGTCTTTGATGATGGTCCGTGACCTCCGTAAACAGCGTTTCTGGTATATGTGCTCTATGGTCGGTAGCCGGGTGCCGGTAATGCGTTGGGCAGTTTTGACTACCCGCTGCAGGGCTTTCCGGTCATAATAGCTACAGCTGCCATACCATACTGTGATACAGTTCGTCAGGATGCTCTCTATTGTGCAGCGGTAAAAGTTAGAGAGGATCAGGGGTGACAGGTTACATCCCTTCAGCCTCCTTAGGAAATATAGGCGCTGCTGGGCCTTCTTCACCAGAGAGGAGGTATTGAGGGACCAGGAGAGGTCTTCCGTGGTGTGGACTCCGAGGAACTTAAAGCTGTCCACCCTTTCCACCACAGCCCCATGGATGTGGATGGGGGTGTGACTTCCGCCTTTAGACTTCCTGAAGTCCACAATGATTTCTTTGGTTTTCTTGATGTTAAGGGCCAGGTTGTTATCGGCGCACCACTTCACGAGATGCTGGACCTCCTCCCTGTAGGCTGACTCATCGTTGTTGGTGATCTGACCTATTACCGTGATATCATCCGCAAACTTGATGATGGTGTTGGAACCATGAACAGCCACACAGTCGTGGGTGAAGAGGGAGTAGAGGAGGGGGCTCAGCACACATCCTTGTGGGGCCCCCGTGTTCAGGGTCAGGTGGGGGGAGGTGTGGTTACCTAATTTGGCAGACTGGGGTCTGTTTGTTAGGAAGTCCAGGGTCCAGTTGCAGAGGGAAGTGTTCAGGCCAAGAGTGTGGAGTTTGGTGGCCAGCTTGTTGGGGACGATAGTGTTGAATGCTGAGCTGTAGTCTATGAACAGCATTCTGATGTAGGTCTCTTTACCATCTAAGTGATTCAGTGCAGAGTGTAGAGCAGTTGTGATTGCATCCTCCCTTGATCTGTTTGCACGATAGGCAAACTGGTGTTGGTCAAGAGAGGCGGGAACACTGGCTTTGATGTGAGCCAGGACCAGTCTCTCGAAACACTTCATTATGATGGGTGTGAGTGCGACAGGTCGATAGTCATTCAGGCACGTCACAGCCTATGTTGTTGGTCCCAACATGGACCACAATGTTTGGATCCTCCCTGTTAAGTCTGTGTGTTATAGTGAGAATTACTACACAGACCACAAGAGTAAATTCAACAGGTCTTTACTGGTTGGAGGTCGGACTATACTGAATACAATATTATTACACTGTGCTTATATACCGGTGTGGTCACCACCGGTATTACGTATACAGCAGCCAAAGAAAGTAGTACCTTTCTTAAGGTGGACCAGGCTTAAGTTCTCTTAAGGTGGAACAGGTTACATACACCACAATCCTCCCTTTTTAGCTTAACAGTCATATCCCCAAATAAACATAACATATATACATATATAACTTCAGGTATAACAGTTCAAAGGTTCAGTCTCTCAGGAGGCTTTCTGATTCGGCTTGGATAACGCCTTTCAGTGGTCTCTGATTCTTGTTGTTGAGGTGCCTCCTCTAGTTGGTTGCCAATGTATTGGGTGTCATCATCATCAAATACATTCTCGGTCGAGGTAGATGCTTCAGGTTCATGAACGTCTTCCACAGCTGTCTCTGTCACAACCATGGGTTCGACCCTTGCTCTTGACTCTACCAGTTGATCCGCATGGCGCCTTATCACATTATGACCAATATGTACGGTGTACATCAGAGGTCCTTGTCTGGCCCGGATTGTTCCGGACTGCTATTTGTCATTTCCATAGCCCCTTGCCATCACTGGTTGTCCTACGTCGAAAGTTCGAGTGGTCTTGCTGTTAATATGCCGAAACTGTTTGTTTTCCACTTCCCTCCGCACATTTGGTTTTAACAAGTCCAACTTGGACCGCAACCTCCTGTTATAAAACATCATAGCAGGACTTTGGTTAGTCACGGCATGATCGGCGTTTCTATATGACATCAGGAACTTATCGACCTTGCGTTGCAGCGGAATCTGATCATCATTCATGGCCTTAATAGCCTTTTTGAATGTCTGGACAAATCTTTCAGCCAACCCGTTTGTCGCCGGATGATATGGGGCAGAGGTATAATGTTTAACTCCATTCTTCTTTAAGAATTGTTGGAATTCTTCCGATACAAACTGTGGTCCGTTGTCCGAACAGATCTGTTCTGGCAATCCGTTCCTTGCGAATATTGTTCTTAACACCGCAATTGTCTTTTCTGAAGTAGTGGTATTCATCTTGATGACTTCTGGCCATTTGGAATGTGCGTCCACCGCGATTAGGAACATGGAGTCCATGAATGGACCAGCAAAGTCAATGTGTACGCGTTACCATGGGGCTGAAGGCCATTCCCATGGGTGTAGCGGTGCTATCGGAGGTGCATTTTGCACTTTTTGACACCCAGCGCAGCTTTTCGTTAATTCCTCAATCTGTTGGTCAATACCCGGCCACCATACGTAAGCCCTAGCAAGACTTTTCATTTTAACTCCCCCCAGATGACCTTCATGTAGTTCTTTTAAAACTCTTTCCCTTAACTTGGGAGGAATAATCACTCTTGTCCCGTACATCAAAGTACCATGGCAGACGGACAGCTGGTCTCGCCTTGCCGAGAATGCCGGTAACAGAGGATCACCCCGTGTTGGCCATCCTTTCACTGTCACCTCGTAGACTCTGGACAGCGTCGGGTCGTTCCTGGTTTCTCTTTCAATACTTGCGTTGGTGACAGGTAAACACTCGATAATGGTCGAATGAAATAACTCAACAGGGTCAACTTCCGTCGTGTCTTCATCTTCAGGTAGTGGCAGGCGCGACAGGCCATCAGCATTGCCATGCTGTTTCGTACCTTTGAATTCTATCTGATATTGATGTGCCCCTAAGAAAAGAGACCATCTCTGGAGACGCTGTGCTGTCATCACCGAAACACCCTTCTTAGGGTTAAAAATGGACACCAACGGTTGATGGTCCGTCAGAAGTGTGAATTTTTGGCCCTGTAGGTAATGATTAAACTTCTTCACTCCCCATACAAGGCTAAGGGCCTCCCTATCGATCTGCGCATAGTTGCGCTCAGCGGAGGTCAATGATCTGGATGCAAACGCGACTGGCCTTTCCGTGCCATTTGGCAATTTATGTGAGAGTACTGCCCCAATACCATATGGAGAAGCATCACAAGCCAACCGAATAGGCAGTGTCGGGTTGAAGTGAGCCAACACTTCCTCTGAGGTGATCAATTCTTTGCTTTTGCGAAATGCCTTCTTACAGTTTTCGCCCCAGTCCCATGGTACCCCTTTCTGTAAAAGAGCGTTCAACGGATGCAGCACCGTGGATAGATTTGGCAGAAATTTATGGTAGTAGTTAATTAATCCTAGAAACGACCTCAACTGAGAGACATTCTCTGGAGCGGGAGCCTTTACAACTGCCGCTATCTTGTCAGGAGGCTTATGAAGCCCCTCCCGGTCAATGACATGACCACAGTACGAGATCCGCTTCTGGAAGAACTCACATTTCTGCCGATTTACCCTAAGTCCATACTCTTTCAGTCTGTTGAGCACCAGTTCCAAGTTAGCGAGATGCTGTTCATCACCATCACCTGTGATCAGAATGTCGTCCCGGTAACATTGTGTGCCTGGAATTCCCTGTAATACCTGCTCCATGGCCCTCTGCCAAATTGCTGGAGCCGATGCCACACCAAAAACCAGCCTATTGTACCGGTACAACCCTCGATGCGTGTTGATCATGAGGTATTGGCGTGACTCTTCTTCAACCTCCATCTGCAAGTACGCCTGCGCCAGGTCTATCTTGGTGAAGTGTTTCTCGCCAGACAGTGAAGCGAAAATATCCTCAATCCGTGGAAGCGGATACTGCACCGTGTGAAGCACCGGATTAACGGTGATCTTGAAATCTCCACAGATGCGAACCTTCCCTGGATCTCCTGGCTTATTGTTCGCAGGACGTTTCATAACGGGAACAATGGGCGTAGCCCACTCACTCCAATCTACTTTAGACAGTACCCCTGAACGTTCTAGTGCTTCCAGCTCTGCTTCAACCGCAGGTCGTATTGCATAGGGTACCGGTCTGGCTTTAAAAAATTTTGGTTGTGCATGTTCATCAATCTTGATGTTTGCCGTAATTCCTCTCAGTGTTCCCAGTCCCGGCTGGAACACCTCTTTAGCCTCATCCAATATTCTGGACAATCGTTTAGGTTTGACAGCTGTTTCCCCGGAATCTACCGTTAGTGCTTTCAAGGAGTGCCAGTCCATATTCATTTTCCTAATCCACTCCCGTCCTAGTAGTGGTGGACCTCCTTCAGGGAGCACATATAAGTCCATTACTTGGCTTCCATCGCCCTTGTGGACCACTTCTACCTCTATTTTTCCGATGGGGTACACTCTTTGCCCCGTGTACGTTTTCAATATAATCTCCGTATCCTGTAAGGGAATATGTTGGAATAACCTTCTGTAATCTTTCTTATTCATGACCGTTAATGCCGATCCAGTGTCCAATTCCATTTTTACTTGGACTCCTGCTGTCTTAAGAGTGACCCAAATTGTCTGGAGGTCTGTATCCTTACCAACGTTGTGTATTCTTAAGCTATCCAGTTCATTACTGCTAGCGTCTGAATCTGACTTCTGTTCAGTCAAACTGTTCTTTGTCACCTTGTGTACCTTTGCATATTTTCCTTGCGGTGACTTTTTATTGCTGGTCTTCTTTCCTGACCGGCATACTTTAGCTATGTGGCCAAACCTGCCACACGTTCTGCATTTTTGGTTTTTAAACCAACACTGGTTCTGATCGTGCGTTGTCTTTCCACAACGAGAACATTTGACAGAACTCAAACCCAATTTGTTTGTACCGAGTTCCGGTGGCCGTAGCTGCATTACTGCCGTGCCTCTCGCTGCGGCCTCGTGTGCTGCTGCCATAGTGACCGCCTTCTCGAGAGACAGCTCATTCTCCTCGAGCAGTCGCCTTTGTGTATCCTGTTTAAATAAACCACACACAAATCTATCTCGAAGTGCCTCTGTCAGTCCCGTTCCAAACTGACAATATTTTGCTAGCTTACGTAATTCCATCAAATATTCAGCATTGCTTTCATTTTGCCGCTGTCTTCTATCGTAAAATTTAAATCGTTCCGCTAGCATCAGCGGCGTGGGGCTAAGATGATTTTTTAGGACAGTAACAATCTGTTCGAACGTCTTATCCGCCGGTTCATCTGGTGATAACAGGTGTTTCAATTGCCCGTATGTCTTCGCACCCATTAAGTTTAGTAATGTTAGTGCTTTATCTGTCTCAGGAATTTTATTTGCCTTACAATAGTTTTGTATGCGTTCTACATACATAGCCCAGTCTTCTATATCACTGTCGAAGGCATTAATGTTCCCATGTTTAGGCATCGTAGCAATTTATCGTATTTTTAATGTTATCTAAGATGGCGGCTTCCCGCTCTTGCCGTCGTCCTCCGCCCACAAAATGGCGGTTTTCCCGCGCTTGGCGGTCTTCACCCGTCCCCCGACGCTGTCTCCGCTTCACCGCGGCTCTCGCGCCTTCAGTTTCCCCAGACGCTGCGCCTTTAGCCCGAATGCGGCCCTTATCTCCGGTCGCGATCGATGTCCCGCGCTGCGCCTCTCGCTCGAAAGCGGCCCGGCCCTTATCTCTGGTCGCGATCGACCTCATCGCCCTTATTCCTCCGTCTTCCCAGCCCCGTCTGTACAGCCAACGCGGTTGACTTTCTGTCGCGTCGCTGCCCGGCTTACCCACCACGAGGTAGTAGAAGAAGCTGACAGTCGCTGATGGAGGCTTCGAGGTCAGGATGTCTTCTGCACTCCGGTTGCTCGATGCCTGCCGCTCGACGTGTCTTCCCGTAGGTGATGAGGGTGGAAACCTCTCTTCGACGTCCTGTCTGTGGACGAAGTCACCGTGGAAATTACTGCAGCAGGGTAAGAATCGGACTCGTCGCCACTGTTAAGTCTGTGTGTTATAGTGAGAATTACTACACAGACCACAAGAGTAAATTCAACAGGTCTTTACTGGTTGGAGGTCGGACTATACTGAATACAATATTATTACACTGTGCTTATATACCGGTGTGGTCACCACCGGTATTACGTATACAGCAGCCAAAGAAAGTAGTACCTTTCTTAAGGTGGACCAGGCTTAAGTTCTCTTAAGGTGGAACAGGTTACATACACCACACTCCCCCTCCCTCTCCAATATCTTTTCAAGCCCGTTCAAGATGTCCCTCACCCTGGTGTAGTGTATGTACCCGTCTACCTTTAAGGGAACTATTGAATGTAACCGTTCACCTTTAAGAGAACTACTTTAGGTGTGGCACTATTTGTTTGGCTTCTGTATACTGTAATACCGATAGTGACCACACCAGTATATAAGTGTTGTGGCAGGATTGCTGGGGCAGATTCGCCCGGACCTTCGAATAGTAAAGACCTGTTTTGTTTGTTACTTCTGAAGTCTGTGTATTTATTAACTGCACAACCCACAGACTTTACAGTGGCGACGAGTCCGATCGTACCCTGCGGCAAGATTACCAAAGCAAGAAGAGCGTCGAAGAGAGGCAACCGCCCTCGTCGTGCTGCTGGAAGAGGCTGCAGCAGGAGAAAGGTGGAAGACTTTAGCAACAAAAGCTTCCATTAGCAACAGGCACTGACTATCCTTCTACCACGGTGCGGAGTGAGCCGATCAGCAGGGAACAAGGCGGCCGAAGAGACTGTGAGTAGGGGAAGGTGTAGAAGTATCCGGAGGATAAGGGCAGAGCACTCGACCTCGGTCGAGGGGGAGCTGTGCCGGCCAAAAGTCGGGTCCAACGGCGTCGGGTGAAAGCCGGACCGCGATCGGCGGGAAAAATCCGGGCAGCGACCGCAGCCACGAAGTGCTGAGCCTGCGAGTAGGCGCGGGAAGAGAAACCCAGCCGCAGCCGGGGAGGGAAACATCGGTCTGCGAGAGGGCTGGGGAGGCGAACGGGAACCGTGCGGGTGAGAGCCGGGTGCGGAGAGAGAGTCTGCGAGGAGCCAGTCCAGCGGCTGAGCTGTTCTCCACCAACGGGGTACTCAGAGCCGGCAAAACCGAATGTGCGGGAGTGGGTGAGAGACACAGCCGAAAACGGGGTGAGAGACTGCGCGAGAGCCAGTCCAGCGGCTGAACTGTCCTCCGTTAACGGGGTGTACCCAGCGCCGGTCGAGCCGTGCGGGCGGGAGGAAAAGACATAGCCGAGTAAGGGGAGCTGTGCGGAAGCCAGCCAGCGGCTGAACCTGTCCGCTGTGGGGGAAGTGTACCCCTTCCACCGGGAAGAAACGCGGGAAGCCGCCATTAGGCGGAGAAGACGCCAGAAGCGGGAAACCGCCATTGAAGTGGGCGGGGCGAGAAAGGAAGAGCGGGAAACCGCCATTTTCGCGGGAAAACCGCCATCTTGATTGACATACCGCCATTGAAGCGGGCGGGGAGAGAAGGGAAGAGCGGGAAACCGCCGATTTCGCGGGAAAACCGCCATCTTAGAAACAAACAAATAAATAAGAATACTTAAAGAAATACTGGTGCTGCTCCCAAGGGAAGAAAAATGCCTAAGCGAGGGAATATTAACGACTTTAATTCTGAAATAGAAGACTGGGCCACGTACGTGGAACGCATCGAGATCTATTGTGAAGCCAACAAAATAGAGGAAGACGACAAGGCGATAACATTGTTAAACTCGATGGGCGCAAAGACATACGGGCTCTTGAAGGATTTACTAGCACCAGCTAAACCAGCGGATCAGTCTTTCGAAGAGATTGTGGTTGTTCTGAAGGACCACTTGAACCCCACACCGTTGATGTTGGCTGAACGATTCAAATTCTATGCAAGAACGCAACGGAAAGACGAAAACAACGCAGAATACTTGGTCGAACTGCGTAGGCTAGTGAAATACTGCCAGTTCGGAGGGAATCTGACAGAGGCACTGCGAGACAAGTTCGTAGGCGGATTGTCCAAGGAAGGGACGCAAAAGCGCCTACTAGAAGAGAACGACCTTACACTTGACAGGGCTGTCCTTATAGCCGCATCACACGAAGCCGCAGCGAAAGGAACGGCGGAAATGCAACTAAAGGCGGCGGCGCTCGGGGTGGACCAAATTACCTCGAGTACAACAAAATGCTATCGTTGTGGGAAGACAACACACGACCAGAATCAATGCTGGTTTAAGAACCAAGAATGTAGGAAATGTGGCAAACTGGGTCACATCGCTAAGGTATGCCGGTCAGGGAAGAAGACCAACAACCAAAGGAAGCCATCACAAGAAAAGTACAACAAGGTATACAAGGGGGCTGAGAAGAGTTCAGACGAACAGAATCCAGACTCAGATCCAAACGGCCAGGAGCTGGGTAGTCTGAGTATCCACCATGTGAGTAAGGAAGCTGACCTACAAACTATCTGGGTCATGCTAAAAATAGCTGGAGTCCAAGTGAAAATGGAGTTGGACACTGGATCAGCTGTATCAGTCATAAATCGAGGGGATTACCACCGGCTATTCTCACACATACCCTTAAGAGATACCAAGTTCGTATTGCAGACATACACGGGGCATAAAGTATACCCCATGGGAAAAATAAGAGTCAAGGTGAGAGATAGGGGTAAAGAACACCCAAGAATGAACTTGTTTGTACTACATGAGGGAGGACCACCACTTCTAGGACGGGAGTGGATCAAGAAAATAGACATGGAATGGCACTACCTACAAGCAATGACGAGTGAGGACTCGGTGCAGACAAGCAGCTCAGACTCTGAGCCGGAAGACGATAAGTCCAGCCCACGTATGAAAAACAAGGTTAACATGAACTCACTGACTAAGGTTGGAAAAACAATGGCGTGCATAAAGACAGAGAATTCTGAGTCTGTTCAAGTCACAGACATATGCATTACGGAGGAACACCGAGCTCGAACTCAACGTTATTTCAAAGTACGACAACAATTCGAACAATTAAGTTACCATCTCGTACAGGAGATGAAAACAATGAAAAAGTTCTATGACACCGAATGGGAGAGTCTGGAAAGACAACAGAACCTGCTGGCTCAAGCAGAGAGCGACCATAGAGCCATCGTGACCAATTACCGATCACACCTCCCTTATGATGTTCAGGAGTTGGAATATTTGCATGATCTAGAGATACAGCATAAAGGCAAACCACGCTACACTGAGGATTTTGTTCTGCAATTGGAGACGGAGCTAGTGCAGGCAAGGTTAAGAGAAGCTGAATCGCAGTGTGCACTTAAAGAGATGCAGAAAAAAATCTTGGACATGGAAAAGAGAAACGCTTCTTTACCTGATGTGAATAATGTGGCCATGTTTCAAGAGGAGCTTATCACTCAGTTAAATGAAAATAAAGGGAAAATGACTGAGATAGACTGCAAGAATAAAGAAGATTTGATGGCAGTGAGACTTCAAGAGGCAGATAGCATAGCAGCCTTGGCTGAACTCCAACAGGAAATTGCGAAAGAAGCAAATAAAGAGGAATCTTCAGGAAGCCGGGATTTTATTCCAGTTCTTCTCTACGACTCCTTACAAGCAGAGTGTGAGAAGTGGAAAGAACAGTATGAACAGGCCCAGGCTACAATTCTGGAGGGGATTAACTCGGCAACCTCCGAAAAGCTATTTTCAGTAGAAGCATATGAACAACTAAAGGTTGAACATGAGCAAGAAATCCAAAGGCTGCAGGAAATTCTTGATGAGCTCAAGGCCAAGACAGACTCATCGGTAGAAGTTCCATCCATAGATGAGAATTTAGCGGTGAAAGACATGGCAGAACATGAAAGACAAGATGTCCAAGAACTCATAAAAATATTGGAGGAAACCCAAGACAAATATGAGGCGGCAATGACCGAGGTTCAACGACTTGAAGAACAGAGTCAACTGGGAATCCTTTCAGTGGAAGGGAAGGAAACTGTAAGAAACACAGAGACTGTAAGAATGGGCTCTGAACATGAGCTTGGGAGCATCAAGGCGCAACTTCTTTGAGCGCTTGAAACCAAAGTACAAGAGGAAAGGAAGGTGAAAGCATTGGAGGGAAAGGTGGATGAAATGGTGAAGACTCTGATCCACAGAGTCCCCGCGGAAGAGTTAACGGTCAGCCAACTCCTTCACATGCTGAGAGACAAGACTCCACAATGGGAACACGAGCTTCAATCTGCAAAGGGAAGGAATTCGGAGCTCCCAAAAGTTACAGAAATAACTGAGGTGGCAACACAGATTTTGTGTTACAGTTTACTCTATGAAGAGTTCGTTGAATCACGTCAATGTGAACAGAAGAATGTTGAAACAGCTGCTTCAGTAGAAGGATTAAATAGCCTGATACCGCAATCCCCGGTGGAAGGGAAGGTATTGAACTCACAAATGAGGTCAGTAGTGAAGGAATGGCAGACAACCCAGGAAGAGCGGGATGAATATGAATGCATGAAGAAGTCTTTTCAAGAAAGATGTCTAGGGAAGGAACCACCGTCAGCTAACGTCCAGACGGGTGAGGAGGAAGAAGAAGGCTCTCTCGCTGGCCTAACTCAGGACGAACCCGAATATTACCATGACCTGTTGAGTGACACTGAATATTACGAGGATGTGGTCTGCCCAGCTTGTGATGAAAACTCCCAAAGTGCTGAAATCCGGAGGAAGCACTTAAGGTCTAAGGAACATAGAGAGTTGGTGGCGCTACAGCTGGCAGCCGAGAAAGGAGCTCCGAGAGTTTCAAAAAGGCAGAAAAGAAAAAGAAGAAGCAGAAGATAATAACTGTCTAAAATATTAGCACTTCTACCATCTCAGGCGGAACACTACGAAAGGAGCTAAATTAGTTGAAAAACTGGAAAATGTCAAGACAGCCAGTTGGTTGTAAAAGTCCACACTGCTGGTTCAACAGGACGAAAGTTCAAGCTGTTACGTCAAGAAAAAGGCTATGGAGGAGTCACGCTAGCCAGGTGAACCGGCTACACCAAAGAAATGTTGTTCGGAACGAGTCAAGATCAGAGACTGAATCTATGAACTGTTTCCGCAGAGACTGAACCTGTGAACTGTTCCCACCGAGATTATATCTGTAAATTGTTTTATATGACATTGACTCCACCGAGATTATATCTGTAATTGTTTATGGGAAGTTGAAGATATGTATGTTTAACGGAGACTCTGTAAGTAATAAGCTAAAAAGGGAGGATTGTAGTGTATGTACCCGTCTACCTTTAAGGGAACTATTGAATGTAACCGTTCACCTTTAAGAGAACTACTTTAGGTGTGGCACTATTTGTTTGGCTTCTGTATACTGTAATACCGATAGTGACCACACCAGTATATAAGTGTTGTGGCAGGATTGCTGGGGCAGATTCGCCCGGACCTTCGAATAGTAAAGACCTGTTTTGTTTGTTACTTCTGAAGTCTGTGTATTTATTAACTGCACAACCCACAGACTTTACACCTCACCCTGGCACCAGGTAGCCAACATACCTTGATGGACTCTCGATCCTGCTTACAAAGGATGCTATCTGTCCCCCTAATTATTGAATACCCTACAACTACCATATTACACTTTCCCTCCTCCCCCCTTTGGACAGCCTCCTGCTCCAAGGTACCATCATCAGCATTCTGGCTGTCCTTCCGACAGTCTTTATCCTTATCCCCACAGGTAGCAAGTACATTGTGCCTGTTGGAAAGGATCAGTTTCTGTGGATCCTCGTTCTCTATCTCACCTGGGCACCCCTTACTCTGTACACTATTGTCCACACCAACTCCATTCTGATCCTGCACCTCTCTACGAGGTATAACCGAGGTCTGGAGCAAACTGTCCAGATACTCCTCCCCCTCCCTTTTGTGTCAGAGTGTCTCCAACTTGCACTTCAGCTCAATGACTGAGCTGAAGTGACTTGAGACAGAGACATCTACTGCAGGCGTGTTCGCTCGGGACAGTCTCACTGTCCACAAACTCCCACATACTGCAGTCCAGACACACAATGTGATGTGATGACCAGGTGCACTGGGAGCTCAGTTAACACCTATATTCTTAGGTAACTGGCCCTTCTGCAATTGCAGTGAGGCAAAGTTGGATGATTACCTGCTTCAAGATATAGCATGCTCCCTTCATCCACACTGATCCTCCTGATCCATCTACAACTACGGTAATCATCAGTCAGACATTTGGCACTCTGACCAATTGGGGAAGCCTTGCAATAAAGTCCAAAGTGTTTCTAGAATAATTTTGGCATGGTGCATTCTCCATAATATCACAATATAAGAGACTATTGAGGAGCTGCTACAAGACTTGGCAGGGGAAGAAGAAGCTGCTGGCTTGGATATTTCAGAAACAATTAACCCAGTGTAGCTAGGTGAAGATTTAATTCCCAACAATACTTGTCTCTTTAAGTAGTCAGTGGTTTACTAACATGTTGGGAATGTCATTGCTATTAACTGTCCCTACCATGGTGACTAAATGAAGAACAGAACAGTTCAAAAGTATAAGTAAAGCATGTTTATTTCTGTAATACTGTTAGATTTGTCATGATGCACCACAGTGCTGACCCCTTGCAGATCTTGAAGTGCCTCCAAGACATTTAACTTGTGAGCTATTCCTAAATGCTTCACTACTGGAAGGAAGGAGTGTCTTGGCTGGCTGTAAACCCTGCAGAAGGTGTGCCCTGGGTTTGGATGGCCCATGGGCTCCCTGTGCTTCAGACCCAGAGGGGCCGGTGTTTGCACCAGCAATGACCTGGCCTGCTACAGCTGAGTGGTCTGGCTTGGTTGTAGTTTCCTTTCCAGCACTAGCTAAATCATGGATTGCAGACCCCAATGCATCAACAGCATTACTGGGAGTATCCTGTGTCTGTCTACCTGCAATTGGCCTTCAGATATTAAGGACTTTCTCACTGGGAAAATAAAATGCAGAGAGCTCTTGCTCAACACAACGCAAATCTGGGTTGTGGAATCCTCTGCACTACTCCCCAGACTTTGCTGCGTGTGTTCCATGGTGACAAGTGACTGATGTAAGCCTTGATATTCAAACAGCATTCTATATTTATAGGCAGATCTTTGGAAACCTGAATCAGGAGGTGAAGTATCATGTCTAGGAACTGTGCTGGCTTTCCACCCACTACCAACTTTTCCTTCGCTAACCAACCGCACTCGTTTACCTCACCTGTGTTTTGTGATTCAAACTGTGTTTCTTCCACACAGTTTACTATTATGATCCTCCAAAGTGCATTATATGAACTGTGCTTGGTGGTGCTGTGCTGCGAGACCTTGATAGCTGTGGCCAGCTTCATCATTTCCTGTACTTTTGGAAAAATAAAAGGTATCTATATTGCAGCAGCACTTTCAGAACATACTATTTTCTGGGGTGCTTCAAGATTGCTTCAGGTACTCATACAAATCATAGTTTAAAATTCACACTAACAAAGTATGAACATAATATTGCAAACCATGACTTTGGATGCATATTTTACAATTCTCCATAATAGAATTTGAGCTGTTGGGTTAGATTTTCCTCGGTGCTCCAGAGGTAGCTGCACCCCATCCAAGAGGTCTGAGGATTGGCAAGAATTGGTTACACATCTACATATTCAGGGCAAACTGCCACCGCCGGCCACACCTCCCACAGGCAGCTCATCCCATGAGAAAAATCAATTCCAGGCCACCTGCCTTGCCAGCACCGGCCCTCAGGTAAATTCTGAGAGGGAGGTTGGATTGGGCAATGGTGGGGCCCAATCGCCAGGACAGTGAAATCAGGGGGAGCAGCCCTACTCCTCCTGGCTCCACAGAAAGGTTTTATGAAAAGTAAATAATAAAACCTACCTGTTTTTGGCAGCCGCAGCGGCTGCTAAAGAATCCTAGCGAGGCAGGCCCGACGCTTGCCTCGGTCATCAATTTTACACATGGGTCGTTCAACTGGTGTTAGGCCCCTAATTAACATATTCAAGAGGCCAAATGCCTGTTTTAGGTGGCCTCCTGGGAAGCCTAAATAATGAACCCCACAAATTTAGCAGTGGGCCCAATGCCTGCGCAGATTGGTATGTTTGCGCCTGTTTTAGTATGTTTGCGCCTGTTTTACACCTAAAAAATGGGCGTAATGTGTTGAATCCGTGATTCTTAAAGTATGATGTTTTCCAATAACTAGACGGAGGCTGTAAATTAACAATCAACAGGTGTTTACTGGAGGAGGGTAGTCTAAAGACTAACAGTACAGATGCCTGCTCAAGGCTTATATACAGGTGTGGTCACTGCCGGTACTACAGTATACAGGAGCTGTAAAAGTAGTTCTCTCTTAAAGGTACATGCACTACAATTCCTCCCCTTTTAGATTAACAGTACCCATAACATTCAAATAACAGTTAACACTTTAACATGCACATTTAACTGAAATAGTCCATTTATAGATTCAGTCTTTGGGGCGGCTTCCTGATCCTTTCTGGATAGCGCCTTTCCTGAGTGTCTTGTTCTTGGTGCGGAGGCAATTCTGGTCCCCTTTCGTCGGTTAGTTCATCAGTTTCCGCTGCTACTGTTTCTGGGGTAGATGCTCCCGGTATGTCGGGTTCATCCCCAGATACACGAGACATGGGGTTGACTCATTCCTGTGACGCTAGGATCTGGTCAACATGGCGTCTCACAATGTTCTCCCCGACATCCACTGTGTACATTAGTGGCCCCTGCCGTGTGCATATCGTTGCGGGTTGCCATTTCTCTGTTCGGTAGTCGCGGGCCAAGACTGGTTGTCCTACATTGAAGCTCCTTGTCGGCTTCTCATTGATGTGCTGGAATTGCTTATCCTCAACATTTCTTCGCACATTTGGTCTGAGCAAATCCAGATGAGATCTCAACCTTCAGTTAAAGAACATCATGGCCGGGGTCTGGTTGGTAACTGCATGTGTCGCATTTCTGTAGGCTAACAGGAAATTGTCCACCTTATGCTGTAGTGGAATGTCATCATCGCACATGGCCCTTACTGCCTTTTTAAAGGTTTGTACGAACCTCTCAGCCAATCCATTTGTGGCTGGATGATATGGGGTGGATGTGTAATGCCTTACCCCATTCCTTCTCATAAATTTCCGAAATTCTTCGGACACAAACTGTGGTCCGTTATCAGAGCAAATCTGCTCTGGCAAGCCGTTCCTGGCAAATATGGTCCGTAGGACTGCAATCGTTTTCTCTGTAGTGGTGGAGGACATTTTGATCACCTCAGGCCATTTCGAGTGCGCATCCACTGCTATTAAGAACATTGAGTCCATGAATGGACCAGCAAAATCAATATGCACCTGTTGCCATGGCGAGGATGGCCACTCCCATGGGTGTAGGGGGGGCATGTGGTGGTGCATTTTGGACCTTCTGGCATCCTGAGCAGCCCTTTGTTAGGTCCTCGATTTGTTGATTGATCCCCGGCCACCACACATAAGCCCTAGCAAGGCTTTTCATTTTCAACCCTCCCAGATGGCCTTCGTGAAGCTCATTGAGCACTCTCTCCCTTAACTTGGGTGGAATTACCACTCGGGATCCACACATCACTGTCCCCTGGCATACTGACAGCTGTTCTCTTCTGGATGAGAATGCTGGCAACAGTGAGTCGCCATGTGTTGGCCATCCCTTCGCCATCAAATCGTATACCCGAGACAGTGTCGGATCATTTCGGGTCTCCTTCTCTATATCCGCGTTAGTTACTGGCAAGCGTTCAATTATCGACGAATAAAATATTTCGATAGGGTCCACTGCTGGTGCTTCCTCCGCAGTGGGCAGTGGCAGGCGTGATAGCCCATCAGCGTTTCCATGCTGTTTCGTGCCCTTATACTCTATTTCATATTGGTTCGCCCCTAGAAAAAGGGACCATCTTTGTAGCCGTTGTGCAGTCATTACCAGAACGCCCTTCTTTGGATTAAAGATGGAGACAAGTGGCTGGTGGTCAGTCAGCAAGGTGAACTTCTGCCCATGCAGATAGTGGTTGAATTTTTTTACTCCCCATACTAGGCTGAGGGCCTCCCTGTCAATCTGGGTGTAGTTGCGCTCGGCTGAGGTTAGTGACCGAGACGCAAAGGCTACTGGCCTCTCCAACCCGTCTGGGAATTTGTGCAATAGCACCGCTCCAATACCATAGGGTGATGCATCACACGCCAACCGAATTGGTAGTGCTGGGTTGAAGTGGGCCAACACCTCTTTTGATGTGATCAATTCTTTGCACTTCTGGAAAGCTCGTTTACATTCATCATTCCACTTCCATGGTACCCCTGTTTGCAGTAGGGTGTTCAGTGGGTGTAATACTGTAGACAAATTTGGTAAGAACTTATGGTAGTAGTTCACCAGCCCGAGGAACAACCTCAGTTGTGACACATTTTCTGGTGCTGGAGCCTTGACTACTGCCTCAATCTTTTCAGGGGACTTATGTAACCCCTCTTTATCAATGACGTGGCCACAATACGAGATCTGCTTCTGGAAAAACTCACACTTGTGGCGATTAGCTCGCAGCCCATATTCCTTTAATCTAGTGAGCACCTTCTCCAGGTTGGCGAGGTGATCACTGTCATTTTCGCCCGTGACCAGGATGTCATCCAAATAACACTGGGTCCCTGGAATCCCTTGCAGGACTTGTTCCATTGCCCTTTGCCAAATAGCTGGAGCCGATGCTACCCCGATCACCAGCCAGTTGTATTGGTAGAGACCTTTATGAGTGTTGATCGTGAGGTATTGTTTCGAGGCTTCTTCTACCTCCATTTGCAGGTACGCCTGGGCCAGATCAATCTTAGTGAAGCGTTTACCTCCAGATAGTGAGGCGAAAAAATCCTCAATCCGTGGAAGCGGATATTGTACCGTGTGAAGGACTGGGTTCACTGTCACCTTAAAATCCCCACGGATGCGGACCTTCTTTGGTTCCCCAGGCGTATTACTCAACGACCTCTTCATTACAGGAAGGATGGGTGTAGCCCACTCGCTCCAGTCCACTTTGGACAGTACTCCTGAATGTTCCAAACCTTCCAGCTCTGCTTCGACGGCTGGTCGGATCGCATAAGGCACCAGTCTGGCCTTAAAAAATGTTGGGCTTGCATTTTCCTCTATTTTAATCGTTGCTGTTATGCCTTTTAGTGTTCCGAGTCCCTCCTGGAACACTTCTTGTGCGTCAGTTAGCATTTTTGACAGTCGTCCAGGTGTGATGCCATCATCCTTTTTGGCCTCAACCTTCAGTGCCTGTATGGAATGCCAATCTAATTGTATCTTCCGGATCCATTCACGTCCTAGCAGTGGTGGTCCTCCATCTCGCAATACATATAGATCCATTTTGGGTATTTCCTGGCCTTTGTATATCACGTTCACCCTTATTTTTCCTTTGGGGTAGACTTTTTGTCCCGTGTACGTCTTCGAGACAATCTCTGTAGCTTTCAAGGGTATATGTGTAAATAGCCGCTTGTAGTCCCTTTGGTTTATGATTGTTAGGGCTGATCCTGTGTCCAATTCCATTTTCACTTGGACTCCGTCTATCTTGAGCATGACCCAGATAGTCTGGTGATCCTCCATTTTGATTACCTTATGTAGTTTCAGACAACCCAGCTCCTTGCTTCCGGAGTCTGTATCACTTTTCTGTTCGTCTGAACTACTGTCCATCACCTTGTGTACCTTTTTGTACTTCTCCTGTGGAGATTTCTTCCCAGACCTGCAGACTCTTGCTATGTGTCCTGCTTTTCCACACTGTCTGCACACTTGGTCCTTGAACCAACAATCCTTCTGGTCGTGTGTTGTTCTGCCGCAGCGATAACACTTCCCTGCTCCATATGACATTTCATTGGTGCCATATTCTTGCGGTCTCCATTGTATCTCTGCAGCGCCCCGTATGGCTGCTTCATGTGATACTGCCATGCTGAAAGCCTTGTCCAGTGTAAGATCCTTTTCTGATAGAAGCCGTTTCTGGGTTCCTTCACTTTGAAGCCCACACACAAACTTGTCCCTTAACGTATCTGCTAGTCCCAATCCAAACTGGCAGTGTTTCGATAGCTTGCGCAGTTCCGTTAAGTACTCAGCATTACTTTCGTCTTTATGCTGGTTCCTTTTGTGGAACTTAAATCTTTCTGCTATCAGCAGCGGTGTGGGGTTTAAGTGGTCCTGTAGGATTTCCACTATGCTTTTGAAATCCTTATCCACTGGCTTCTCTGGGGTTATTAAGTTTCGCAGTAAGCCATAAGTTTTTGCACCCATGGAATTCAACAAAACCAGTGCTTTCCTAGCATCTGGCACTTCATCCGCCTTGCAGTACACCTCAATGCATTCCACATATGTCGCCCAATCTTCGACTTCATTGTCGAACGCAGTGACACTGCCACTCTTCGGCATCCCTGGGTGTGGTTAAACTGTCTAAAATGGCGTCTGCCGTGCTCTCCCTTCTTCTCCGCTGGCTCAAAATGGCGTCTCCCGCGCTTTCCTTTCTTCCCGTGCTCACCCTTCTTCTCCGCTGCAGCTTCTAAAATGGCATCTCCCGCGCTCTCCCTTCTTCTTCGCGGCTCAATGGCGTCTCCCTCATTGCCGCCACTCGGTCCTGAACCCTCTCTCTCTTTTTGTTTTCCGTCGACGTCGCTCGGTCTTCCACCCCCGGCTGCACCCTGTGCGCTTCACCCTCTCTCTTACCCCATCGACGCTGCTCGGCCTTTTCTGTGCCATCGGTCGGCTCCAGCCGCCGCTGTCCGGGAAGGGTCTGCGCTGTACCTGTTGCCAGTCTGTTGCTGGATCGTCGTGGCTGGAGAACCAAGCCCAGCTTTCAACAGCCTCCCCTGCGATGTTCACTCTCTGCCGGATGACTGGGCGGTTGCTCGTGTTCGACGCCCGTGCTTCTGGCCTCGACTTGCTTCCACCGTCCTCCCGGAGCGAATCCTTGAAAGGAAATGCAGAGTTGCAGGTAGATTCGAATCAACCTCGTCGCCACTGTTGAATCCATGATTCTTAAAGTATGATGTTTTCCAATAACTAGACGGAGGCTGTAAATTAACAATCAACAGGTGTTTACTGGAGGAGGGTAGTCTAAAGACTAACAGTACAGATGCCTGCTCAAGGCTTATATACAGGTGTGGTCACTGCCGGTACTACAGTATACAGGAGCTATAAAAGTAGTTCTCTCTTAAAGGTACATACACTACATAATGCATACTAATTTCTCCACTGTTAGCTCTTCGTAAGGGGCAAGGGTGCAAAGAAAGTTTCAGCTTACAAAATGTACAGTTGAACAGCTTTTGAAAAATAACCGTATCTGGGTAAGTTGCCTCAGCTGGCTGTTTTCTCCACCTGCCCACTGCTGCTCCCGCTGATTGAATGTCCTCTTCTCCTGCGAGGACAACAGTATGTGGTAAATGAGAGGGCATCAGAGACATTGACCATGTATAGCAGGCACCTCAAAGCACTGGAGAGGTACCACCAATGCTGCCTCCGCAAGATCCTGCAAACCCTTTGGCAGGATAGGCGCACCAATGTCAGTGTTCTTGCTCAGGCCAACATCCCCAGCATCGAAGCTTTGACCACACTTGATCAGCTCCGATGGATGGGTCACATTGTCCGCATGCCTGATACGAGACTCCCAAAACAAGCGCTCCACTCGGAGCTCCGACACAGCATGAGAGCCCCAGGTGGGCAGAGGAAACACTTCAAGGACGCCCTCAAAGCCTCCTTGAAAAAGTGCAACATCCCCACTGACACCTGGGAAATCCTGGCCCAAGACCGCACAAAGTGGAGGAGAAGCATCCGGGAAGGCGCCGAACACCTCGAGTCTCTTTGCCGGGAGCAAGCGGAAGCCAAGCGCAGGCAGCGCAAGAAGCGCACGTCAACCCAAGCACCCCACCCACCCGCCCCTTCAGCCACCGTCTGCCCCACCTGTGACAGAGACTGTAGGTTCCGCATTGGACTAATCAGTCACCTGAGAACTCATTTTTAATGTGGAAGCAAGTCATCCTCGGTTCCGAGGGACTGCCTAAGAGAGAAGAGATAGTATAGTGGCAATCTAAGTGTACTGCACTGTCTGTAACATTGCAGATGGGTCAAGACAAATACTATTACCTGGCTGGCTGCAGTATTAATACATGATTGGCTGCAATGGTATGACCAGGCCTTGCTGTGTGAAAAGGCATTTACTTTTATTTTCTTTGCAATGCACATATACCTTGCTGTGACACAGTTCTCTTTCAAAGCTGTTTAACTATATAGCTTTGTCAACTGCTACTTCATTTTCGCTTCCATATATGGTGCGGTCAGATAATTAACTGTAACCAAATGGCTTACCTTAGTAATTATCCTAAGGCCAGACATCATCTCCCTAATTTCTTCCCACATCCTGTGAGTATATAACACTGTGTTCACTGTCTCCATTATTTCCTGCTACGTGTCATGTATCTCTTCCTTGTAGGGAGAAGGGATGGTCATCTGTAGCATAAATAATGTATTTGTTCTGCATTACACTCCAATAATGTTTCAAGGGTACTGGCATCAAATATTGCTTTCCTCTGAATGTGTTATGCTCCACTTGCACACAAAATTTCTCATGCAATACTTGGATTAAGTAATGAGTTCCTATTTAAGGCAGGTAAAGGATTTGTTTATTATTAAGGGGCAGCAGCGTTTTCTGATTTGATTCTAAGTCACTAATAACAACAGTGCATGAAATAGAACAAAATTGCACATTACTGCTTGTGTGTTACAGCCCACAGATAACATACACAATGCATTTTTACTACATATACTACCACACACTAAGGATTTGGCACTGCACACTTACTGATGTGTCTCAGTTTTGTTTTATTGTTACCCTGTTTTTTGCTTTAAAATTGCTGGCCAGAGGCAGCCTGGGAGTTTGTGCAGAAGTCACTCTAGTGTATTATGATGAATGGGAATGGGATCCATCAATCAGTAATATGCTGTAGATGGAATTCAGTATTTATGATGTCACTGCAGGGAAATTTAATTATATCACCACAGGGGAACTGTACACTTAGCTCAAGGCCCCTGATTGCACCATAAGTCTTGCTGGAATAGACATTACAATTATTAGTAGATCAGACAATTTTCAAATATACTCCTGGACTTCTGGGTGTTTTGTGGTGTGTTGTATCACTCTGGAAAGTTCACTTTGGCCACACAGAGAGAGGTTTTGTTGGTCTGGTAGTGCCATTGCTCTTTGCCTCAGAAATAGTCTGGCTGCAGAGATGGATGGTCTCATAGGGCTGCCTTTGCAGCTGGAGGAGGAGGAGCAACAGCAAGGAACACACCACAGAGCAGGAGCAGCTGCCACAAAGGGGAGGAGGAGGAGGGGGAGGAGGGCACTGCACAGGAGGCCATATCCACAGAGGCTATTCAGGGCGCACTTCTCCTACATCAACTTTACTCAGGAGCAATGTCTGAGGCACCTTCGCTCCACCTGTCACTGAGATATGTCAGCTGCTGCAGCCACAAACCAGGGGATGGACAGCACTGTCCGTGGCTATCAAGGTCACCGTGGCCCTCAACCTTTATGCCACATACTCCTCTCAGGCTGCAACAGGTGACATCAGGAACATTTCACAGTTTGCAAATGTATCAGGAAGGTCACTGAGGCTCTCCACGTCACGAGGAACATCTACATATCCTTCCCTATAGACAGAGCAAAGCAGGATGAGAGAGCACTAGGCTTCACATGCATGGCAGGCTTCCCCAGGGTGCCATTGCATTGCGTGCTGCTATCACCGGCCTGGCATCTTTATCAATCAAACAGGATTACACTGCTTCAACATACAGCTGGTTTGCGACCAGACAGGGCATCATGCAGTTCTGTGTCCACTATCCCAGCAGCAGTTATGATTCTTTCATCCTGCACCACTCTTCTGTGCTGCCTTTATTCTAACCAGACTGCCAAGTTACAGGCTAGCTATTGGGTGTCAAGGGTTATTCCCTCTAGACATGGCTCATGGCTCCAATCAGAAACCCACGCCTACAATGAGAGCCATGCTGCCACAAGCAACTTCATCGAGCAAACAATCGGCAGGTTCAAGCAACGCTTCCGCTGCCTGGACCGTTCCAGAGGAGCCTTGCACTACAGCCCTGTGTGGGTATCCAGATTTGTTGTTGTCTGCTGCATGCTCTATAACTTCGTCATCATGAGGGACTAGCTGTTACCACCACCTGGGCAACAACAAGTGCAGGAAGAGAGAGAAGAGGAGGAGGAGAAGGAAAGGTAGCGATCATCAGTGCCCTTACCTGCCCAAGCTCTCAGAGACCAGCACATCGAGGAGCACTTCACCTAAATCAGACCTCCCATTCCCCATTCACCAACAGTCTTACAATGCTTACCACTCTCCTTACAGCCACCATCCGATTGCCTTGCTTCACTCTAGGCCTATGAGCTTTGTCCTCACTTTGCTACAAAGACAATTATCAACACCAAATCCAGTACAAAAACCAAATTTATCAAACAAATATTGTCCAATCATGTCAACATTGACAAAACAAAAGCACACTTTTGCAAGCCTTTAGTGTCTGTCTTGAGTGCTTGTTTTCCTATCCTCATGCTCCTATGAAGTGTTTCCCCAGTAGCTACTGCTTAGGATGTGGAAGGATGCTGATCTTTCATTGAGGACACATCAGATGGCCTTGGAGAACGACCTCGAGCAGCTCTGGGCTGAGTGGAGGCCTTCGCACATGGTTTATTCATATCTAATCGCTTTGTCTCTTCTGACTTCTCCCTCACCCCACACACTCTCATCTCTATTTCTAGGTATAACATCCTGCAATAGGGTGGTCCTCCACCTGAGGTGAAACCAGGCCATGCAAGTGATCCAGCCCACCAATTTCAGGCCTTCTGATCCTGGACAGGCACAGTGCAATTTGGGCATGGTGCACCTGTCCACTGCCCATGCAAAGGGAGAGAGAGGAATATCAGATCCAACGGGCTGGATTTTCATTGAGGAGTCGGGTTGGAGGCGGGACTACAACTTTTGGGGTTGTAGTCCCGCCTCCATCGAGTTCCAGCCAACCCACACGATTTTGACTTGATTGAACTTGTTGAGCCCACCCAGCAGGCTCAGCAGGCCAATTAAGGGCCACCTGGCAACAGGTGACGTCACAGATTGAAATTTCATCTGTCAAGACCTTTTGACAGATGAAATATCAGTGTTTGACAGCTATTTGAAGCTGTCAGATACTGACAATCTGTACTCCAATTTAATTCCTTCCTGTCAGGATGATTTAGAGAGCTCCCCAGAACAGAAAGCTGAATGCTGCAATTTTTGACAGCTCGCAGCCAATCTGCTTTCTGTGCCGGTGAGATGAGGGACTCCCAAGACCTGAAGGAAGGAAGGCTGTAAAGGTAAGTAAATGTAAGTAAAACTTCTTTAATCACATTACACACACCAAACACACTTACCATTGCACTCATGCATCCATCACTCACCTGAACACCGGACATCTCGACCCCTCCAAGCCCTTCATCCTGACGGTCTGCCTCCTCTAACTTGGTGTGGTTTGCAGCCGTCAGGAATCCCACACGTGAACATTAAAAATAGGGATTAGGCTAAAAACTGCCGGTTAACTACCTGTTAACAGGCAGTTAATTGGCACTAATCCCCTTCCCGCCTCGGGGAGGCAGGTCCCAGTGCGGGGCGGGTACCCGCCTCCTTTGAAACTGGCATGGAGGCGGGTTGGGGGCGGGATGGTGTCGGGACCCCCGATTTCGGGATTTTAACCCCCCACACGCCTCCAATCCCGCCTCCACGGCCCAATGAAAATCCTGCCCGATGTGTTTTTATGTCATATGTTGGACAGACATTAGTGGTCATGAAATTCTAATTAAATATTTCACAGTTGCATTACATACTGTAACTAGCTCTCATAATTAAAGCATTTCTAAACACAAATGCTCATTTTGCTTAATAATTACTGTATACTTTTTATTAAGTTTTACTACTATTTATGTGTCATCTTTTAAATCAAAGACATACTTAAATGTAAATAAGTTATTAGTCTGTGGATATATTAACATGTGGCCTAAAACAAGTAAATCTCAATGCTTGTACTCTCCTAACTGCACCATTGAACCATCCCCTATCACTTCTTATCTGTTAAATTCTTGCTTTCTCCCCATCATACTTCATCTAATTTGCAGGGATAATGTTCTATTATGTCTGAATGGTGCATTGTAGCTGTCTGAACCAGGCTCAGTATTGACAGGTGATGTTCTCATTTGAATAATTACACTTCTGGGAAGAATATTGGATGTCACTGCAGTTCTGCTCTAATTGTTTCCATATTAACATCATGGTTCCCCTGACACACTTCAAAGGGTTAGTGGCAGGAGGGAAAATTTGCATGGGACAGAAGGCTACATAAACTGTAACACATGGGGTGTGCAATCTTCCTGATCATTCTCAGCTAGCCCAGGTTCAGAGGGTGTCTCCTTCTCTTCCCTCTCTCAATCTATGTACTGCTATACCTTTCAGATCACTGGGCTCAATTTTTTTCAAGATCTTACTTCTGTATTTTTCTCTTACGTCTCCGAGTCTGATATCTTGTTCTCTTACGCAACCAGTATCTCTTGCTGTAATCAGCTCTGTTCTGCCTCAATCAATAGATTTATGCATCATGTGATCTTCATAAATTAAGCACCACAGCGGCTTTGCTCTATCTTAACCAGTGTAAGGAACTAAAATCTGGAGAAGATGTAGGCACAAATGGGTTCCCATTGTTCTTAACATTGTTCTGCTAATCCTACTAGATGTGGCTAGGACTTCTACTTACCATGGTTATTTAAAAAGGGCTAGATTTTCAGTTGCTTGCGCCAGCAGTTAGCGCCTTAAGAGAAGTGATTTTCGGGCGCTATTCGTGTAGCGCCCGGGCGCAGCGCAGTTTGCGCCCCGCCCCAAATTAAGTTGCCCGCTAGCGCCGGCGCAAAGTTTAGCGCCTGCCCGGATGCGCGCGCAGAAAATGACGTCACATCCTCGTGCAACGCCCTTTGGCCGCCCCGAATCCAAACTTCAGTCGGACCGCCCCATTCTGCGGCTGGCGTCCAGAGCGTTTGTAAAATGGAACGCAACACACCCTGGGGAGCGCAAATTAAAGGGCACTCCTCCTGCACTATAAACGGCAGTCTGCATGTGTTGTGTGGAAGGATCCAGTGTGTTGTTGTGAACGGTGTATTTATGTTTCCGGCCACCACCACCACCACCACCACCACCACCTCCTCCTCCTCCTCCTCCTCCTCCTCCTAAAAAAACACATGCACCCTTCCCCTTTAAGAGCTCACTGGCACCAGAGTGTCTGCCGTGCGCTGCGCCCGAGCTCGGGCACTGCGCTCTGCACCGCCGGCTTAGCGCCTAAAGATAGTAGTGGAACGCCTCTTTTAGCGCTCCACCAACCTCTTAGGGCGAAGCCACTGAATTTCCGGCAACGGGGCGCTACTTTGGGGCGGGCGCTAACTTCGGGCGGGCGCTAAGGTTAGCGCCCCAAAACTGTCTATACTGAAAATCTAGCCCAAAGACTTTAATAAATATTTATTTGACTGGCACCAGTGAAGTATGTCAGGACAAATGTTTGATGACTATGATGATAACCAAATTAAAATTAATCCAAAACAAGCAGCAGGTCTTCATAAGACCACACTATTGATTATCGCGGTTCTGACACAATTTCACCTGACACAGAACCCTGTCTGGTAGTCCCATCTCACACTGAATCACCTTCTAATACACTCCCAGCACACACTGAAATAAAAAGAGTGAACATTAGAAATACAGACCCAGTCAAGCAATATTTATAAAGATAAAAGATAGATCGTTCTGCTTTTCCAATCTCTCCCTACTCAACTCCTGATCACTTAACTGCCTCTCCTATCACTCACGCTTCTCACGTTGTTAATGGCTCCTTTTGCTCAGGCACTATGAGGGTAATTTTCAACTTCGCTGCCTGGCGAGTGACCTTACGGAGCTGATCTCCCACCCTTTGTAAAAGCTGATTTCAATGGAATGAAAATCAGGCAGGTTTGTAAATTGGGAGTGAGACTTCAGCGGAGTGTGACTTGAGCAGAGCGTGGTAATCTCTTGCTAGGAGTTGTGACAGAGGAGAGTATGAATTAGTTTCTACTTATACACTAGTGTGATACTTCAGTATCAATCTCCATTATATTACATTGTGTATTTATCTGTGTTCTACTAATACTTACTAACATCTGTACTATCTATTATTTGTATTCAAAGTTGTAAATTAGATTAGTTGAGAGAACAGATTCCTTATAGATCAGGTCTAGATTGGTCTAGTTGGCTAGTTGGGGTGTACTCTTTTGGTATGGACCAATAAACAAATAGATTGTAACGTAACAAAAACATTAAATGAAACTTAACAAATTAAATTGAAATTTGGTTGCCGGGGTGATGAAGCACTCCAGTCCCTAATCGCGGAAGGCCTCAAGCGTGCTGGTGGAAACTGCGTGCTCCATCTCCAGGGCCACCCGGGTGCGAACGTGGCCGCGGAAGAGAGGCAGGCAGTCAGGCCGAATGACCCCCTCAACCGCCCGCTGCCTGGACCAGTTGATGGCCACTTTGGCCAGGCCCAGGAACCATCCCACGAGGAGGTCCCCCTATCTGCCCGCTTGTCTCCGCACCAGGTGACCAAAGATCAGAAGCGTAGGATTGAAGTGCGGCCAAAAATCGAGGAGAAGCCATTTCAAATAATGGAAGGGGGGCTGCAACCTCTCACATTCTACATATACGTGGAACACGGACTCCTCCAGGCCGCAGAAAAGGCAGGCGGCCTGGGAGTCCGTGAACCGACTTAAAACTAGTTGGGATGTAATTAGAGGGTAATTAGGGGGTAATTGAAAAACAGGTGTACTCTTTTTATATGGGGTGGATAAACAAATTATCTGTAAATTAATAAAACTTTAAATAAAACTTAATAAATTTAATTAAAATTTGGTTCCCGGTGGTGATAATGCACTCCAGTCCCCGCGGCACCCACCAGTCGCGGAAGGCCTCAAGCGTGCTGGCGGACACCGTGTGCTCCATCTCCAGGGCCACCCGGGCGCGAACATGGCCACGGAAGAGAGGCAGGCAATCGGGCCGAACGACCCCCTCGACCGCCCGCTGCCTGGACCTGTTTATGATTACCTTCACCAGGCCCAGGTGCAGTCCTATGAGGAGGTCGTCCGATCTGCCCGCTCCCCTCCGCACCGGGTGACCAAAGGTCAGGAGCGTGGGACTGAAGCGCAGCCAAAAATCGAGGAGCAGCCCCTTCAAATAGTGAAAGAGGGGCTGCAACCTCTCACATTCCATGTAAATATGGAAAACGGACTCCTCTAGGCCGCAAAAAAGGCAGGCGCCCTGGGAGTTCGTAAACCTACTCAAAAGCTTATTGCACGAGACTGCTCCGTGCAACACCCTCCAGGCCAAGTCCCCAATAGTAAAAGGGAGGACTCCTGCGTAGAGAGCCCTCCATTGGGACCGCCGCCTCCGCCGGACTGCAAGATGGCACGCCAAGGTGTGTCTGGATGGCAGACGAAGTTGGCAAAGTGGAGAATGTGCAGGAGCAGCCAGTACAGGAAACGCCTCCGCGCAGAGCTAAAGGGCACGGAGGGCATTTCCCCGAAACGGCTCAAGTTGTGAGGCGCCGGTTCCTGAGAGGGATTTTGGGGCCGCGTGCCGATGAGGAATTCCGTCCGAACAGGGGTCAGTTCGGACGGGATCGCCCCACGTGCTTGAGCCTCCTCGATGCACCTAGTGGAATGAGGGCCCAGTGCCACTTTCAGCGACTCGATGGCTTTGGCCGTGAGCTGGAAGTTGGTCAAGGACAGGCGCTGCGCCAGCTCCTCTGGCGCCATCCAACCCGCTCCTCCGCCATCGAACAGGTCCCTGATTCTAGTCACCCTGCCAAGCACAGCCCTCCCCTCCGCCAGCCACCTGAGCCAGCGGTCATGGAGGTACGGGTTCCTGAACGGCGGCTCCCGAAGGACAGCCACCATTCCTGACGGGGGTGAGCGCCACCTGGAGGCGACACTGTTCCAGACCCACAGCAGTTCCTGGTAGAAGACAGGCAGCTCCCACAGGTAGGCACATGTATGGCCCAATTCCACAAACAGGAGCTGCGTGTCGTAGTTGAGGCCGTGCAGCTGGCAGAAGAAATACGTCGCCAGCGCACACCATCGAGGAGGATTCTCGATGTACAGGTATCTCTGCAGCGCCTGAAGACAGAAAGTCACAGCCTAGGTGCGAAGGCACACCAGCGCCTGACCGCCCTCCCTAAGCGGGAGACTCAGAACCACAGCAGAGACCCAGTGCTTCCTTTTGTCCCAGAAGAATTCGATGAGCTTCTTCTGCATCTTGGTGACAAACGCAGGGGGAGGGATCAAAGTGACCAACCGGTACAACAACATGGCAGCCACCAGCTGGTTTATGACCAGCACTCAACCCCTGTAGGACAGCACTCGGAGCAGTCGTGCCCAGCGTCCTAGGCAAGCGGTGACTTTGGCCTCCAACTCTTGCCAGTTCGCCGGCCAGGTGTCCTCGACAGGGCTAAGGTAGACTCCCAAGTCGAGGAGGTGCGTGGTGCTCCAGGTGAAAGGCCTGAACTCCTCCAACAGGGAGCCCATCTGCCACTGGCCCACCAGGAGTCCAGAACATTTCTCCCAGTTGATCTTGGCGGAGGATGCGTCCGAGTAAATCTGCTGCCATTCCCGCATCCTCCGCAAGTTGACAGGATCTGTGACCATGAGGAGCACGTCATCGGCGTAAGCCGAGAGGACGACCTCCAAGCCCGACCCTTGCAGAGCCAGTCCCGTCAACCTCTCTGCAAGAGGCACAGGAAAGGCTCCCCGCAGATGGCGTATAACTGACCGGACATGGGGCATCCCTGACCCACCCCCCTCCCGAAGCGAAGGGGCACCGTCAAAGACCCGCTAACTTTAACCAGACACTCCGCGGCAGCGTACAAAAGTCAGATCCGGGTGATGAAATGCGTCCCGAACCTGAATGCGCGCAGAGTTCCGAAATGATACTTATGATCCACCCTGTCGAACGCCTTCTCCTGATCCAGGGAAAGGAAGGCGACTGACAGACCAGCCCTCTGGGAGTGGTGGATCAAGACCCGGACCAGATGGATGTTATCGTGGATGATCCGGCCTGGGACCATGTAGGACTGGATCATGCGAGCCAGCATGGTGCCAAGGCGGGCAGACATGGCCCTGGCAAAAATTTTGTTGTCCATGCTGAGGAGGGAGACCGGGTGCCAGTTCTTAAGTAGACGGAGATCGCCCTTCTTGGGCAGCAGGACAATGTCCGCCTTCACCAAGAGAGGGGCATCTCCCCGGTCACCAGGCTTTCCCCCAGGACCTGCGCGTAGTCGCCCCCAAGATGTCCCAGAATGCCCTGTGGAACTCCACGGCCAGCCCGTCCAGCCCTGGGGACTTTCCCCTTGAGAGCTGGCCAAGGGTGGAGAGAACAGAGCCCCTTAATAGGCCTGGGCCTCCGCGCTGATTCCCTCTGGATCTGAGACCACAGATCCATCGTCGGACAGCAGCCCCAAGAGCTGCTTACAGACCCTTTGTCTTTTTTCCAGCGAGTAGAAGGGGGAGCCGCGGTCCAGGTCCCGGAAGAACTGGATCCGCGACCTCACGTACGCACCTCGGGACCCGACGAGCTGCAGGTCCTTCAGTGCACCCTTCTTCTCTTCTCTTCATACACCCTCGCGTACTCCTGACAGAAGAGACGGATGTGAGCCTTGCCCACGTCCCACCATAGCCTCAAGGAGGGAAAGCCCCACTGCTTCCTTCTCCAGTCAGCCCAGAACCAACGGAACGAATCCCGGAACCGCTCAACCTCCAGCAGCAGGTTGTTAAAATGCCAGTACGCGGATCCCCAGCACTCGCAATGAAGCAAGCTCCGCCCACACCAAGTGATGGTCCGTGCACGGCACTGGCCGTATGGAAGCCACCGGAACGCAGGAGACGTACGCCCAGGAAATGTAAAGGCGGTCGATTCTGGACCTTATTCCTCCAGACCTCACGTAAGTGAAGGCGCTGGAGTCAGGATGGAGATTCTGCCAGACGTCCACCAAGTCGAAGGACCCGACCAGGTCTCTCAACTTCCCCATCGCCGCCAGGCATCGTGGGGGACCCGAACAGTTCCTTGCCTCGAGGGTGCAGTTAAAATCCCCCCCCGAGGATGACGCACTCGCCAACGTCGATGGAGCCCAGAAGAGCGGACACGTCTTCAAAGAAGCGCACTTGCTGCACACCGATCCGGGGGGCGTACACGTTCACTAGATGGAGCGGCACGCCCCCCAGGTGAACAGTGACCTGGAGCAAGCGGCCGGGCACATGCTCCTTGACCTCCAAGATCTCCGGCTGAAAATGCAGGACCAGCAAGGTAGCCACCCCGCTGGAAATGTTGGAGAGGTGACTCATGCTGACCCCTCCTTGCCATTCCAGGAGCCATGTGACCTCGTCTCCCGGAACAATGTGGGTTTCTTGCAGGAAGCACACCGCATACCTCCCGTCCCGGAGGACCGAGAAGTTATTAAATCTACGGCGCGCCTCTCTGCTGCCATTGATGTTGAGGCTGGCTGTGGTTATCTTCATGACAAGAGCATAGTGCAACCTCTACCTAAACCTAACGGGGGGAAGGAGTGCGGTTGCTAGCCAACCGCCACTCCCTTCTCAGCCCAGCGAGGAACGTCTTGATCCGACGCCGCTCGAGCGGGCCCACACCCTCTTCCGTGCTCATGGTTTTAACAGTGGCACTGACGGAACCGACGAGCAGTGCCAGGTTTGACCACCTGTCGAGCGCCACGTGGTCAAAAATTACCGGACTTCCACAACGGGGATGAGGGGGGACTCAGTGAGGGGCACGAGGGCATCTGCCGCCTCACTGGCGACGGAGTCCAAGTCGTCCTCGGTGCCCTCCACCGGGCCCCTGTCCTCCTCCGGGATGTCGCCACCAGCTGGCCCCGCCTCTGTCCCAATCCCACCTCCAGGATCGACAGCAGAGGAGTCTTCCCTAGGCTCCCCCGGGGCGCAGGGTCGGGAAGCGGCGGCGGTTTGGGGCCCTCCTCCACCTCAAGCACCGGGGCGTATGGAGTGACCGGGGAGAACACTATCCCGAGCTCCCCCAAAACGCCCGGCGCCCGCGTCACAGGCGGAGACAGGGGGCCTTCCCCTTCCCCGCCACCAGTCACCGACCCAGCGGACCAGGTGTTTTGGTTGAACGTCCTCGACCAGGTCGAGCAGCTCCTGGGAGATATCTGGATTGTGATGAGCGAGCTCAGCCTCAGCGGCCTCGCCCTCCCCAGTCCCCAGGATGCCCGACCCGGCGAGGAGTGACGGTTCGTTTTTTTCCCCCTCCGTGGGTAATTCCGCGGCCCCCCCCCCCCCCCCACGGGCAGGGCCTCTTCCCCATCCCCGGGAGGCACAGGCTGGACAGACACTTTTGTCTCACCCTCCCGGGGACAGGCGACCCCTGCCGTTTACTCGCGAGGATGACGGTGGGGGAGGGGGCAGCACCTGCGGCGGGTGAGGAGGGACCCTGCTCCTCGTGGTCCTCCTCCTCTCCTAGGGAGTCGCGCCTCCTTTTTTGTCTGGAGGGACACGGAGGTTGGGAGAGCTCCGTGTCTGCTGAGGCCTCTGCCTCTGCTCCCTCCTGTCAAGTGGGTTCCTTGGGTCTCTCGGGCCCGAGCCCGGTCTCAGGTCTTGATTTTTTTGCCTTGGCCGTTGCGGTCACAGGCTTGGGCACGAGGCCCTCCCCACTCTCAAAAGCCGCTACCAACTCCGCGAGGAGCGCGGGCGTAAGTTCCGCTAATCCGGATTGCTCATCGAGGGGACTCACCTCAAGGTGTTTTTTCTTCCGCCGCACCTTCCTTCCGCTCGGATGCTCTCCCTCCCCCCCACCAGAGGCCGTGATGGCATTGGCCTCCGGCGGGGGGGAGGAGCAGCGACGGCGCCAGCCTCGGTCGCTTCAGTTGTTTTGGCGGCCTTGGGGCCGGCACAGTTCTTTCTTATATGCCCCACCTCCTTAAAGGCGTGGCAGCGCACACTGTCCGATGTCCAGAAGACGCGGTAGGCTGTCCCCTCGTGGTGCACGATGAACGCACCTTCGGTAACTTCCTCCCGTGCCAGCTGGACGAAAAGCTGGCATCGGAAGGAGAAGACATGGCAAAAGCTGACTTCCCAGAAGCCGAGTGGGATGGGTGTAATCCCCGACCTCACCTCCCACAGTTGACGTAGGTGGGGGAGGAGGAGCTCACCCGAAACAAAGGGTGGGACGTTGGAAATGACAATTCTCTGCGCCGTGGCCTCGAGAGGATCCACTGGCAGGAAGGTCCCGCCCACGGTGAGCCCCTTCATTACGACACGGGACACCGCCCGCTCCGACCGCAGGAAGATCACAGCCTTCCCGTACATTTTAGAGGCTGCAATGATGGCTGAGGGGCCGACAACCCCAGCCATGGCTTTAACACAGGCCTCTATCATCATATTGGGGTGAGTGTAGCTCTTTACCCAGTGTTTCTTGGTAATAAGACGGAATGGTGACAGGGCATCAGAAGCAGCAGGATTAACTGTGGCCGTGGCTACCACACCCGCGTACGATCTGGCTGACCCCGCCACCAGCGATGATGATGACACCATAGCCGGGTGTTTTTCTAAGGGCTACACTCACCCCAAGTCACAGGCCTGGTGATGGTAATGGCCTTGGTTTTTTTTGTCTATTATTTTTCCCTGAGCAGAGGGAGCTGTTAAAAGTGATGGCACATCTCTCCCCTTGTTGATTGAATTGGGAGAGGGGCCTTCTCCCCTCTGCTCAACACGCAATAATAAAAGTAAAATGAGGTGCCTCTTTAGAGAGAGAGGCAGAGAGAGACAAAGAGAGAGCGAGAGGAGGTGGGAAGGAATGAGGCCGCAGGGGCTGGGTCGCCACTCAGGATGGTGGGTGGGTGCACGCAGGGGTGCACTCTCCAATGTAAAAGATTGTCTTTGCTGATAGTCTTCTTGTGGGGGGAAGAAGATGTCTTCACCTGGGAAAAGAAAGCTGGAAATGCCCAGACTCAGTCCATCACCAGGTCTTTAACGATGTAAAATTGGAAAATTGATTAATGGGACTTCGCCTGGGCAGCTCCAGCTATCCCAGGTCAGGCAATGGGGAGGGGTGTTTACTGGTGATGTGTGTGGCCTAGTTGCTTGCAAGAGCCACACACACCCCTGGATGTTCTTCTCCTTCTTCTTTCCTCCCCCCACCTAAAATACAAAGTTTTTAGGAGAGTGAACCGTGAAACACCCACCTGTAGATGTTTTCAAAATGGCTCTCCCTCCTTCCGAACAGATGTTGGATGTTGTTTTTCTCCCCTCTCTCCCTCTCCTGCAGTGGAGACCAGTTGGGGAGGCAGTGTTGGAATTGGCTCCCCTCTGTTGTTGGTTATGGTCTGGTCGGGTCTCCTGGTCTTCCTCTCTCCTCTCCTCTCCTCTCCTCTCTCTCTTCTGGCACCTCAATAGCAGCAGCAGCAACAGTAGTGGTGGATGTGGTCTCCACTCTGTCTCCTGGTCACAGAGAGAGACCTTTCCTCTCCTCTCCTTGCTGAGACAGATGCAGAACAGCTCAATGTGACTCTTTTGCTCTTTTGATTGAACAAATTGACTGTAAATTAATGAAACTTTAAATAAAACTTAACAAATTAAATTAAAATTGCATTGGCCGGGGTAATGATGCGCCCACCGGTCGCGGAAGGCCTCAAGTGTGCCGGCGGACACCGCGTGCTCCATCTCCAGGGCCACCCGGGCGCGAACATGTCCGCGGAAGAGAGGCAGGCAGTCGGGCTGAACGACCCCTCGACCGCCTGCTGCCTGGACCAATTAATGGCCACTTTGGCCAGGCACAGGAGCAGTCCTACGATGAGGTCCCCCGATCTGCCCGCTCCCCTCCGCACCAGATGACCAACGATCAGGAGCGTGGGACTGAAGTGCAGCCAAAAATCGAGGAGCAGCCACTTCAAGTAATGGAAGGGGGGCTGCAACCTCTCACATTCTACATATACGTGGAACACGGACTCCTCCAGGCTGCAGAAAAGGCAGGTGGCCTGGGAGTCCATGAACCGACCTAAAACTAGTTGGGATGTAATTAGAGGGCAATTAGGGGGTAATTGAAAAACAGGTTTAGGTAGTAAGGGTAACTCAGACAGCTAACATCATTTAGAAGTTGCAGTTAAGGATATATAAAAGGCCTGGGCTTGTAGAGTGAAGTGGAGCAAGGCTTGAGCAGAGTGGGGGATATTGCTCGCTGGGAGTTGTGATGGAGGGTTACTTGTTCTGCCTATTTATTTTTGTTCCCCTCCCCCTCTTTTATTCAGATTTCCTGAAAGATAAGAATGGTGAACCCTGGGTCCCAAAGAAAAGGAGAGTGACTCCAATGTGAGGTGTGCTCCATGTACACCTTTAAGGTAATGTTAGAGAGAGAGATGTTGTTGAAGTGAAGCATTGTAGGGCCTTCACTTGCAATAAGTGTGTTCAGGTTTTGTCTTGGGAGTAGGAGATTGTTTGCTAAAAAGAGATTGACCAATTAACAAACTTGGTGGATTTTGATGACTTCCTGACTGGAATGAAAAGTAAGTCATCATTGTCTGGTATTGATATCACTGGATCCTTCACCACTCTGGATTCTTTTGCTGCTCCAAATAGGTATGCCCTGCTTTGTGATTTGGAGGACACAACTGGCAGTGAGGTCAGCATCAGTGGCCCTGATCAAACTCAATGCTCATCAACAGACTAGTCAAGCAACAGCCTGACATAGCCATACTCACAGAATCATACCTTTCAGCCAATGTCTCAAACTCCTCCATCACCATCCCTGGATATGTCCTGTCCCACTGGCAGGACAGACCCACCTGGGGTGATGGCACAGTGGTATACAGTCGGGAAGGAGTGCCCCTAGGAGTCCTCAACATTGTCTCCGGACCCCATGAAGTCTCCTGGCTTCAAGTCAAGCATAAGCAAGGAAACCTCCTGTTGATTACCACCTACCGCCCTCCCTCAGCTGATGAATCAGTACTACTCCATGCTGAACACCACTTGGAAGAAGCACTGAGAGTAGCAAGGGCACAGAATGTACTCTGGATGGGGGACTTCAATGTCCATCACCAAGAATGGCTTGGTAGCACCACTACTGACTGACTCGGAGTCCTGAAGGACATAGCTGCCAGTCTGGGCCTGCGACAGGTGGTGAGAACCAACATGAGGGGAAAAACCTACTTGACCTCGTCCTCACCAATCTACCTGTCACAGATGCATCTGTCCATGGCAGTATTGGTAGCAGTGACCACCACACAGTCATTATAGAGATGCAGTCCTGTCTTCACACTGAGGATACCCTCCATCGTGTTGTGTGGCACTACCACTGTGCTAAATGGAATAGATTCAGAACAGATCCAGCAGCTCGAAAGTAGGCATCCATGAGGTGCTGTGGGCCATCAGCAGCAGCAGAATTGTATTCCACCACAATCTGTAACCTCATGGCCTGGCATATCCCTCACTCTACCATTACCATCTAGCCAAGGGACCTGTAATGTATGTACCTTTAAGGGGGGAACTACTTTCTACAGCTCATGTATACTGTAGTACCGGCAGTGACCACACCTGTATATAACGCTGAGTAGTAATCTGTTGTTTCAGTTGCAGTTTGAACCACGTTGAGTAAACACCTGTTGTACCGTTCTCTGCAGTCCTTTTCTTATTATTACATGGACGTAACAGTGGCGACGAGCAAGTTCGAACCTACCTGCAACTCTGCATCACCTCCCAGGGATTTGCTCCTGGAGAACAGTGGAAGAAGGTCGAGTCCAGAAGCACGGGCGTCGACCACGGGCAACCGCCCAGTCATCCAGCGGAGATTTGCGCATCACAGGGGAGGCTGTCGAGAGCCAGGCTTGGCTTTCCAGTCACGGTGGTCCAGCGAAACGGGCTGGCAACAGGTACTGCACAGACCCTTCCCGGACAGCGACGGGCTAGAGCCTGACCAAGCGGCACAGAAAAAGGCCGAGCAGCGTTGACGGGGGAGAGAGAGAGGGCAGAGCACACAGGGCGCAGCTGGTGTTCAGGACCGAGCGGCGTCAACGGGGGAGAGAGGCAAGAGAGAGCAGAGCGCAGCCGGTGGTCAAGGGCCGAGCAGCGTCAACGGGGGAGAGGCGCGCAGGAAAACGCGAGGCGCTGCCATTGCCACGAGGACCGCAGAGAGTGACGTTGGCAGCAGTGCAGGAGCAGCGCACGAAACCCACAGGGCATCGCCATTTGCCACGAGGACCGCTGAGAGCAGCGTTGGCAGCAGCGCGGGAAACGCCATTTTAAGCCGCAGCGGGGAAGAAAGGAAAGCGCGGGAGACGCCATTTTAAGCCAGTCTAACCACACCCAAAAATGCCGAAGAGTGGCAGTATCACAGCGTTCGACAATGAAGTCGAAGATTGGACGATATATGTCGAACGCATAGAAGTATACTGCAAGGCGAATGAAGTGCCAGATGACAAGAAAGCGCTGGTATTGTTGAATTCAATGGGTGCAAAAACATATGGCTTACTACGAAACCTTGTAACCCCAGAGAAGCCAGTAGAAAAGGATTTTGAAAACATAGTGTCAATCCTACAGGACCACTTAAACCCCACACCGCTGCTGATAGCAGAAAGATTTAAGTTTCACAAAAGGAACCAGCATAAAGATGAAAGTAATGCTGAGTATTTAACGGAACTGCGCAAGCTATTGAAACACTGCCAGTTTGGAACGGGACTAGCAGATACTTTAAGGGACAAGTTTGTGTGTGGGCTTCAAAGTGAAGGAACCCAGAAACGGCTTCTATCAGAAAAGGATCTTAAGCTGGATAAGGCTTTCAGCATTGCAGTATCACACGAAGCAGCAGCACGGGGCGCTGCAGAGATACAATGGAGACCACAAGAATATGGCACAAATGAAATGTCATACGGAACAGTGAAGTGCTATCGCTGCGGCAGAACAACACATGACCATAATGATTGCTGGTTCAAAGACAAAGTGTGCAGACAGTGTGGAAAAGTAGGACACATAGCAAGAGTCTGCAGGTCGGGAAAGAGAACCAGCAGCAAGAAATCTCCACAGGAGAAGTACAAGAAGGTACATAAGGTGACGGAGAGTAGTTCAGATGAACAGAAGAGTGATACAGACTCCGGAAGCAAGGAGCTGGGTTGTCTGAAACTGCATAATGTGATCAAAACGGAGGATCACCAAACTATCTGGGTCACGCTCAAGATAGCAGGAGTCCAAGTGAAAATGGAATTGGACACAGGATCAGCCCTAACAGTCATAAACCGAAGGGACTACAAGCGGCTATTCTCACATACACCCTTGAGAGATACAAAGATTGTCTTGAAGACGTACATGGGGCAAAAAGTCTACCCCAAAGGAGAAATAAGGGTCAACGTTATATATAACAGCAAGGAAACACCAAAAATGGACCTATATGTATTGCCAGATGGAGGGCCACCACTACTAGGACGTGAATGGATCCGGAAGATACAGCTAGATTGGCACTCCATACAAGCACTGACTGTAGATGCCAAAAAGGATGATGACATCATACCTGGACGACTGTCAAAAATGCTAACTGACACACAAGAAGTGTTCCAGCAGGGACTCGGAACACTAAAAGGCATAACAGCGATGATCAAAATAGAGGAAAATGCAAGCCCAAAGTTTTTTAAGGCCAGACCGGTACCTTATGCGAGCCGCCCAGCCGTCGAAGCAGAGCTGGAAGGTTTGGAACATTCAGGAGTACTGTCCAAAGTGGACTGGAGCGAGTGGGCTACACCCATCGTTCCTATAATGAAGAGGTCGTTGAGTAATACGCCTGGGGAACCAAAGAAGGTGCGCATCTGTGGGGACTTTAAGGTGACAGTGAACCCAGTCCTTCACACTGTACAATAGCCGCTTCCGCGGATTGAAGATATGTTCGCCTCGCTATCTGGAGGAAAACACTTCACTAAGATTGATCTGGCCCAGGCGTACCTGCAAATGGAGGTAGAAGAAGCCTCGAAACAGTACCTCACGATCAACACTCAAAGGTCTCTACTAATACAACTGGCTGGTGTTCGGGGTAGCATTAGCTCCGGCTATTTGGCAAAGGGCAATGGAACAAGTCCTGCAAGGGATTCCAGGGACCCAGTGTTATTTGGACGACATCCTGGTCACAGGCTAAAATGACAGTGATCACCTCGCCAACCTGGAGCAAGTGCTCACTAGATTGAAGGAATATGGGCTCCGAGTTAATCGCCACAAATGCGAGTTTTTCCAGAAGCAGATCTCGTATTGTGGCCACGTTATTGATGAAGAGGGGTTACATAAGTCCCCTGAAAAGATTGAGGCAGTTGTCAAGGCTCCAGCACCGGAAAATATGTCACAACTGAGGTCGTTCCTCGGGCTGGTGAACTACTAACATAAGTTCTTGCCGAATTTGTCTACCGTACTACACCCACGGAACACCCTACTGCAAACGGGGATACCATGGAAGTGGAGTGACGAATGTAAACGAGCTTTCCAGAAGAGCAAAGCATTGATCACATCAAAAGAGGTGTTGGCTCATTTCAACCCAGCACTACCAATTCGGTTGGCGTGTGATGCATCACCCTATGGCATTGGAGCGGTGCTGTCGCACAAATTCCCGGACGGCTCGGAGAGGCCAGTAGCCTTTACGTCTCGGTCACCTAACCTCAGCCGAGCGTAACTACGCCCAGATTGACAGGGAGGCCCTCAGCCTAGTGTGGGGAGTGAAAAAGTTCATTCACTATCTGCACGGGCAGAAGTTCACCTTGCTGACTAAACACCAACCACTTGTCTCCATCTTTAATCCAAAGAAGGGCACTCCGGTGATGACTGCGCAACAGCTACAAAGATGGTCCCTTTTTCTAGGGGCGCACCAATATGAAATCGAGTATAAGGGCACGAAACAGCATGGAAACGCTGATGGGCTATCACGCCTGCCACTGCCTACTGCGGCGGAAGCACCAGCAGTGGATCCTGTCGAAATATTTCATTCGACTATAATTGAATGCTTGCCAGTAACTAACGCTGGTATAGAGAAGGAGACCCGAAATGACCTGACCCTGTCTCGGGTATATGATTTGACGGTGAAGGGATGGCCAGCACATGGCGACTCACTGTTGCCAGCATTCTCATCCAGAAGAGAAACAGCTGTCAGTGTGCCAGGGGACCTTGATGTGTGGATCCCGAGTGGTAATTCCACCCAAGTTAAGGGAGAGAGTGCTCAATTAGCTTCACGAAGGTCATCTGGGAGGGGTGAAAATGAAAAGCCTTGCTAGGGTTTATGTGTGGTGGCCGGGGATCGATCAGCAAATCAAGGACCTGACAAAGAGCTGCTCAGGATGCCAGAAGGTCCAAAATGCACCACCACATGCCCCTCTACACCCATGGGAGTGGCCCTCATCTCCATGGCAACGGGTGCATATTGATTTTGCTGGTCCATTCATGGACTCAATGTTTTTAATAGCCATGGATGCGCACTCGAAATGGCCTGAGGTGATCAAAATGTCCTCCACCACCACGGAGAAAACTATTGCAGTCCTACGGACCATTTTTGCCAGGAACGGCTTGCCAAAGCAGATTTGCTCTGATAACGGACCACAGTTTGTGTCCGAAGAGTTTCGAAGATTTATGAAAAGGAATGGGGTAAGGCATTACACATCCGCCCCGTATCATCCAGCCACAAATGGATTGGCTGAGAGGTTCGTACAAACCTTTCAAAAAGCAGTAAAGGCCATGTGCGATGACGACATTCCACTGCAGCATAAGGTGGACAATTTCCTGTTAGCCTACAGAAATGCAACACATGCAGTCACCAACCAGGCCCCGGCCATGATGTTCTTTAACCGAAGGTTGAGATCTCGTCTGGATTTGCTCAGACCAAATGTACGAAGAGATGTTGAGAGTAAGCAATTCCAGCACATCAATGAGAAGCCGACAAGGAGCTCCAATGTAGGGCAACCAGTCTTGGCCCGCGACTACCGAACAGAGAAATGGCAACCAGGGACGATATGCACACGGCAGGAGCCCCTAATGTACACAGTGGACGTTGGGGAGAGCATCGTGAGACGCCATGCTGACCAGATCCTAGAGTCACAGGAACGAGTCAACCCCATGGCTCGTCCATACGTACCTGGTGAGGAACCCGACGTACAGGTCGCATCTACCCCAGAAACAGTAGCAGATGAACCAACCGACGACAGGGGGCCAGAATCGCCTCCGCACCAAGAGCAAGACACTCGAAAGGCGCTATCCAGAAAGGATCAGGAAGCCTCCCCAAAGACTGAATTTATAAATAGACTATTTTCAGCTAATGTTGCATGTTAAAGGTGTTAATTGTAATTAGTTTCATATTTAATTGTTAAATGAGTGTTATGGTACTGTTAATCTAAAAGGGGAGGAATTGTAATGTATGTACCTTTAAGGGGGGAACTACTTTCTACAGCTCATGTATACTGTAGTACCGGCAGTGACCACACCTGTATATAACGCTGAGTAGTAATCTGTTGTTTCAGTTGCAGTTTGAACCACGTTGAGTAAACACCTGTTGTACCATTCTCTGCAGGCCTTTTCTTATTATTACACGGACATAACAGGACCAACCCTGATTTAATAAGGAGTGTAGAAGAGCATGCCAGGAGCAGCACCAAGCATACCTAAAAATGACGTGCCAACCTGGGGAAGCTGCAATACAGGACTACATGCATGCTAAAAAGCGGAAGCAGCATGCTATAGACAGGGTTAAGCGATCCCACAATCAACGGATCAGATCTAAGCTCTGCAGTCCTGCCACATCCAGTCATGAATGGTGGTGGACCATTAAACAACTAATGGGGAGAAGGGTCCATGAATATCCCCATCCTAAATGATGGTGGAGCCCAGCACGTGAGTGCAAAAGACAAGGCTGAAGCGTTTGCAACCATCTTCAGCCAGAAGTGCTGAGTGGATGATCCATATCGGCCTCCTCCTGAGGTCCCCACCAACCCACAAACCAGTCTTCAGCCAATTCGATTCACTCCACATTGATATCAAAGGGCTGAGCGTACTGGATACAGCAAAGGCTATGGGCCCTGACAACATCCCGGCTATCTTGCTGAAGACTTGTGCTCCAGAACTAGCTGCGCCTCTAGCCAAGCTATTCCAGTACAGTTACAACACTGGTATCTATCTGACCGATGAGGAAATCTGCCCGGGTATGTCCCCTCCACAAAAAGCAGGACAAATCCAACCCGGCCAATTACCGCCCCATCAGTCTACTCTCAAATCATCAGTAAAGTGATGGAAGGTGTCATCAACAGTGCTATCAAGCGGCACATACTCACCAATAACCTGTTCACTGATGCCCAGTTTGGTGTCCGCCAAGGCCACTCTGCTCCCAACCTCATTACAGCCTTGGTCCAATCGTGGACAAAGGAGCTGAATTCCAGAGGTGAGGTGAGAGTGACTGCCCTTGACATCAAGGCAGCATTTGACCGACTGTGGCATCAAGGAGCCCTAGTAAAACTGAAGTAAATGGGAATCTGATGGGAGGGGGGGAAACTCTCCACTGGCTGGAGTCATACCTAGCCCAAAGGAAGATGGTTGTAGTGGTTGAAGGTCAATCATCACAGCCCCAGGACACTGTTGCAGGAGATCCTCAGGGCAGTGTCCTAGGCCCAACCATCTTCAGCTGCTTCATCAATGACCTTCCCTCCAACACAAGGTCAGAAATGGGGATGTTTCCTGATGACTGCACAGTGTTCAGCGCCATTCGCAACTCCTCATGAAGCAGACCTGGACAACATTCAGGCTTGGGTTGATAAGTGGTAGGTAACATTCGAGCCACAGAAGTGCCAGGCAATGACTATCTCCAACAATCGAGAGTCTAACCACCGACCCTTGACATTCAACAGCATTACCATCACCAAATCCTCCACCATTGACCTGAAACTTAACTGGACCAGGCACAAATACTGTGGCAACAAGAGCAGGTCAGAGGCTAGGTATTCTGTGGCGAGTGTCTCTCTTCCTGCCTCCCCAAAGCCTTTCCACCATCTACAAGGCACAAGTCAGGAGTGTGATGGAATACTCTCCACTTGCCTGGATGAGTGCAGCTCCAACAACACTAAGAAGCTCGACACCATCCAAAACAAAGCTGCCCACTTGATTGGCACCCCATCCACCACCTTAAACATTCACTCCCTCCACCACCGACGTACCATGGCTGCAGTGTGTACCATCTACAAGATGCACTGCAGCAACTCGCCAAGGCTTCTTCGGCAACACCTCCCAAACCCGTGACCTCTTCCATCTAGAAGGATAAGGGTAGCAGGTGTATGGGAACACCACCACCTCCAAGCCTCACCCCATCCTGACTTGGAAATATATCACCGTTCCTTCGTCGTTGCTGGGTCAAAATGCTGGAATTCCCTGCCTAACAGCATTGTGGGATTACCGTCACCACATGGACTGCAGCGGTTCAAGAAGGCGGCTCACCACCACCTTCTCAATGGCAATTAGGGATGGGCAATAAATTCTGGCCTTGCCAGCGACTCCCACATCCCATAAACTAATTCCAAAAAAAAAAATTGGGGCTGCAAAATCCAAGAGAACATTGTTGGGTGAACAGCCAAGGGAGAGTAAGAGGCAATGTGCAATCCTCATAGGAGATTCTATCATCAGGCACACAGAGAGCACCCTGTGTAGAGGTAAGCCTCTCAAGAGCAGTCTTCTGTTTTCCAGTGACCAAGGTAGCTGATCTCTGATTGTGTGGATGATCTGATGAAAAGTGAGTGCCAAGGAACTGTAGTAGGTTTACATATTGGTGCTAATGATTTCATTGCTAGAAATCCATTTGTTTTGCAGGATTCCTACAAAAGCTTCATGGGTAACCTTCAGCAAAGGGATACAAGGGTAGTAGTTTCTGGGCTATTGCCAGTCATGTCCAGATCGATGGAGAAGCATAACTGAATTGTAGGATTCAACATCTGGCTTTGGGACCTTTGTAAAAAGAAGCTACACTTCATCAATAATTGGGAGGTGTTTGCTGGACAAGGTAAGTTGTTTAGGAGAGATGGCCTCCATCTTAACTTCCTGGGAGCACAAAGGTGGGCAGAGAGTCTTTTTGAAAGCATTTAAACTAATTCAGCAAGGAGATAATGTAGAAGTTCAACGATCGCCTTGCTGAACTTGATGATTATATAGATGCTAAGCATGCTGATAAACCAGGTAGGAAGCATACAAGAGTTTAAAAAAAACCTCTTAAACCATGTAAATGCAAAGAGTTTTAGAACTGTAATCCTATGCTGTGTTGGAGAAATTAGACATTTTGTATTTGAGACATAGCTAGATGAAAGTAATGGGACAGAAATTCACCTAAGGGTTTCAGAAAGGATAATGGGTCAGAAGGGAGGTGGGGTTGCTATTTTTAGCAGTGAGAATCTTTCTGCTAGAGAAAGACTTGACATTGCCTCAAGTACAGCTGAGGCTATCTGGGTTAAAGTGGACAAAGCTCATGGGTAGGGACTAATTATTGGTAATTGTTATAGGCCCCTGGGTCAGACACCTGAACATGAAGAGTTATTATGGAAATGAATTGTAAATGCTTTAATATAAAATGCCACCTTTTGGGTGACTTTAATTTTTGTGGCATTCAGTGGCATAATGGTTTACCTGCTGTTGTGGTGGGAAGTGCTGAAAAATTGTTGTGTATATACAAGACTGTTTCCTGACTCAACATGTTAATGAAGTAACTAGGGATAATCATATAGTGATCTAATGTTTAGTAGTGAGCCTGACCTTGTATCGGGCCTCCACGTGGAGGAACATCTGGCCAACAGTGACCACGACATTATATGGTTCCAATTGGCTAGTAGAACTAAAGGTACTGAGAACCTGCAACACTTACCACTTACCAGATTTCAGAAGAGTAAATTTCACCAAAATGGCAGATGATTTGGAACGGGTAAATTGGCTAACCCTCCTGGGTGGTGATGAGACCGATGTAGAATATAAATAAAGTTTTTAAGAACAGATGAAAAAAATGTGGCAAAACATATGTACCCAAAGTCAAAAGCAGGAAATGTGGTAAGAAAAAGCTAAGATGGCTGGCTGGTTATGTACAAAGACAAATAAGACATAAACAAATGTTTCTCTAAATTAGATATTTTAAAGAGTTGAGTACAAGGAACTGTTATGTATTATGTGTTCTCCTCCCACCTGCGGTGGCGCTGTCACAGCAGATGGATGGTTGGGTTTGTTCTCTTGGTTGGGTTTTTGTTCTCTTTATTCTGTTCTCTCTGGAACCTTCTTTTTGAATAAAGTAGCCTCATGTTTGAATCTCTGGGTTCTGAGCCCTAATTGTGTCTAGGTAGAAAGGTACAGACACAACAAAGTGGCGATGAGGATCGGATGAATCTGCGTTGTGGGAACTTTCTTGTTTTCGACTACAAAACACTCGGAACAGAGACGGGTGCAGTGAGTAAACAGAAATTAAAATTTGAAACCTGAGATGGCTACTATATTCGGAAACATCGGTGATTTTGATGAAAATGTAGAGCAATGGAGCTCATACACCGAACGATTTGAATACTTCACACAAGCAAATGACATTGGAGGGAACAAAGTAGTACCTACATTGTTAAGTGTGATAGGACCAAAGACTTTCAATCTTTCGCGTACTTTAGTGCATCCAGATAAACCAGGGACTAAACAATATAGCAAAATTGTGGAGATACTAAAAGGGCATTTTTCACACAAACCCCTAGTCATAGCTGAGAGGTTTAGGTTCCACAGGCATAACCAGGAAGAAGGAGAAACAGTGACCATGTTTGTAGCTGCACTAAAAAGACTATCAGAGCACTGTGAGTTTAATGACGTACTAAATGATACTATAAGGGACAGACTTGTGTGTGGTCTGCAAAGTGCAGCCACACAGAAGCGCCTTCTTACTGAGGACAACCTTACGCTTGAAAAGGCCATTGAAGTTAGTGTCTCCATGGAGATGGCGGAAAAGGAGGCTCACCAGTTTAGTTCAACAGTGAGAGTTCACAAGGTGTCGTCTGAGCCTAAAGGTGCGCGGAACAGCACATGTTACCGTTGTGGGAAAACGGGCCATCACGCTAATGACTGCTGGTGTACGGAGCTGGAATGCCGAAATTGTGGCAAAAAGGGTCACATTGAACGTGCCTGTAGAGGTAAAAAAAGAACAGACAGAGCTGGGAAGCATGAAAGCAAAATGTCTGTATTTGGACAAGAGAAGAAAAAGAGTGTTCATGCAGTGCAGTATGATGGAACAAGCAAAACAGAGGGGAGCGACATCTCTGAGGAGGAAGAGGTGCACATACTGACGGTTGCAGGTGGTCCAAATGGCTACTGGGTGTCACCGCTGGTGGAGGGACAATCAGTGCGGATGGAGGTGGACACAGGCGCGGCTGTGTCCCTTGTTTCAGACACTGTCTACAACAAAATGCTAAAGCATCTTACCCTTCAGCCAACAAACATTGTGCTAAAGACGTATACCGGCGAACCTGTGGCCATGAGAGGCGCCATTGAGGTGCCAGTTAAATTGAACGGACAGACTGCGAAATTGCCACTATATGTGGTAAAGGGAAATTACCCATCTCTACTGGGACGTGCGTGGCTAGAGAAAATCACGCTGGACTGGCCTGCAGTCCGCATGATGTCAAAAGGGGAGTCAGGTCTGACTGCAGTTTTAAACAAACATGCAGAACTCTTCAATGGTGAACTTGGGAGCATGAAAAAGATCAGCGTGAGACTGAACATTAAACCTGACAGCAAGCTGAAGTTTCACAAGGCCCGACCTGTACTCTATGCAATTAGGCCAAAAGTTGAGGCTAACTTGGAGGCCTTAGTCGAGAATGGAGTCCTGGAGCCTGTGAGCGTGAACAAATGGGCCACACCCATTGTTCCTGTCCGGAAAAAGGATGGATCTATTTGAATCTGCGGGGATTTTAAAGTGACTATTAACCCGGTGCTGTCTGCAGAACAGTACCCTCTTCCCCTCATTGATGATCTTTTTACAGGCCTGGCCGGAGGGCAAAAGTTCAGCAAAATAGACTTATGCCAGGCTTATCTACAAATGCATGTCGATGACAAATCAAAGGAGTTGCTGACAATTGTGACACACAAAGGGCTATACAGGTACTGCCGCCTTCCGTTTGGAATTATGTCGGCCCCTGCTCTATACCAATGGATCAGATTTTGAGTGGACTGCCAGGAGTCCAGTGCTACCTGGATGATATCCTTGTCACTGGGACAAATGAGGAGGATCATCTTCTGAACTTGGATGCGACACTACAGTGACTGAGAGTACGGACTCAGAGTTCGTAAGGACAAATGTGAATTCTTTCAGTCTTCAGTTGAGTACCTGGGGCATGTGATTGACGCTACTGGCCTGCATAAGGCGCCGTCAAAGGTCAAGGCAATCGTGGAGGCCCCAGCACCCCAGAATGTGAGCCAGTTACGTTCATTCCTGGGGCTACTTAACTACTATGGAAAGTTTATTCCAGACTTAGCAACATTGCTGAAGCTGCTACATCAGTTGCTATGTCAAGGCAAAAATTGGAAATGGACTGAACTGTGCAACGAAGCTTTCGTCCAAGCAAAGAAAGCATTGCTGAAGTCTGAGGTCCTGACACACTTCGACCCAAAGCTACCCATGCAGCTAGCATGTGATGCATCACCATATGGTGTGGGAGCAGTCATATCCCACATCATGTCTTCTGGTGAAGAGACGCACCTTGAACAAGGCCGAGAGTAACTATGCACAGATTGAGCGCGAGGCCTTGGGAATCGTTTTTGGAATTCGAAAATTTCATCAGTACCTGTTTGGGAGAAGGTTCACACTCCTGACGGATCACCGTCCATTGACTTCAATCTTCGGGCCCCACACCAGAATTCCGTCTCTTGCTGCAAGCAGGATGCAAAGGTGGGCTTTACTGTTGTCAGGACACACATACGACATCAAATATCGCAAATCAGACTTGCACGGCAATGCAGCCGGTCTCTCGAGGCTGCCCTTGCCTGTTACTTCCCCAGAGCCTCGTCAGATAGACATCTTCTACTTTAGACAAGTGGAGGGAGCACCTGTCACTGCAGTTCAAGTGCGAAGGTACACCCGCAACGATCCAGTCCTGTCTGAGGTAATGGACGATGTCATTCGAGGGAGAGCTATAGGAGATTCTCCTAGTTTGAAACCTTACGTTTCAAAAAGAAATGAGCTCTCCGTCCAGGCAGGTTGTCTTCTCTGGGGACGCCGTGTCATCATTCCGCCACCTCTGAGGGAACCTGTACTGCAACAACTTCATACAGGCCCCAGTGGGATGTTTCGGATGAAGGAAATGGCAAGAAGCTACTTCTGGTGGCCAGGTCTCGATGGAAATATTGAGGAGAAAGCCAAAACATGTTCCCCATGTCAAAAGGTTCGGAATGTTCCACAGCTGGCAACCCTACACCCCTGGGATTGGCCTGAAGAAGTGTGGCAGCGAGTACATGTGGACTTCGCCGGTCCTTTCGAAGAGAAGATGTTTATGGTGGTTGTGGACGCTCGTAGCAAGTGGCCAGAGGTCGCTGTGATGAGGTCTACCACGGCAGAGAAAACAATTGAGAAATTTGGTGAGATGCTCAGCCGTTATGGCTCACCGGAACAACTCGTAAGTGACAACGGTCCACAATTTGTATTGTGGCAAGGCCACCAACGGACTCCTGTACAAATGTATAACTGTCTTTAACAGTGTGCTACAGCACCTATGTTTGTTTACTGCATGTAAATAGCCTTTCTGGATAAGTCCCAGAATCAACACGATGACGTCATCACGGTCACGTGATGCCCCGAACGGCGGGAAACGTGATGACGTCATGACATCAGAGAGTGGGAGGTTCCAAAAGCTGACCTCGTGAAACCAGCACCTGAAAAGACCTGCTTACTGTTGCTCCTGCATGCCTTTGTTTTGTTCTCTAGTTTTAATTAAACTTTGTTTATTTATCGAACTGACTCGACCTCAGTACTTTAGTTGGGGATCGGTCGATTCCTACATTGGTGACCCCGAAGCTTCGCAGACGATTTTCGTGGAGGACATGCAGAACAAACGATGGATGTGAATGCAGTGACCTTGAAACTCCCTCAATTTTGGGAACAACAGGCAGCCTCCTGGTTCGTCCAACCGGAGGCTCAGTTCCAGCTTCGGAACATCGTGCTGGATCAGACCCGTTATCTTTACGTGGTCTCCGCACTGGACAGCCCGACAGCTTCCCGAATCATCAGTCTGCTGGAGACCCCGCCCATGGATTACAAGTATGATACATTTAAGGTGCAACTTATGCAGGTATTCAGCCTCACGAAAGCGGAGCACGCGTGACGTTTGCTCACACTCCCCGGGTTAGGCGACGTTAAGCCGTCTGAGTTGATGAGCCAAATGCTCACACTCCTCGGGTCTGAGCCGCAGTGTTTTCTGTTTCGGGAACTGTTCCTGAGCCAGCTCCCCGAGCAGGTGCAAGCAGCCCTCGCCAGGTCGGAGGATATGGACGGTGTAGCGCTCGCGGCCGAAGCCGACACCATTTATGCGGTGATGCAGCAGTACTGTGCCACCTCGAAGCGTCCCGCCCCGAAGAACCCTGCCTCGGCGCCTCCACTGACCGGCCTCTGCTACTACCACGCCCGTTTCAGTCCAAAAGCCAGGTGCTGCCGACCCCCATGTAGTTTCGTGGCAACTGCACTGAGAAAGCAGCAACACCGATTGCGAGAACGGAAGAACGACCCCGAGGTCGGTTTCGCATCTACGATGGCAGTTGGCAATTCCGGGAAATTGTTGTATATCACCGACTCCATTTCGGGCCGGCGGTTCTTGTGCGACACGGGCGCTCAGCGCAGCATCCTCCCCGCTTCGCTCCTCGACGTCAGGTCAGGGAGGCGAGGTTCTCCACTTCAGGCCGCCAACGGCAGCGCTATTCGTACGTTCGGGAAGCGGCGGATCCAGGTGTGTTTCGGCAGGCAACTTTTCCACTGGGAGTTTGTAACTGCCAAAATAGCACAGGCAATCCTCGGCACTGATTTCTTCTGTACCAATGGCCTATTGGTTGATTTACATAATCGCCGTCTGATTCATGCCGCCACGTTTGCCTCCACCCCCTGTTTTCGGGGCTCAGGCGCTCCCCACGCAGGTTCCTGCACCGAGCCGGCGCCCGACAACTTCACCCGCCTGCTTGTGGAATTTCCGGATCTCACTCGACCCACCTTCTCGGCGACGATCGCTAAACATGGTGTTGAACACCACATCGCGACAACCGGTCCCCCAGTTTACGCCCGGGCTCGTCGACTGGAGGCCAGTAAACTCGAGGCTGCGAAGGCGGAGTTCGCCACCATGGAGCGGCTGGGAATCGTTCGCCGGTCGGATAGTCCCTGGTCGTCGCCGCTGCATATCGTACCGAAGCCCGGCGGTGGTTGGCGGCCCTGCACCGATTATCGGCGCCTCAGTGAGGTCACCACTCCAGACCGGTACCCGATACCATACATCCAAGATTTCTCCGCTCATTTAGCAGGCAATTCGTTCTTCTCCAAAATCGACCTCATCCGGGGGTACCATCAAGTGCCCGTCCACCCCCAAGACGTCCAGAAGACGGCGGTCATTACCCCGTTTGGACTTTTTGAATTCCTCCGAATGCCTTTCAGTCTCAAAAATGCGGCGCAGGCGTTCCAGCGCCTTATGGATTCGGTGCTGTGGGATCTCAAGTTTCTCTTTGTGTATCTTGATGACATCCTCATCGCCAGTGCTTCGAAAGAGGAACATCTACAACACCTGCGCCTCCTTTTTCGCCACCTCCATCAGCATGGCCTTATAATTAACCTGAACAAATGTCAATTCGGACTGAGGCAGATCGACTTTTTGGGCCATCGCATCACTGCAGCAGGGGCACTGTCGCTCCGGTCGAAGGTGGCGGCCATCGCTGCTTTCCTGCGCCCACAATCCGTTAAAGCGCTCCAGGAGTTCCTCGGAATGGTAAACTTTTACCATCGGTTTGTCCCCCGAGCCACGCAGCTAATGCGGCCGCTCCACGAGGCACTCGGAGGGAAGCCGGGGAAGGAACCTGTGGTTTGGACGCCGGAGATGGATTGTGCTTTTGTGGACACGAAGGAGGCCCTCGCCAACGCGACAATGTTGGCGCATCCACTGCCTGGCACCACCATCGCGCTCACGACGGACGCTTCGGACTACGCCGTCGGTGCCGTGCAGGAGCAATGGGTCAATGGGACGTGGCAACCACTGGCGTTTTTTAGTCGCCAGTTGCGTCGTAATGAGCGTAGCTGCAGCACGTTCAACAGGGAGCTGTTGGCGTTGTTTCTGGCCATCCGCCATTTTTGCTTTCTATTGGAAGGATGCCAATTCACCACGTTTGTGGATCACAAGCCCCTGACGTTTGCCATGGCCAAGATGACTGAGCCGTGGTCGGCTCGGCAGCAACGACAGCTCACCTTTATTTCTGAGTTTACCACCGACATCCGGCACGTGGCCGGCAAGAACAATGTGGTCGCCGATTGCCTCTCGCGTGCGACCGTCCAGGCCGTCCAGCTGGGACTCGATTATTCGCTCATGACTGCTGACCAAGCGGCTGATCCGGAAACACAGGCTTTCCGCTCCAACTCGTTCTGCCTGCAGCCAGCGGATGTGCTTTTCCACTCGGCTGGCACCTCCTTGCTCTGCGACGTCTCCTTGGGGGACCCGCGCCCGATCGTTCCGCTGTCCTGGCGCAGGAACGTGTTCGATACCATTCACATGCTTGCGCACCCGGGCGTGTGGGCTTCACAAAAATTGCTGCCGTTCAAGTTCGTCTGGAGGGGAATGAGAAAAGATGTGCGCGACTGGGCCAACACCTGCGTCGTGTGCCAGAGGGCTATGGTGCAGCGCCACGTCAAGGCTCCCATCGCCGTATTCGAGGTACAGGAGCGGCGGTTCGATCATGTTCATGTCGACCTCGTGGGTCCACTGCCGTCGTCACAAGGTTTCACACATCTTCTGACAATAGTCGACCGTACTACCAGGTGGCCGGAGGCCACTCCTTTGACGTCCACCACCTCTGCGGATGTCGCCCAGGCTTTTCTTTCGTCCTGGGTTGCACGTTTCGGCGTTCCGTCTGATATTTCATCAGATCGCGGGCCGCAATTCTCGTCTGCTTTGTGGAACGCCGTGGCTTCGGGCTTGGGCACCAAGCTCCATTGGACCATGGCTTACCATCCGCAGGCCAACAGATTATGTGAACGCTTTCATCGATCCTTGAAGGCGTCGCTGCGGGCCACCCTCCAAGGGACCGCATGGATGGACAAGCTGCCGTGGGTGATGCTCGGGTTACGCACAGCGCCTAAAGAGGACCTGCAGGTATCGGCCGCGGAACTGGTTTATGGCCAGCCGCTCAGGGTGCCCGGCGAGTTTCTTCTGTCACCGACGCGTCCGTGGTCAGCGGCTGAACAACTGGAGGTTCACCGGGCTGCAGCACCCAATCTTTCTGGCCCATTCCGACGTCGCAGCACGGGTTGCCCGCGTCACACGTTCCGCCGGAGCTTATGCGGGCTAAATTCGTTTTCGTCCAGCATGCCGCCCACCGTAGTCCTCTCACGCCTCCATATACAGGCCCTTTCCAAGTACTGCAGGTGGGCGCCAAGAGTTTTTTAGTGGACGTCGGGGGTAAACCTGACCACATTTCCGTGGACCACCTCAAGGCCGCACACCTGGACCTCGAGCAACCGGTCGAGGCAGCACAGCCGCCGCGTCGTGGGCGGCCGCCCGTGGCTGCCGCACCTGACCCGACTGTTCCGCAGACCAGCTCATCGACTGCACAACCCATTCCTCTCCGGGAATATCGGAGTCATTCGGACAGGCTTGTCCGACCTCCTCTGCGATTGACTTTTGAGATTAAAGACACTTCTTGGGGGGCGCATGTGGCAAAGCCACCAACGGACTCCTGTACAAATGTATAACTGTCTTTAACAGAGTGCTACAGCACCTATGTTTGTTTACTGCATGTAAATAGCCTTTCTGGATAAGTCCCAGAATTAACGCGATGACGTCATCACGTTGGTCACGTGATGCCCCGAGCGGCGGGAAACATGATGACGTCATGACGTCAGAGAGTGGGAGGTTCCAAAAGCTGACCTCATGAAACCAGCACCTGAAAAGACCTGTTTACTGTTGCTCCTGCATCTTTGTTTTGTTCTCTAGTTTTAATTAAACTTCTTCGTTTATTTATCGAACTGACTCGACCTCAGTACTTTAGTTGGGGATCGGTTGATTCCAACAGTATCACAGGAGTTTGCAACCTTCCTGCAAGTGAATGGTGTCCAACACATCAGGTCTGCACCCTATCATCCCTCTACTAAAGGCCTGGCAGAAAGGTTCGTGCAAACTTTGAAGCACGCCTTGAAGGCATCGCAAGGTCAGGGCTCAATCCACCAACGTCTGAACAGCTTCCTGTTGTCCTACAGGAACGAGCCGCAAGCCACAACCAAAACTTCCCCCGCTTCGCTCATGATGAAGAGGCAGTTGCGGACAAGTTTTGACTTACTCAAACCTCCAAGGGCAGAGCAGGTTGTCCAACGTCAACAACAAGCTCAAGTTCCTGCTATGGTTGAGACTGCTGAGGACGTCGTCTGGAGAAGACACACTGATCAACTGTTACTAGGAGCAGAGACAGCCACAGAGGCTCCAACGGCTGGTTGGCCTGAACTGTTTCCGGATGATACCGCAAACCAGCATCCTTTGCCACGGTGCTCTTCTCCAACACAGGAAGTCAGACTGTTCCACCTGTGCAAACTCCTGACTTTCGACTGACAAAGGCACCTTCTCTATCTAGGCCTGTGTCAATGCCTTCTGCTGTGGAAGCCAGCGATGATCGCCGGTATCCTGTCAGAGAGTGGCAGCCTCCAAGATGCTTGGATCTGTAGGCTTAGTGACCTACCCACAAGACTGGGGCAGAATAAACCCCAGGGTAAAGTCAGGGTTTGAGGCAGTCTACCTCTACCCTTGGTTAATTGAGTGCATTGAAAGTAACTTACCTGTTGAGGAATAATGTGGACATTTCATATAAGAGGGGAGGAATATGTTATGTATTATGTGTTCTTCTCCCACCTGCGGTGGCGCTGTCACAGCAGATGGATGGTTGGGTTTGTTCTCTTGGTTGGGTTTTTGTTCTCTTTGTTCTGTTCTCTCCGGAACCACCTTTTTGAATAAAGTATCTTCATGTTTGAATCTCTGGGTTCTGAGCCCTAATTGTGTCTAGGTAGAAAAGTACAGATACAACAGGAGCAACTAAAGAAAACAAAGGCTGCTATTGGATCAGCAAAACAGCTAATGGATAAAAGGATTGCAGACAACTGTGGAAGTAATGGGAAAGCTTTCAGTTATGTGAAGAGGCAGTCAGAACTATCAAAGACTGTATTGGGCTATTGAAGGGTGTTCAAGGACGGGTTACAAAGGACTCGCTGGGTATGGTGGAAATATTAAATGAGTACTTTGCATCGGTCTTCACCTTTTTTGAAGATGCTACTTGACTATTGGAATTTAATAATGTTACTAACCAAACTAATATTAACAGTAACATTGTTTTAGAAATAATTAAGAACTTGACAATGGATGGAGCAGCTGGGCTAGATGATGTCCACCCAAGGGTCCTCTGAGATGGGGCAAGTGCTGTGTGAGCCCCTAGCCTGTGTTTTTAATAGCTCACTGCACTCTGGAATGGTTCCTATAGACTGGAAGGAGGCTAATGTAGTCCCCATCTTTAAAAAAATAGTGACAGGTAACTATAGGCCCATTAGTTTAAAAAACGTGACCGGTAACTATCGGCCCATTAGTTAACATCAGTAATGGGTAATGTGCTTGAAGGAATCATTAGGGATGCAATATATGAATACTTGGGATAGAGAGGGACATATTAGGTATACTCAACATGGCTTCATAAAAGTCATGCCTTACAAATCTAATTGTATTTTTTTGAAGTTACAAAGTTGGTGGATGAGGGAAGTCTAGTCATTGTCTACTTACCTTATCAAAAGCTTTTTGGAAAGTATCGCATAAGAGGCTTCTCTAAGATCGAAGCCTCTGGTATTAGTGGTAACATATTGAGCTGGATTGCGAACTGGCTGGCAGGACGTAGGCAAAAAAGTAGTTATAGATGGATTTGGATCTGTTTGGAGACCAGTCACCAGTGGTGTCCCACAGAGATCAGTGTTGGGACTGTTGCTCTTTACTATTTTTATTAAATATAGGTGTTGGGGACTGTTGCTCTTTACTATTTTTTGTGATGGCAAGGATGTGGGGTCAGAATCTCTGCTCCAGGTCAAATAGGACACCTAGGTTGCAAACAGTCTGGTTCAGCCTCAGGTGGTCAGGGAGGGGGATGGAGGCGGTAGCTTGGGAATGGAGTTTGTGGCTGGGACCAAAGATAATGTCTTCAGTCTTCCCAATATATAATTGGAGGAATTTCTGCTCCTCCAATACTGTATATCGGACAGGCAACGTGACATCTGAGGCAGTGGAGGGCTTGAGAGGTGGTGTGGTAGAGCTGGGTGTCATCAGCTTCAGCGTACGTGTGGAAACTGGCGTTGTATTTTTGGATGATGTCACTGAGGGGCCCCATGTAGATGAGAGAAAAAGGAGGGTGGTCAAGGATCGTTCCTTGGAGGACTCTAGAGTTAATGGTGCGGGAGTGAGGAAAGAGGCCATTGCAGGTGACTTTTCTGGATAACTAGGATTGGAACCAGGTGAGGGTGGTCCCACCCAGATGGACAATGGTGGAGAGATGTTGTAGGATGATGGTGTGGTCAACCATGTCAAAGGCTGCAGACAGGTCAAGAAGGATGAGGAGGCTAATTTATCACAGTCACATAGGATGTCATTTGTGACTTTGAGGACTGTTTCAGTGGTGTGACATGGGCAGAAATCTGATTGGAGGTGTTCAAATGTGATGTTGCAGGAAAGATGGGCATGGATTTGGGAGGTGACCAATATGTTCAAGGAATGGGAGGTTAAAGATTGGGTGGTAGTTTGTAAGGACATGGGTGGGGGGGGCGCGGGTTTGAGGATGCATGCAGGATTTAACATTTCCTCTGACTGAACATCAAGAAGACAGAAGTCATTGTTTTATGCTTCCACCATACTTTACTGGGAACAGTAGCATAGTGGTTATGTTACTGGATTGGCAATCCAGAGGCCTGGACTAATGATCCAGAGATGTGAGTTTATATCTCACTACAGCAGCTGGGGAATTTAAATCCAGTTAATTAAAAAGATCTGGAATATTTTAAAGCTAGTATCAGTAATGGTGACCATGAAACTACTGGATTGTCGTAAAAACCCATCTGGTTCACTAATGGCCTTTAGGGAAGGAAATCTGCTGTCATGTGACGCCAGACCCACAGCAATGTGGTTGACTCTTAACTGCCCTCTGAAATGGCCTAGCAAACCACTCTGTTGTACCAAACCTTTGAAGTCATCTGGCGTAATAGTCACTGTGGGAGTACCTTCACCACAAGGACTGCAGCGGTTCAAGAAGATAACTCACGACCACCTTCTCGAGGGCAATTGGGGTTGGGCAATAAATGCTGGCTTTGCCAGTGACACCCACACCCTGTGAATTTAAAAATAAATAAACTCCCTTCCCCAGCCACTTAATTTAGCTGAACCAGACCACCATGTGAAACATTGGTGTCCTCTTTGACCCCAAGCTGGTCTTAAAACGTCACTGCCTAGTCATCACCATCACCTGCCTTTTCACATCCAGACTTGCTTTCTCCAATATCCTTCTTGTCAGTTTCCTGTCCTCCACCTCCATAAACTCTGACTCACACAAAACTCAACAGCCTATATCCTGCCCTGCATTAAGTAGTGCTCAACCATCACCACTGGTTTACTTGCCTGCCCCCCACCCCCGTGAATTGAATTTAATATTCTCATACGCATCCTCATTGCCAAATTAATGAAGCATCCTGGGATATTTTCTACATTATACAATTGCAAGTTCTTAACATTTTGTGTGTACAGCCTTCATTAGATCTGGGAACTGAGGGATAAACAAGCCCCTCTATAGGACTGAACAAATCATGTGTAACAGATCATACAGCTTATGGTCATTGATAGGAAATTGGTGTCCAGGTGATTGGAGAAGAAACATGCAGCAACATCAGTGATGCGATGCAGCTTCAATCCCCATCCACTCTACTGAGTTCAAAACATCAGTAGCATTGCTATGAGCAGGCACCTGGTCTCAATCACTAACCCCTCCCCCACATGGGCGGGGGTACTGGAGATAGATCTGTTGCTAGGACACTCCATCTAGTAGCTGCCTGAAGAGTGTCATTAGCAGAGGTATGAGAGCAGGTTGCCTGCTTACCCTTAGCCACAGGAATCGGAGTAAAAAGGGGGGAAGGGAAAAACTAGATAGATGTCATGCCCTCAAAGATACAAAATCTATGCATCCAATAAATACAAAGCACAATATTATTTGTGAAATTTCTTTTATGTTCTTGTTCCAATTGTGGTATACTAAGCATCAGAAGATCAATCTATAGAAAACATTAATTTCAAGAGTACAACCAGGATGTTAGTTAATTAGAACACTTGCTTTATGGTCCTTTTGTTTCATAGAGATTAATTGATTGCTCTGAATACAATGCAGTTTTGTGTCTTGGCAGTTACTGATGTTCTTGCTGAATGTATGACTTGCCACTTTACTTTCCATTCTGGACATGTGTATGTGGCTGAAACAGAATTTGCTTACGTGAAGCATTTTAGCAAACCGTGATTCTGCTCTCCAAAGGCACTAAAGAGCCAGAAATAATTATTCTCAATGTTTTGTTGCTTGGAAAAAATATATATGCCGATACCACATTGCCTACAAATTAGGTATTGGTGCCAGTTAGCGGCTAAACATTCCTTAGACAAATGATCTTGCTATTTATTGATTTTAATATCTGAAACTGCCAGGTTTGTCATGTGCTTGATGTGGCAATATGCCATTTAGCATCCCATGTGACTGGAAATAAAGTTCTGGGAAATGCAGCCTTTTTAATTAAGCCACTCTGAATTGAAATTGCACTTCTGATTCTAGGCACATGTCTCTAAAACCATGGCCTCCAAACACAAATGTGTTCTCTGAATAAAAGCTCCATCGAGTAGTTTCAGTGCCTTTCAGTAGCTGACACAAATCACGCACTTGAGGAATGTTTTAGGAAGCAGCACAGGTTGAAACACTGATTGAACCACTTGCCCTGCCTGCTGTGGTTTCTGTGCATTAAGCTACCGGTTTGCTGACTCCATTTCAGAGCTCAGCGTGCTCACTCTGAAATTGTCATGTTGGCCCAGAAATTCGGGTCTCCACGGGTGAGTACGCACGTGGTACTCACCCGCAGGCCCAATGGAAGTGCCGGCTTCCTGCATGCACTGCGCATGCGCGGGAAACCAGCACTTCTGTTCCCCTGAAAGCAGGGGTTCAGAGGTCGAACGCGTGCGCGGGGGAGGCTGTGCGTGCGCATCAAACTTCGTTTTTTTTTGCAGGTTTTCCCGGGAGGGTAAGTCTGCAGCAGTTAGACATGTAAACAGCAGGCGTAAGGCCTGCTTTTTACAAGGTAAGTGGTGAATGAATTAAAGTTAAAACATTTTTTCCACAGGTTTATTATTTTTAAATACTTTAAAGGAAGGTAAGTTTATTTTTAGCCCCGTTAGAAAATTTAAAAAATTTCAAAAATTTAAATTATTGTTTAAAATAGTTTCATTTATTTAAAAAAGTGATGATTTTTTAAAAATTTATTTGAAGATTTAGTGATGTTTTGTAAGAAGGGGCCCGTAGTATTTCTAAGTTTGACAGCACTTCCTGTCAGACTTATGAATGGAGCATTCCCTGCTCCGATTGGCTGCCCATGGCCCACGTGATCCCAAGGGACGCATTGAACTATCTGCGCCCCTGGGATACGCAAGCACTGCGTGCCGGCAGCTGGATCAGGCCCTGGATCGGAATTCCACGGGGGCCCACAGCTCAACGGCCAGCACGCAAGGTAAGTGCAGGTCGGGGGCTTGCACCTGCGGGAAGCCCCCGATCCGAATTTCTGGGCCGTTGTCTTGTGACTGCTGCTGAGAAAATATTTAGCCAGACTATTGGTCAAATCCAAAAATTTACATTTTATTTTTTTTCCAGTAAGAGCACTATTTTTTATATGTTGGCGCAATTGTAAATGTGCTTACTTGGTATTTGTAGGAATGTGGCATATTTGTACAATATTGCCATAGGTGTGTATATTAATACGTTATTATACAATTCAAGATTGGTGTGTTTTGTTGGCAATGGCCTGGGTATAAGGAGAGGGGGGAAAAGTTTGCACAAAGGATGCCCCACCTTACATAGGAATGCTGCTATATTCAATGCTGCCCCTTCAAATTGAGCAAGCCATGCACTAAAATTCTGAGATTCTGCAGCAGGAGTGGAGTCGCAATTTCAGGTCTTAAGGCTAAACTGTCAAATGTTGTCCCACAGCTTTATTTTGCTACACTCCTTACCAAAAGGTGTTGCTGCTGGATTTCTTGCAAATCTAAATTCTCTTTGTTCTAGAATCTCTGACAATCCAAGACGACAGGTTTATTCAGCTGGCATTCTCATTGCCGAAAACATCCAAAAGTCTCCTGGCACTCCCAATATAACCCATTCGGCTGTGTCTAGATCGTGTTTTCATGAGAATAAGTTCGGGAAGAGCGCATCAGTGCAGAAACCTTCAGACATAACAGGTGCTGGGACTGAACTACACATAATTATTTTCCAGCAGCCAGGCTTTGCTCGCCGTACAGTTTAATCATGAATCCTGCATTAACATCACACAATTTGTACAATCCTACAAAATTTGCACAGTCCATTCAACAAATCAGTAACTATCAAATAACTAATAGGTGCAATTAATTGGTTAGTCAGAAATCAATAGCTACATGAAGATTGCAACTACAGGAAACTCTTTGGTATCCGGCACCGACGGGACCGGTGTGTTGCCGGTTGATCAAACATTCCGGATGACGGAGAGGGTTATCTACCGAGGCTATTTTTAACAAAGAAAATTTAAAAAATCAAGAAATGTGCAGTATACAGTAATTGGGTACTCACCTACAGAATGTAGTGTTAAATGGATGGTGGAAGATGCTTGATTAAGTACAGTATTGCCAGTTGAGGGTAATGCAATGCAATGACTACCAGCAGCGTGGGAGTCACACAGTACCCCTGTAAAATGGCGGGTCAGAAGAGACTACCGGCAGCACGGGAGAGTCAGACTCCTGTTACGGGGTATTGAGGTGTTCCGACTTCCGACAGCGCCAAGAAGTCAAGTAGTGGCAGTTTGGAGAACTACCCCCGCTGACTAACTCAGTCACCGCGGGAGACTCGGACTCGGCAACATTGCCGGTTATTGAGGTGTTGTTTTCGGAGTGAGAATTTTGCCGGTTAATAGAGAATTCCGGATATTTAGGTGCCGTTTAAACAAGAGTTTCTTGCATACATGTCTTGTGGACAAAAAAGTCAGTATCTATTTGTGCACTTGCCTACAGCTATATGTTGAATAGTTGGATTGTGGTTTATAATGTGCTTCATTTCCAAATGTTTATCTGTTTAACCTACATTGTAGAGATAGTTACAGGCTAACGTTTTCTTGCCAGTAATGCTACATAATGAGCAGCAGTATTTTGTTTTGCACTGCCCTCTAGTGTAGCGCTTTGTCTCTTGGCTTATACAGAAGATGTGGAATCTAGCTCCCATCATAAAATCAGTCCGTACCATAGCCTGTGCTACAAAAATGAATGCAGGATAAAAATTATCCTATGTTTTGCTTTCAGATCTTGTCTGACCCACTGACCATATCTACAGTTAATATATTATATACTAGCTGAAGTGCCCGGCGGTGCTGAGGGTCTTTTGAGGGCATGTTGTTGTTGGAAGAGAAAGAGAGAGAGCGACTGGGGGGAAGAGAGAGAGCGACTGGGGGGAAGAGAGAGAGTGACTGGGGGGAAGAGACAGAGCGACTGGGGGGAAGAGAGAGAGCGAGAGACTGGGGGGAAGAGAGAGAGCGACTGGGGGGAAGAGAGAGAGCAACTGGGGGGAAGAGAGAGAGCGACGGGGGGAAGAGAGAGAGCGACTGGGGGGAAGAGAGAGAGCGACTGGGGGGAAGAGAGAGAGCGACTGGGGGGAAGAGAGAGAGCGACTGGGGGGAAGAGAGAGAGCGACTGGGGGGAAGAGAGAGAGCGACGGGGGGGAAGAGAGAGAGCGACTGGGGGAAGAGAGAGAGTGACTGGGGGGAAGAGAGAGTGACTGGGGGGCAGAGAGAGAGCGACTGGTGGGAAGGGGGGGCGGGGAGGAAAGGAGGAGGGGGAGGAAAGGGGGAGGAGGGGAGGAAAGGGGGAGGGGAGAGGAAAGGGGGAGGGGGAGGGGAGAGGAAAGGGGGGAGGGAGAGGGGAGAGGAAAGGGGGAGGGGGAGGGGAGAGGAAAGGGGGAGGGGGGAGGGGGAGGAAAGGGGGAGGGGGAGGGGGAGGGGGGAGGAAAGGGGGGAGGAAAGGGGGAGGGGAGGGGGAGGGGAGGGAGGAAAGGGGGTGGGGAGGGGGCAGGGGTGGAGGGGAGGGGTGGAGGAAAGGGGGAGGGGGAGGAAAGGGGGAGAGGGGGAGGAAAGGGGGAGGGGGAGGAAAGGGGGAGGTGGGAGGAAAGGGGGAGGGGGGAGGAAAGGGGAGGGGAAGAAGGGGAGGGGGAAGGAGGGGGAGGGGTGAAGGGGGAGGGGGAAGGAGGGGGAGGGGGGAAGGAGGGGGAGGGGGGAAGGGGGAGGGGGGAGGGAGGGGGAGGGGGGAAGAGGGAGGGGGGAGGGGGAAGGGGGAGGGGGAGGGGGGAAGAGGGAGGGGGAGGGGGGAGGAGGGAGGGGGAGGGGGAAGAAGGGGGGAGGGGGGAAGGAGGGGGGAGGGGGCGGGGGCAGAAGGGGGAGGGGGCAGAAGGGGGAGGGGGGAAGAAGGGGGAGGGGGGACAAAGGGGGAGGGGGAAGAAGGGGGAAGGGGAGGGGGAAAGGGGGGGAAGAAGGGGGAGGAGGAAGGAGGGGTGGGGGAGGGGGAAGAAGGGGGAGGGGAAGAAGGGGAAGGGGGGAAGGAGGGGGAGGGGGAAGAAGGGGGAGGGGGAAGGAGGGGGAGGGGGAAGGAGGGAAGAGAGAGAGCGACTGGGGGGAAGAGAGAAAGCGACTGGGGGGAAGACAGAGCGACTGGGGGGAAGAGAGAGAGCGACGGGGGGAAGAGAGAGAGAGAGAGCGACTGGGGGGAAGAGAGAGAGAGAGCGACTGGGGGGAAGAGAGAGAGAGCGACTGCTGGGAAGAGAGAGAGAGAGCGACTGGGGGGAAGAGAGAGAGAGAGCGACTAAGGGGAAGAGACCTAAGAAAAGAGTATATACAAATTATACGAATGTATATTTATACACTCAGGGATATATCTGTTTATACACTGTATGAATAGATCTGCGTTTATGTGTTCAACCATAAATGTTTTTCGATGCTTTGGCAACATAAGATGTACCTTATCATGCCAATAAAGCGATTTGAATTGAATTGAATTGAACTGAGAGAGAGCGACCGGGGGGAAGAGAGAGAGAGAGCGACTGGGGGGAAGAGAGAGAGAGAGCGACTGGGGGGAAGAGAGAGAGAGAGCGACTGGGGGGGAAGAGAGAGAGAGAGCGATTTGGGGGAAGAGAGAGAGAGAGCGACTGGGGGGAAGAGAGAGAGAGAGCGACTGGGGGGAAGAGAGAGAGAGAGCGACTGGGGGGAAGAGAGAGCGACTGGGGAGGAAGAGAGAGAGCGACTGGGGGGAGAGAGAGAGCGACTGGGGGGAAGAGAGAGAGCGACTGGGGGGAAGGGAGAGAGCGACTGGGGGGAAGAGATAGAGAGAGCGACTGGGGGGGAAGAGAGAGAGCGACTGGGGTGGAAGAGAGAGAGCGACTGGGGAGGACGAGAGAGAGCGACTGGGGGGGAAGAGAGAGAGCGACTGTGGGGGAAGAGAGAGAGCGGCTGGGGGGGGAAGAGAGAGAGCGGCTGGGGGGGAAGAGAGAGAGCGACTGGGGGGGAAGAGAGAGTGCGACTGGGGGGGAAGAGAGAGAGCGACTGGGGGGAAGAGAGAGAGCGGCTGGGGGGGGAAGAGAGAGAGCGACTGGGGGGAAGAGAGAGAGCGACTGGGGGGGAAGAGAGAGAGCGACTGGGGGGGGAAGAGAGAGAGCGACTGGGGGGGAAGAGAGAGAGCGACTGGGGGGAAGAGAGAGAGCGACTGGGGGGGAAGAGAGAGAGCGACTAGGGGGAAGAGAGAGAACGACTGGGGGGGGAAGAGAGAGAGCGACTGCGGGGGGAAGAGAGAGAGCGACTGGGGGGAAGAGAGAGAGCGACTGGGGGGGAAGAGAGAGAGCGACTGGGGGGGAAGAGAGAGAGCGACTGGGGGGGAAGAGAGAGAGCGACTGGGAGGGAAGAGAGAGAGCGACTGGGGGGAAGAGAGAGAGCGACTG